>NC_090923.1:529344034-529647064 GCF_040938575.1 Ambystoma mexicanum
CTACCAGTCCCCTTTTGTCCTTCGGCCGATTGGCCACATTCTAATTTACACTTGCCCTCTAACGCGTCCCCTACTCCATCACCTTTGGTTACTGCAACCTAATTGACAGACCTCCCAGAATGTTACCCTCCCCATGGGCCTAGTCACATGGTGTGCACCTGGTCGTTAGCATGAGCTCAGTGGATAGCTCCGAGGTCAAATTGGTCTTTTAGAATAATGGAGCACTTCTCTTGATACCAGAAATGCGGGCGCCCACCATGCCTCCCCGTCGTGGGACTACACTAGTTGGCATCACCTCTTGCTGCTCGTATGCTCACTCCTGGCTCCCCCCCCCCTTATCAGCTGCACCTCCTCAGAGCTTTTCCTGGGCCTCTCGAGGACCACACTAATCTGCCACATTCTGATAGATTAGGTATTCTGTTCTATGGGCGTCTGGCAGTTCAAATGGGATGGCCATTATTCTGGGGGCGCTAATGCTCTAAATCTAGACCGGGACTTGTGGCAGCTCAAAACCTTTACTCCGGCTCTCATGAGTTTGTCCTTCGTGGATGGGTGCAGCCATGCCCGTGCTTGGACACTCTAGCATTCCTTTCTGGTTTCACAGGCCCTAGCTTGATGCAATTACATTTTGGAAGGCTTCTGGATTTGGTTTCACTGCTGGGGCTTGGAATGGGAAGGTGATTCAAAACACGTTACCATACTATGCTGCTACTTTCACCATTCTATGCCTCACTTCAAATATGGCGTTGTTCAGTTTTTCTCGTGTCAGGGACCATGGCCTATTTACAACCCTGTACACTATATTTTAACTACTGTACTTCACTGGCACTCGTGTCCTTTACCTGGGCCAACGTATATGTCCATGCCTGCTTACAAAGCAACTATGTTTGTTGTTATCAGTTCACACCTTAAACCTCAACACCCCCACCTTGTAGCCATGCACTGTCACTTTCTCGTACTTCAATATATTTTACACAACCTAAATTGTTTGGGTGGCCATGGGTGCTGGATGTGCATCCCAACAGTAGCTTGTTTCTTGCTTGCAAACAGGAACCTGCTTGGACGTAAGCAATCCAGGCCTTTGCATTAGGTTAGCAGATTGAGAATATCCTACCACTCCCTCAAACTCTGCCCCTGACCCGTATAGAATACTGTGTAAGTATGTGCCTCCCCTTTGTTTGGTGTGGAGGTGCACCTTTGGTCAGATATAACTATATATTTGTATTGCTGCTAGTCAGTGAGTCCCTGGTACCCAGGTCAGAGTTACCAGTTTAACTGTTGCACTACAACTGTAACAACCTTTCTTGCATGAAGTGTGGAAGCGTCTAGAATGTAGAGGATGCATCCTGCAACATATGCCTCAACCATATATGCCCCCTCTTAATCCCTGACAACTATTTCATATAGAAGAAACATACAGTAGTATTCAAATAGAACAGACCCCACCATTGTCCCATCTAGTGGAAATAACATTTTAAAAACCTATTTATATGCAACCAGCATAACTTACAATGATATGACTGACAATACTATGACTAACAACTCATGATGTCCTTACCCTAAAGGGGGCATGCAACACAAAGAGCCTGTTTAAAATAGTAAGAAGTCCTGATAGGTCTCTTTCATTCCTGTGTCATCCTGCCCATTTGCAACCTTCCTTGTTTGTCTACTTGTCAGTCGCCTCTTCTTCCACATCTCCAGTAGCATCTCCCTGTGCACACCCTTCATCCATATAGCCGCCTCAACTTGCACTCTCTCTTTGCAATATACCTATGCCACATCCTATGGGTATCCCTTCAGCATTGTAGCCATCTCACTTGCACCCAGAACTCGCTCTCATAGTCACCATACCCACTTACAGCTGCATCACCATTTCCTCTGTACTTGACGCCTCCCACTTCCCCAATGCCTGTGTATCTTCCTCTATATTTTTCATGACTGCCAGATGGTCCTTGCTCAATTTCTACCCATCTGCAGTCACTGCACGTTTCCGATCTACTTGTATTACCTCAACCGGTTTAAAATACATTGAACATCCTTTTGATACCCTGAAGGGGTTTTACCTCCTCACAACATACTCTCACAACATCGCCCACACGTCTTTCTTCCTTCATTCCTTCCTTTATTCCACAATGTCACCCCATCTAACTTCCTCCTACACAGTAAAAATTACACCCTTGGAGACAGCACCCTTAGTAGGGTTGTAGCCAGCCCCCACTCAGCCCTTTCGAATGGATACAGCGCTTCGCCGTACCTCCCACCCCACTTATCCCATGCCCTACTAACATCAGAAACAAGACATTAGGCTCTCGCTTCCCTAACCACACAATCACTTTAAGGATGGTCAATCATCCCTCTCTGCCCAATCCTAAAAAATGCCCACCAACCACCTGCATAGCAGCAGAGTCTGAGCTTCCTACCTCACACACCCCCATCTCCACCACCACAGCCCCTCTACTGTCCATGGCATCTACATCCTCGGCTAAGGCGAGCACAGGAGGACTTCCTGCCACCCATATGCCGCCCACCATCAAAGGAGCCCTTATCAATGCTCGCTCACTAGTGGTCCACTCCCTCAATATCGCTGACCTTCTCATGGCTAATCGACCTAGACTTCCTGGCCATTACCCTTTAGCTTCATCGGGCAGCAGGCCCAGCAATCTCACTAGCCCTTCCAGAGGGATATGCTATTATCAGGGCTGACAGAAACTCAGGCAAAGGAGGTGGAGTGGCCTTCATTACAAAAACCACCTGACCCACAGAGCCACAGCCCATACCAGCCTTCCCTCTGCAGAACATTTATCAGTTAAAATCGCACTCACCCGCTCAAACTATTCTGATGCATCTGATCTGTCGCCCATCAGGACTGATCGCTTCCTTTGATGAAGACCTCAATAACCTCCTCTCCGCCACCACTAAACTTGGCTCCCAAACCATCCTCTTGGGAGACCTTGACCTAGGTTTTCAGGATCCCAATCATACACAGGCCGTAGCCTTGGCAAACTCCATCTCCCAACTTGGCTTCAAACATAGAATCACAGAACCCACACACACAAAGGGCCGAACCCTGGACTGGGTGTCTGACCTCAATTGACCTCAATTGCTCCATCACAATTCTCCATAATGAACCAGTAGCATGGTAGGACCCCCACTTCATCTCATTCTCCATCCAAGGGATAACCCCCCCAAGCACCACTATTGCACCTCCCACTCTATCCAGAAACTCTCAAAACATCACAATTTCCAGTCTCGGGCCCCCTTATCAATACTATCCTTGACGTAGCCAATTACAAAAATCTAGACTCAAACAAGTTAGTAGACATATACAATGATACACTGGCATCAGCTTTAAACATCTCTGCACCTCTTAAACAAAAAAAGCTAAACCAATCGCCCACCTCAACAAGTGGTTCACGTCCGAGCTAAAAATCCTTAGAAACAACAAAAGGTCGGCAGAAACCACTTGGCGTAAATCACCCACCAGTCACAACAAAACCTTATTCACCACAGCAGCGGCATCCTACAAAGCTACCATACTATTCACTAAAAGAGAAGGCTACAACACCAGAATCCATAACGCCAAATCAAGCACCAAGAAGCTCTTTAGCATCTTAAAGGAACTAGAATCACCAGCACCCCCCACTGAGGACTGCATTAAGGATGAGGCCTGGTGCACAAAAATCCAACAAGCCCTAGCCGACAAAATAACGCTGTTACAAAAGAAGATAGAATCCAAAAAGAATAGCCTTTCAAGTAACCATTACGCCAAACTAGCGCATGAACAAAAAACCCCTCATTGCCCACCTTTCGAGTTCTCTCAAGTGACACCCAATGAAGTGGAAGACATTATTAAAAGTCTAAAACCGTCACACTGCCAAGGAGACACCTGCCCAGCCTCCATCATTAAGGAAGGAGCCAAAGATCTGGCACCTTTCATTGCCACACCGATTAACTCATCCTTCGAGACTAGTCGAGTTCCCAACAATCTCAAGGAGGCCCCGGACATCCCTCTGCTAAACAAAACAAATAAAAAAAAAAAAAACCTAGACCTGAACATTCCTAGTAACTACAGACCTATTCTGCGTAGAGTTGCAGATCTACAAATCCAGAAGCATTTGG
Organism: Ambystoma mexicanum; assembly: GCF_040938575.1. NCBI lineage: Eukaryota > Metazoa > Chordata > Amphibia > Caudata > Ambystomatidae > Ambystoma > Ambystoma mexicanum. Next base: position 529,348,154 of record NC_090923.1, read on the forward strand.
AGAATAACGAGACAGCCCTTTGGGATTTGAAAATCCACATGGACGAGGCAAAGGACAAAGGCAATCTGGCGATCCTTCTCCTAGACTTGTCTGCTGCTTTTGACTTAGTCGACCACCAAATCCTGACTGGACATCTCACCTCAGCAGCAGCCTACTCCAATAACGCCTCGAATTGGATTAAATCATTTTTATCCAATCGAACCACCAGAATTCTCTCACCCTTCGCATCAGCAGACCCGAGCCCTATACTTTGTGGAGTCCCACAAGGCTCATCCGTGTCACCTACACTTTACAATATATTCACAAAGCTTCTCTTCGACCACCTGGACAATACAATACAATCTACACCAATAACGCAGGACACCCAGGTCCTCATCCCGCTCTCTGGCCGCTACGAAGAGGACTCCAAGCTTATCAATGAAATCTACCTAGAAATCCAAGCCTGGATGACCACTAATAGCCTGTGCCTCAATGATGATAAGACCAAGCTCCTGATTGTCGGCACTCTGGCACGCCTGAATAAACTAGATCAGAGGTACACATATTTCGATATCGATGGAAACAAAATCAAAGTTGCCAAGGAAATAAAAACCTTGGTGGTCAACCTCGACTCAACACTGTCCGTAAAGAAACAAATCAGCTCTTTGGCATCATCCACAGCTTACACCAACCAACTAATCTACAGTTGTAAATCCTATCTGTCCACTACCAGTTGCCTAACGCTGGCCAGAGCCTTAGTATTGTCTAAAGTTGACTATTGCAATACACTCTTCCTAGCAACCTCTGAATCAAACCTAAATAGGCTACAGGTTCTACAAAATAACTCGCTGAGAGCAGCACTGAACCTTCCTAGATCCAGCCACATCTCTACCATCAGACGGGACACCAACTGGCTGCCACTAAACCATTGGGGAAAAGGATTCTGGACGATTTCCCCCCATCATAGACCCCAATGCCAAATGATGTCCCAGAGACTGTACATTTGATTGACTCCAAGAGTTCCCCAATAGGTATTTAATTTACAAGAGCCAAGCCTGGGCCTTGGGGCCATCGTACTTCGTACAGTTTAATTTTCAATGAAATATGATTAATTTATTTGTGTTGTTTTATATTTTGTGGAAACTTTTATCGCTTAATGCCAAATAAAGTAAGTTGATGGTGATGACTTGCCAATGGCTAGTGGCACTTTTTGCACCCTGGGCTCAAAGCACAAGGTACACGTGTTCCTATTTTCTATTCGAGCATATCATCTATTCTGGGCCACCAGAATGTCAATGCTAACCTTCTCTCCCTGGCCCAAGTGCTCCTGTTGCACCAAAGTACTGCAACATCTTACAGGTGTGAAAACACCCCCCCCTGTGATAGTCACAATTCTGACTTGCACAGCTCATCCTTCACCCTGGAGTATGGTGATGATTTTGCCTCTTCACTTGTCCATACTTGACTTATGTATAACAAGAACGTCTGCATTTCCATATCTTCCATAACCACTGCTATCCACTCCTACCCCTCTGTAACGGTGGCCACATTCGCTGTCAACTCCTCGCTAATATCCACGCCTCCTCCCTCTGTACCTGGTGTTCTAGACAGACAATCTGCCACTGGGCTCTGTATAATAGGAATATATTCTACGATGAAATTCTACTCCTATATGGCTCCAAACTATCCATCAATGCGTAAAGTAGCCAACCCTTCTTTGTAACTAAATGAAACTGAGGTTTGTGGTCACTTCTGATGGTGTGTGGAATCTCCCTGTGAGGGGTCAGAAATGTGAGGCAGACAACTTTGTAAAGAGGTTTCATCTTTAGCCATTTTATTAAATAAAAGGGTGGGATAAACGCTTCACTATCCCTACCCTGAGGAGGATTTCCCTGGCTAAAATAAATTAAAGGAAACGCTCTAACAAAAGGATATCTGTCCCTCACACTTGCACATTCAATAAAACAATAAGAAATAGATGGCAGTCCAATTCAATAAATAAATATAGCGTATGATTCAGTTTCCAATATGATCAATGTCTCTTCTCATAACCTGGGTGAATTCAATTTCCACAGGCCGGAGAAGGTTTTTGTTCCACAGTTCAAAATAAATCGGGGAAATCCTGGTTTGCCACAAAGTTCCAACACTGTTCTTGAGCACAAGAAATAATGGGTTCCAACTCCTCCTGGAGTAAGAACAGATTTCACATCCATCCTCTTCACGTATACAACAATTGTCTTTGCTAGGATGACTTGCTACAACTTTGATTTCAGAAAGAAATATTAATTTCCCCAGCAGGTTAATTCATTGTCTTGGTTATAACCACAGTTCAGCATTTTATATCAACCACTACCTGGTTTATACTCATGCCAGGCCCTCTACATCAGCAACTTTCCATACGAGTTTACTCGCCTGCCTGTTCAAATGTCCACAAAAGAATAAAATGTGCTTTAGTGATTGCAAAAAATAAAATGTGCTTTAGTGGTAACTTCCAACTCGGAACAACAACTTTGCAAGGTTTCAGCAGCATCAAACCTTAAACCTCTTTTGGTGAAACAAGGAATCACATTAGTGCTCTTTGGGACTCCTCTGCAACTATGCCCCTCTCCCTCTATATACTACTCTCCTCCAGACGGGCAGCTTGGTTGCCACCTTTCTTCCCCCCCCCCTACTTCAACAACCAAATAGTTACTACGATATACTATTACTCCGGTTCTGTCTTGGCTTTGGCAATGTATGTTTATCATCTGCTGGTCTGCATTTAATACCACATGATCAGCAAGTCTCACAACTGTTTGGGTTCCCAATATTCCCCTCTCACCTTGAGCAATGTTTATTATGTTGATATTGGTGGATTTTTAAATGCTCTTGGCTAGGGTGTTGCTGGTAAGATTTTGTTTGGACTAAAGCTTCCCTATGGGGTATTTGGGCCTTCCACCAACTAACACACTTGCTTGTACAGTCACTTTGGTTCAACAGACACTACTTTAATTGTTTTTTGAACAGTTTGGTATTTAAAAATGTTGCTACTGTTTCTTTCACTCACATGCAAGTGAAACTGCCTGCCGTGAACACACCTTATTTTAACAACTTACTTCATGCAGCAGCGAACTTCTTTGTTACTGCCGTGATATATTCTATTAAACCCAGAAGCTACCCAATAGTTCCTGGTTCTTTGATGGTTCCATCTTGTGGATCACATATGGCATCTCCGGACGCATCCTGCTTCCCTTCTCAGTTGATATATATCCCAGATACGATGCATGCCTCACGTAATCTGGCACTTTTCCTTCTTGACATTAAGACCTGCCCTCTCCAATATGTCCTGCACATTCTTTTACCAGTCCATGCCATGTGCACATGCTAACTGAATGCACTCATTGATAATGCGATGTACTCTTTCCACCATTCCATCATCTATAGAATTGTGGTGGCAAGTGACTTTTTTTATGGCAGGCTAGTAGCTTGCAATTTGAATTTTTGCTCCCTACCGTAACACCCTTTTCCTGCTACGTTGACCTCCACTTATGGAAGTACATATTTCCTTCATCATACTCATCTTCACCACTAATAATACTCACTACTTTATTGCATTAATCAATCCCTCCTTCTGTTACATACTTCACAGATTTGCCATTTACTCCTTTGTCTATGTGTTCTGCATAATCATGTGAAATGTGCCACATTTCCGGCATACTAGCCTCATAGCCAGAAATTCTTTTGCATTCATGGGATGGTTCTCGCGTCCACATTTGGGATATTGGCCCTAGTTTGAAGCACCTTGTGGTGGCACTTTTATTCATTTTCTCCCCCTGGCCCCCATTACAACACATTGTAATGGGGGGCCAGGCCCCAATTTCTTCTCATCCTACCCTCCCTCCCTCCTGTATGTTTCCCTCGATAACTGTACATTCTTCCCTCCTGTGTTAGCATTGAACTGTTTGAGACATTTACTTGTAATTTCTATGACTATAGCATCGCCTATTGATGGATTTTTCACTTGCTAGAAGTGCTCTTGATTCCTTGGATTTTATGTGTGCATCAATAATTGGTCTCATATATAATTTCATATTCCATGCCAGTGAATTCACATGTAGATAATAACCACCTTGGAGCTTTTGAGAGATGTTTTTTTTTCTAGCAAACTGAACGGGGCGTTGCCTAAAAGTACTAACCATGCATCTATTTTGTTTTTTGAAAAAGGGGAAGGATTGTAATCAAGGCTGATTATCATCAAATCAGCCTTATCAATACCGACAATAAGATTCCTGCTAAGGTTCTTGCGAAGTGGCTAGTACAGTTTTTGCCTGCTTTTATTGATGAGGAACAATCGGGATTCATGAGAAATAGGCGTATGTCTAGTAATATCAGGAGATTGTTACTTGCCATGGAAACTGCGGATAGATTGGGCTGCGATGCGGCTGTCCTTTCCCTTGATGCGGAGAAAGCTTTCGACAGGGTCAGTTGGGATTACTTGTTTTCGGTGCTGAGGAGGATGAATCTGGGCGACGATTTTGTTTCTTGGGTTGCTCTTCTATATGCTAATCCTACTTCTGTCGTTAAGAGTAATGGTGTGGTTTCGGAGCCTTTTTGTTTGCATCGGGGCACGTGTCAGGGTTGTCCATTTTCTCCTCTGTTATTCATTCTAGCGATTGAGCCTCTTGCAATTTGAATCAAGAGTGAACCTGATTTACAAGGTGTTAGTTGTTGGTGTTGTGCAAAAAGCTTGGCTTTATGCAGATGATCTCTTGTTGGTACTGCAGAATTTGGAAGTGTCTCTACCCTGTCTGATGAGGATCTTGTCTGATTATCACGATTGTTCAGGATACAAAATTAACCGATTGAAGTCAGAAGTGTTGCCTCTGTCCAAGAGGTGTGATAAGACTCTGGTTACGGGTCTGGGGTTTACTTGGTGTGATGTGCGCTTGTGCTATTTGGGGGTGTGGCTAACGTATCCTGTCTCCCTTATGGTTGATGAAAACATGTGTGTGGTTATTCGGGATTGTAAGATGGATTTGGAAAGATGGTCGTTACTCAATCTTTCCATGTGGGGTAAAGTCAATGCCCTGAAAATGAATTTGGCACCCAGAATTAACTTTGTCTCAAGTATGCCTCCATTGAAAATTAAGAGTTGTTATTGGAGAGATCTTGACCGTCTGGTCTAGGAATTTTTATGGGACCGAAAACCACCAAGACTTAGTTTTTGGAATTTACAGCTTCCAGTCAACCAGGGTAGTTTGGGAGTTCCGAATTTTAAGGCCTACCATTTAGCCTTTTCTGCTCATTCTTTTGTTCCGTTTTTGAATGGTGAATTGAACAGCTGGGCGGTAGCAGTCGAATGCCTATGGGCCGTTGGGCCCAGATGCCTTGTTGACCACTAATACGAAGATTTCTTTGTGTGTGACAGGCTTTTGGGTGGAGGGTCTGATCTTGATTTTAAGACGGTGATTCTGGGTGATAATTCTGGTCTGGCTGATGTCAGTTCCGCCCTTAAAAAATGGGATTTTAGAGCATTCATTGTGGCTAAGCGACTTATTCTTTGAGGATGGAAAGGTCGGATCCCTCCTTCATTTGAGGAATGGGTCCAGGAAATGCACTGCCTGTCTCGAACAGAAAAGTTGATTTACAAATCGAAATGTAAATTGTCTTTATACGAGAAGATCTGGAATGTGTTTAATGATTTCTTTTAGTTTTTGTTTTTTTTGTGTTTTTCTACTACTGTTTCTGTCTGTTGGCATGATATCATTACTGTAATACTTGTAAATAAATAAATAAATAACAAAAAAAATGACCACCTTACATCTGCCACAAACACATCCACAGGTTTTCCTGGTTGTTGCTTCTGGGTGACAAATGTCTCTCCCCAAACAATATTTATTTGATCCCAAATTTTGCATCGAACTTCCTCATGGCTCTATCACATAAGCTTGCGCCATGCCTGCCCCCTTCCTGTGCCTCTCCTGGTGCAAGGTCTACCTCCAGTAGCTTCTTTATAATTCTTAGAACCTCCATACCTAAAGAACACATTAGCATTTAAACTTCAGTTCTTCTGAACGTTTCTCTCCTCCTGAAGCCACAAAGCAAGATTTAAATAACTCTTTCCAAACCTTCAGGTTTGCACTGTGTTGGAAAAAATCTTGGTGGTGGCTGTACATTTTGCATTACACTTGGGGTCTCAGTAAGTCTTGTAGTAGCTTTGTTAATTTATTACACTTTATACTTTGCTGCTTTCTCCACTTTTGTGTGCTAGTTGCACGTGTGGTCTTCACTTTCTCTGAATATATATCCCTGAGTCAGTTGCCCTCTATGTGCTGACTGCTTCTGAGCAGTTTAATTTAAGAATGGGAGCTTGTGGGTCTGCCAGACTTTTAGAATTGTAATTTCTCAAGGGGGAAATCCATACTCTGTACTGTCTCTTCTCCCCTTGATGTGTGCATAATTTGCAGGCTGGTCAGTTATCTTACTGTCCACCCCCCCCCCCCCAACTACAGCCTATCTGACCATTCTGTAGGTATTTCCTTCACTGGACACTCTGCTCCACCTATAGGTTGCACAATGGTGCTTTCACTGGCTTGGCACCGCCTCCATGCTACCTTCCTTCAATGGTGTTTCGCACACAATGGTGTGTTCACTGACTGGGCAGCTCTACCTATCCCTACTACTGAGAAGGGAAGCACTTTACTTTTGCTGACTCACTGCTGCCTTCGCTTGCTCTGCACCCCCTGTGTGCTCCCTTACCCCAATGTTGTGGCACGCATTTGCCAGTGCTGCTGATCGCTCTGTCCTCCGCTCCCTTTCCTCTGTTCTCAGCTCCGTTCCCTAGCCTTTGACTGCCCACTGGCTGGTTTCCCTGCGCATATGGGTCGCCAGCCGGGGTCTCTTTCCCTGAAATGTACGGATCCCCAGATATGAATGGCATAGACTGGTAAGATGTCAGTATATATTGGTATTGCTGCTTGACAGGCAGGCCCTGGCACCCAGGTCACAATCGTTAAACTGGTGGGCCACCACCATAACAACTGTTTTTGACTGCAACATGGTAGCGCCTGCAATGTAGCACAGCATGCACCACGTGATAGAAGTCCTAACAGAAAAATGCAATAGGACAATTAATGTCCACTCCAAATAACAGTATTGAAGGACATTGAAAAGGCACATATGATATATATTGTAAGGGCTGCAGGCAAGCACAAAATATGCTTCCCGTGTCTGCTAATCTGGAAGCAGCAGTACATCAAACATTCCTCATCCTTCAAATCCAATCCTTAGGCATTAGACATAGGGATAATAATGCGTTAACAAAGCTCTACACACATTCATCGTCATTTATCCATTAGGGATATGTGACTATTGGACATAGGAGCCTCGCAGGGCTCTTCTCTCCAATATCGCCAATGACAACTGTGATTTTCCCCATCTCTAGAGTACTTTCAAACCATACCTCCCACCATATCCTCTGTCAAGTTCTACTGAGGAAGCCATGTGTACTCCCTACAAACAGGCAAATATTATTTACCAAAAAAGGAGTAAAAATACAACAAACATAAAATTGGAGGCAACAGACCTATAGGAGCCTGGCTTCTACTTGCCTCACGCAGAGTCCCATATATGTTTGAATCCATTATTAGCTGGGCAGTGACAGACCAAATATTTATACAATTGAACTGGATGGACCCCAGCCGGCCCATAAGACTGGGGGGGTCTCCAAACAGCCCTTTATGATGAGCAGCAGCACCCTCAAGATAAATGGGGATGCAGATTCATACTCTTGCATCAAATAATAATGACAACTCAATAGTTTGGCAAAGTGAGTCTGTTTTAATGACAAGTACAGAAAACTGGGAGTTCAATGAACATCAGCAACCGCTCGATCTTCCTTCTCTCTTAAACTCCAATTAATTTCAGATAAAACACAACCTTTATTCCAAAAAATCATCATCATTGACGTGTAATCTTAAAAACCTAACATGCAACTTGATTGGTTATAGGAAGGTAACTTTAACATAGGTAATATATCTGTATATGGTAACGGGGAGAGGGGATTGGATAATGATGTCAGGTGGGGCAACTAAGCCCTTCCTTCAAACTGACCACTGTAAACGTCACTAAAAGTACAACGTCCCATTGGCTCTACACTCTATAGGACCCTAGATTACATGGTCCACTATGATTAGGTTGGCATCGATCCCACACATACTTTTCCACTTGCGTTTACCAGCATGCAGAATAATTAGCCAGGTGCAGGGAGTAAGTCTGCACCCCAGCTTCCCTCCCATTTATGTTACAACCATTCATCACCTCAGTGTTCGTGTGTCAATTACTGCTTTGTAGTTTGGCCTTGAGTCTGCTTCTTGGTCTGAGAAAGTTAAGGAGTATGGGTACGGCAAGGCTCCATGCTTAGGTGTGACTAGGACACCGTGAAATTGGCCTCTTCTTCATGCATTTTCGTGTATTTGATTTACCTCTTCCAGTCTTCTACCATCTGTGGCTTATCTCGACCTTGCTGAATAGGAGACTCTATTATTTTTTTCTCTTTAATTGTCAGCATTGCTAGCCTATTCCAGCCTTATACGACCTTGGCTTCTTTGCATGGTTACCTTCAGCTGAGATTCTTTCCGTCTTTAATTCTTGATTTGGTTGCTGCGGCCCTCTCCCCTTGAGACCTTTAGTAACCTCTATTCAATTCTGCTCATGTGCGTAGTGGATTTTCACTAGTCTATAAAAGTGCTTTTGAGGTAGATGTGTATCGTTGGCGCTTGCCTCAATCTATTTTACTACTAAGCATAAGCAAGCTTCACAATTTCTTTGCTCTTGCCGTCTCTTGCGTATGTACACGTTTAAACTGGCTTAATGTCTTCATCGTGCATATGGCATAAGTTTCTTCATCTTGAAATCAACTGTTTCACCTTAGGCCCAAGATGTCACTTATCAATGGCATTTAGTCTCTTTAACAGCATTCTTAGGTCATTATATACTCTATATGTGCGTCAGTCCGATCTCTAAGTATCTTCTTTTAGTATCTTCTTGGCTTCTTCGGGTAGGTAATCCATTCTGACAAACGTCCTTTTGCTGTGTCTGTGGATATGGATTTCTCAGTGGATACCTTACTGTCCAGGTTTGCTTAGGTGTCGGTACTTCAAATGGTGCTGTTACTACGATAGGCACTGGGCAGAGCCCAACTGCAACTCTCTGCTAGTTTCTGTTCTCCATACGTCACATATCTTGGCGTGAATGTTCCTGGCACTTCGAAGGGGGTGGCTGGAGTGCGGATGATGTCTGGCACTTCCTCTTCACTCCCTGCTCTGGGCGATTCATCGACCACTCCTACTTCTTTCTTTGCATTCACCTTTCTGTCATCCTCTGGATCTGGACATCTAGGTCTGCATAAATGTTCCTTTGGGGTCCATATCTTTATCACTCCCTTTAAACATCCTACTGTTCTTATGTGCTCGTCTTGGTTCCATGTCATTAGTTGACATTCTCCACTTGGATTGCAATAGATCCATATTTCCACATATTTCCTATGTTTCTTCGGATACCGAAATTTTGTTCCTTCTGGTGCATAAATGCTGGCCTTCACAAAGGTCCTTGGGCTTCCATCCTGACTCAACGTCAATCATGATTTTCATCCCTATGGCCTTTTTCGCAGTTTTCTGACACTGAGCGATTGTTATCTTGATAACACTGAATCCAAGCAAGATCATCACCAACAGGGCTCCTAGGATCTTGAATGCATCTGCCATCTATTGTGGAACCCATGAAAACAGTGCTCCAAACCAACTGTCCTCATCAACTTCGTCAGCTTCATCAATCTGATTCTGTAGTTTTGTCAGCATACCTATGGCTTCTGTTAAGGTACCATTTTCGTCATCGTGAGATGGTATAAATGTGCAACATGATTCCCCGATTTTTGCACAAACACCTCTATCCATAGCTGTGATCATGTCTAGGACATATCTGTTTTGGAGAGTCATTAGTCAAATCGCTCTTAACTCTTCCTTGATTGCAACGAATCCCTTTGTAGTTGTGTTGATGGTCTGCAGTAACTCCCATCTGGTTATCGGCAACCATTTAGTATTTGCTCCAATCTGAACTCTTGGCATTAGGATTGTCGTGAACACCGATGAGATCAAGCTGAATAGCCTGTGTTGGTATGGGATTGCATGAAAGGCTTCTTCTAATTTGGCAGAGAAGTAATTATCTCTCTTCATTCGGCTCATCAGTTCCACAGATCTCTTCTTCCTCATGTGAGCATCTGCTTTCGGGAAACTGTTAATATTCAGGTCACCTTTTGGAATCACCAATGCTAGAACATGGACATTCACCAATGTGCATTTACCTCCCCAATTATTTGGCAACCTAATATATCCTTTGGATCCACATGCCCAAAAATTATCCATGATCATTGCAGTACCATGTGCCATTCCTGTAGCATCAAAAATTCGTCTACAGTTCTGATTTTCTACCATTTTCCTTGTACCATTGTTCCTGAAGCACACTTTAGAATTCTCCAATGGCACGATCTGTAGGGGTCCTCCTCTGTCTTCGACCCATGTTTGCAGTCTTGCCAGTCTCGGCCGTAATGGTTTGCATACCATCTGTGCATTTTCGATGGTTTCCTTATAGTGTCCAATCATCATCCATGCTCGGCAGATCACTACTCCTTTCTCTCATCTGTCTGGTGAAAGCACTGTTCCCCAGATTTGTATTTGACCTCTGTTCTTCCATCTTCACGCTTCTTACGGAGATTTCCCTTGGACGTTCAGTTTCTTGTTTGTTTCTCTTCTGATCTCCGCTCCTTTAACTCCAGGCTTTTCATATTTTATCACAATGTTCTTTGTTTTGCCGTTGTTGCTTGTCTTTGTCTTGTACATAATCATCTTCATCTGGATCAGTTGTTTCAGTTGCCCGTTTGAGTGAAGCATCACTTCCCATGAAGTGACCTCTGGTCTTGCACATTGCTATGTGAGACAGACAGTGTGCTGTCTGCACATCTACTTCAACAGCTACAAAGATTTTTGACTTCCCCATGCTGTATGGTAGGAGTGCACACACAAAGCATTCTTCCTCTGAAGTTCGCCTTCCAACTTCCTTTGTGTTGGTACCATTTCCCAAGTGTGCTATGCTGTCCAAGTAATCTTTCAATCCGTTATTGTCTTTTTGTGTGCTCCATCTAATTCTTAAGGTATTCTTGTAGTTTGCTATAACCACATCCTTAAACACATTGTATAGCATTTTCTTGCTGAGAGATTCTCGGGTATCTTCATCAATGATCCAGGCATTTTCATCTGTGTAGGAGAAGGTTCGGTAAGTCTTTCTTTATCCTTCTGTTTTTTTTCTGGCTCTGTTTATAATCGTCCATATTGATTCTGCCAGTATCTCAGCACTTGCTTGTCTCGCAGGATTTAAGCTTGACCTCTTCATCACTGGGTCAGGGGTGCTCATCGGTGCTGTCTCTGTTCGTTCATTCTTTAGAGTCTGTTGTCTCTTTAAAAGGTCAGCTTTCTCCATCTGTCTCTCAACTCTGTCTCTGGCACTGCAATTCATTTGTTACCCCAAGTTTTGTGTGTGTCTCATTATTTATCACATCCATCTCAAGTTCAGTCACTCGGTCTTTCTAGTTCATAGAAAGAATGACAATGTAAGGTCTGGGTACCTTTGTAGGTTGCATGCGTACATCATTAGGTGGGTGCACGGGAACCTGAGTGCTCTGCGCACCAATGAAAAATGCAGTTCTAATCACCAATGACAATGATATGATAATGAATATTATGCATATGTAAGTAATACACTTGTAAGTAAGCTTCCAGCATTTGTTCATTGGCCAATATGTACGTCTCTCCTCCTGAGGGAGAACAACGTTACTGCTCTGGTTTCCCATCTCGATCATTTAAGGAAGCAAAACTAACTTTAATACATACTAACATTTGCCATTTTTATCTGGATTCTGCTGTCTCTGTTTGCTGATTACACATGCTAGACTACTTATCCTCCTTGTCCGAATACTGGACTGTTTCTGGAAACGGTCCTTTCCCAAAAAAATGAAAGTTCAAAATAAGGCAATAAGTTCAGCAAGTCTTTTAATTTGCGTGTTAAAAAATGGACCCGTTCCCATTTGTTTCGCTCCAGATGACATGTCATTCCTTTTTGTCAGCATAAACAAAAGCAAAGTCCTCGGCAACACCTTGATGATCTGTTCCTTGTAGGAATGTTTTACAATCTTCTCCGGCGATTCTGCTGATGATTATAAAGTTCGACCTGCATTATGATACCATGCAGGAGCATAGTCATCTGTACAGAGTTCGCTGGGTCTCTAATGAAAGTGAGGACATCAACACTGGCATGTCTCCCAACACGTTCTGGAAAGTCTTCAGTTAAGCAAAAGAAAACATTAATGGCTAGTCTGCTATCTTCTTGTGACATCCAGAAGGCTATGCTTCACAAAATATACCTACTCCAAAAGAAAATTAAAGCCAACTTTGACAATCTACCCAAGTCTCCTCACAAAACGGGGACCACCCCAGCCCCTAACCCTAAGCACCCATCCAACATAACAGCAATCCGCCACCACCTTCTTGTGACATCCAGAAGGCTATGCTTCACAAAATATACCTACTCCAAAAGAAAATTAAAGCCAACTTTGACAATCTACCCAAGTCTCCTCACAAAACGGGGACCACCCCAGCCCCTAACCCTAAGCACCCATCCAACATAACAGCAATCCGCCACCACCTTTTACCTTCAGAAAGGTAACCGTTCCTGAGGTCTTACTCATTATGAAACAAATAAAACCCTCACTCTGCAAAGGGGACATCTGTTCAGCAAACATAATCAAAGACTGCGCCGAGTCCCTAGCGCTGTTCATTGCAACCTTTATCAACGCATCATTTGCCACTGGCTCAGTACCCTCCTCTCTCAAGGAAGCCTGGGTTCGCCCACTGCTAAAAAAGTCCACTCTAGACCCAGATTCGCCCAACAACTACAGGCCCATTACAACAGTGCCATTTTTGCTGAAAATCTTGGATAAGGCTGCTTATCTACAGATACAAGCTTACCTTGAATCTCACAACATCCTAGGCAAGAGACAGTCCGGCTTTCGCCCACGCCATGGCACAGAGTCAGCGCTACTCGACCTAAAAAACCAACTCCTAAAAAATATGGATAAAGGCAAATGTGCTATCCTCTTACTCCTTGACCTGTCGGCTGCGATCGACCTAGTCGACCATTAAACGTTAAAGACACACCTTACCAATACAGCTCACTTCTCCACTGAAGCCACAACATGGATCTCATCCTTCCTGGAGGGCAGAGCTATGAGGGTCTACTCAGACCAAGCGTCAGCCACTCCCTCCCCCATCAACTGCAGAGTACCACAAGGTTCTTGCACCTCCCCCACACTACAACTTATTCACACTCCCGCTATTCAACGACTTAGAAGAATTCGGCATAACATTTACCAATTATACCGATGATACACAAATTCTTCTCCCATTAACTGGTGACTACGAGTAAGACCTAAAAACCCTACAAAACACATATGCCATCATCCAAGCCTGGATGGCAGCCAATGGCCTCTGTCTCAATGGAGACAAAACAGAGATCTTACTGGTTGGCCCTAAAGAATCCCTCAGCAAGCTAGACAACAAATACAGCACCTTCCTAATCGAGAACTCGGTAATCTCTGTCTCCTCTGCGTTAAAAACCCTGGGAGTATACCTAGATTCTGCCTTGTCCATGGATAGACATGTTATAACAAAAAAATCGATGCAGTAAAGCCTCACCTATTCACTAAAAACAGCCTCAACATGGCCAGGGCCACCATAGGTGCCAAACTGGATTACTGCAACGTCCTTCTACTAGGCACTTCTGCCAAAACATCAATAGACTTCAAATCACACAGACCAATGCCTTGAGCAGCAGCCCTCAACATTCCTAGGAGGGAACACATCTCCTTAGCAAGACATAATGCCCACTGGCTCCCAGTCAAAGAGCGCATCCAGTTCAAAACTCTCACCATTACCCACAGATGCATATCCCAATCTGCCCCTAGCTACCTGACTGAACGTATACAACCAGTGCAGACTCTCAGACCCAGAAGAAACCTGTACGCTAACCAACTCTCAGTCCCCAACTTCAACAGAGCTAAAGCTGGCGGCTCGGATTTCGAAGTCCTAGTGCCAAAAGCTTGGAACTCCTTACCGCCCAAACTGAGAGCTGAAGCATCCCTCATGGCCTTCAGAAAGGCACTGAACACTTTATTTAAGTAAATCCTACTTAAAATACTATTGCAATTTGAACACATTGTGTAATATACAACTGGACCCACGATCACTGTTCCAATGGAACATCAGAACTTTATCTATGATTGTAACTATGTCTCCATTGATTTCATGATACTCACCCATGCCAAGTAAACCTTCTTGTAACAGCGCCACGATGCCAGAGGGAAGCTGTGCGCTTTAAAAATGCAAATAAATAAACAAATGATCTTTCTGCACCAATCTAGCCTCTTCACCTTTCCGTGCAGCGTCCTTTTTGCGATTCTTTTCTTGCGGCACCCTGCAATAGTGCGCGATTGTCAACTGTATTTCAGACCATGGCTTTGCCTCAATCCCTACCAATTTCTTGAGCTGCTTCTGTACCTGTTCTGGCAGCCCTTGGCACAATATATGGTAAAACATGGGAATAGATTTCCCCAAGATTCATGAGTTTCCAGCACCCAGGCATATTGGAAATTCTGAATGTAAAGCGAAGGATCATCCGACTCCTTCATCTTGTGAAATTAAAGCTCCCATATCAGAAGTTTCCGGGTATAGCACTCGAAGCGCTTTCCATACCGCGGTTCTGCAATTGTAAAACGGCACTCCGTCATTCCCGGTATTAACTGTAGTCACTCAAGGGTAACCTGCTTGTGCCCACACATCGTCGGCTCTACCACCAAGTATGGCGATTTAAAAGACCCTTAATATCCCTTATAGTTAACGTGTTCCCTCCTGTCATTTTTTCTAACTCATGTATCCATTTTACAGCTCCCGATGTCAACATTCGGAGCATATTTTTTCAGGTTTTCTTTGTCCATGTGAGGCCAAGGTACGTCTTGTGGTCTCGTTCTTACTTTTTCCAGTAAAGGGAACTGTGACACATGACCCTCCTTTTCCTCTCTCATCATTTTTCTGTCTACCGGAAGGGTAATATTCCTGCATCGCCGTCTACCTGGCAGTCTCCTTAGTCTGCTTACATAGGTTGGTGGAGACACCCCCCTCTGATCGTATGATACTCTTCATGCCAGTCTGATTTTGTTGCTGACTCTGATGTCTTAGGTGCAAACCCACTAGAATCTGACCATCTTACTTCCTTTCCCCTAGAGAAGTGTTTTTCGTGTCTTCTCTCATCTTCTTTCTTCACATTCTTCTCTTTCTGCATCCAATATTGTCTGTGCCCAACTCAAGCAACTTTTCTCATCCTGCTCATTTCTGGTTAGGGTCTGCCTATCTAATGACAGCTCTCTATTTCTGCTAATTCGTGAGGCGTCCTCCGTATTGTACAACTGAGTGCTTTCCAGACGCTCATCTTCTCCTTTCCTTTGGCGTACCTTTTCTAGCCCCATCTCATCATATATTCTATCGATCGTCTCTCCTGTGTTCCTTGTGTCGAAGTCATCTTCAATATTTGCCCTAGACGTCCCTGGTTCTGAATCGTACTCGGGGAAAGAATTCTTCTATATCTTACCAGTCTACTACTGGATCGGGTTTTTAAACCTCTCTTTCCAAATATGGGAGATCCCATGCTCTCTGTCATCGCTTACGTTCTATGTCATCATCAAACTCTATGCTTCCTTGCTTCCGCTCTGACCCTGTCCTCTTCTTGTTTCCTCAAATCTCTTTGTTCATTTGCCCTTCGCATTTCCTCATCCCTTTGTCTTTTTATTCTCTTCTCCCGTATCTTTTGTTGTTCTTCTATTCTCCTTTGTTCTATTCTATCTCGATCATCAGCCGTTCTCTGCTTATGCTTGCGTCTTCTCTGCTCTTTTGCCTTTTCCTGTTTTCTGAGTTGTTCATCACGATATAACTGCTCTCGTTTCTGCTTCTCCTTTTTCTTAGCCTCTTCGTCTCTTGTTCGGTTTTCCTTTTCCTTTCTCTCTAACTCATCCCGTTCTCCCTTTTTGTCTCATATCCTCAATGCCTTTACCATCAAGTTTCAATAAAATCTGACCTCCCATCCATTCATTCTGTGTGAATGCTATCTCATCAGACCTATCCTCATCTCCTTTCCATCTTTTTCCCTCTCTTACCGTATCTAGGGATGTACTTGCTTGTGTTTGGTCTCCTTTTTCCTTTTCACGCCTCTCCTTGTCCTTTCGGGACTTTGGAGGTAATATCTTTGTCTCTGTCTTTCTCTGGGCTCTCGTCACTACTTTATCCCGTGGCTGCTTTAAGTTCCCTCAACGGGTATAATCCTTCGTCCTTACCAACTTTGCTTTTCATTTCAGACGGGGTTAGTGGCGCAGAAGGCTCCTTACCCCCCTCTGTGCATACATTCAGTATCCAATCTATCGGTAGCTCCTCCTCCTTTTCTTGTTGATACATCTTCCAAAGCTCTAAACTAGCTAAGCGCTTGTCTAACATTTTGCCACTGTACGTGGCATGCAAATATGTCGTCGTGTGCTGTCGGACCGTTTTAGATGGCGATCCTCCCTGTGGCCATGGCATAAACATTTTGTTTGCTGTTCCTTTAACCCATTCTGTACCGTACTGTTTAAGCTTAGGTGCATGCTTCGGCAGCTGTTTGCACATGTGCGCCAATCGGGTAATGTCTTCCATGCTTAACCTATTTATCTTCTCTTCTATCGCAAGCTCCAATCCTGTTTTTTCAATAAAAATGTCACTTTTACTTTTGTTAATTACAACCATCAATACATGCCATGCAACATCATATTATCACAATCGTGCAATTTTCATGCTATTTTTGAAATTTGTACCTTCTGACGTCATCAATTAAAAAAACAGGAAACAGACAAGGCAGACTCTGGTTGGCTACACAAATCTCATGCCATCTGCTTCCTCAGATGCATTCTGCCCCTAATTGTATTCCGACATGGAATTTAAGCCCATTTCTTTCAGATAATCTTTATCGATTCTGGTCTTCTACGACATCCTATCAATTTAGGACTTTAACTGAAGGCTTCTTCTAGTGCTCTTTTAAAACCTAGGAAAATGGGCATATACTCTCTACCTCGGTCACTCTCGGTATCGCTCTCTTGCTCAGCCACCCTCTAGTCAATATTTTCCCCTTATATATACATTATATTCTTACTCTGACATTATTTTTGTCCCACCTCCCTCTGTTATCTTCCCTTATTTGTTTCAAGGCCTGCAACTTTTTGCCAAAGCATTCAGTCTTTTACTTTCACCGTTGGCATGTTTTTCCTCTCCGGACGCTCGGGATCACCACCTTCGTTATCGCCTTTCCGTGCTGCTCGTCCGAACGGCTGCTGATAGAAGTGGATAGGAATTTTTGGGGGAAAGCAAAGGTTCCTTCAGACCTAAAAAGAAAAGTAACAGA
Organism: Ambystoma mexicanum; assembly: GCF_040938575.1. NCBI lineage: Eukaryota > Metazoa > Chordata > Amphibia > Caudata > Ambystomatidae > Ambystoma > Ambystoma mexicanum. Next base: position 529,365,695 of record NC_090923.1, read on the forward strand.
AGCTCATTTACCCCTCTTTTTGTCCTCCTTGCAAAAGGGTCAGGGACCAAGGGATTTTTTGATAGAAATCTTTCTTATCTATCTAGGAGTCGCATAGAGACGCATCATTGTCCAGAGAGCATTCGAAGTACAAAACATAATATTTTAATAGATTGAATTACACACTTCTATAAATTGTCGGTGCTTTCCACAAGGCACCTCCAGACTTTAGAAACAAATTAGAACACATAAAATTAAAAAGTCCAGCACAAACACACACATATTCTATTCGTGGTGTCTAGGGTTAGTAAAGTGACAGTTTTTATGAAACACCTTTCCAAAAACAATTGTTTAAGTTTCTGATTCTGTTCGGGGAAAACAAGGCATTAAATTAGCGCTGTAACAAAAGGCACATCTATTTTTGTGTCAGGATGTCTACATATGTTTCGGCAACAATTTGCATCAACACCATCCTTGGTGTTCTGCTGCTCTAGTTGTGGCCCTCTTCAGGACAGGATGCTGTTTTTTAGGTTGATATAAATTCAGAAAACCCCAGGTATTCACTTTATTTTCCAATGCTGAAAAGAATGGAAATATGGAATTCGTGTTAGTGTTTGGTCTGGAATACAGTGTAAAAACTCTTCTGGTAAAAGTTCATGCGACATGGATACTCCATTTTCCACAGTTCCCATTGGCACTGACCTTTATATGCTTTTGTGGTCGGACTCAAGTTTTTGATTTTTGTTGTAAAAAACAGTGAAGTCACTCCTTATTTTCTGTGTATCTTCATGCAATAAATTCCTTCTTTAGTATTTCGGCTGTAAACCAATTCTAGTCTTTATGTCGAGATACTTCAGACTTTAGACCTAAAACAAGTTTCATATATTGGTTTTTAGTGTAACATTATTGACGTGTTTTTCTTCCAGAGTGCATAGTTAACTGCATTCTTTACTGACCTGGTGGTTTAATATCCAGGTCCTCTGATTTCGATTACGCGCTGAATCTTATGACCGCTGCACGTTTCTGCTATGAATGGTATTTGAAAGGTATTGTCTGTTTCTTTTGTTTAGTTAACCTGTGGAGACAGACCCAACGTTGTTTTAGCCATGTACTCCATGTTAACTACAGTATCTTGATTTTCGCTTACTCGCGGAATTCCGCAGTTGTTTCTTTAAAGTGGAAAGAACAGCGAGTCGCGGGAGAGCAAATCATTTACCTTTTAAGGTGTTCCGCAGGTCAGTCTTCCTTGTTCATAGTGCAGCACCTCTCAGTGTTCGCGCGGGGAGCCGGCTCAATCTGGGTTGATGCCGCGGGGGAGGGGATTGTGTTTTTTCGTGTTCGCGTATCATGTGACTACTACATGTGTATACTGGACGTCTACTCATTTTTGCTTGGTAACGCTGGCGGCCATCTTAGAGCGTGTGTCACAAAGCTCCTTTTGTTTTGTTCTTACTCAGGAACGTTTTATGCTTTGTCGATTGTAATCCGTTGTAGTAATCTAAATACTGGATTTCAAAAGTAGATGTTCCAAACCGCATTCTGATATTTAGAGGAGCCATGTATGCCGACCTGAATATGTTATTGAGAACCCATTTTCGACTATCGCCATGCAGGCAAAGTGGTCTTTATCCATATGTGCAGTAATGCCATACACTCATTCTGGATATTCGCAGGGTGCCACCCCTGTACGTGTTATAATGCACAACGCTTATTTTTGGAAAAAGTCTTTTTAACTTGGCCTGATCAGCAGGGGACAACTTTTTCTCAGTCAAAAGAAAATACCCCACACGACTGATGAAATTTTTCAGTGTCTAGATCAAAAATCCACTTTTGTTCACATTTGCGCAAGGCCAGGTCGCGGTCTCCTCCTCTTTTCGAAATCTGGACTGTTTGAATGATGAACAAGAATATTTCGCATGGTTTATGTTTTAAAAGGAGGTAACAAGAGGTTTGTTAGGTGTTTGATTTCTTATATTGGTCCGATGTTCTCCAATGCGTGTTTTGATGTGTCTTTTTGTTTTCCCAATATACAGGAGTTGGCATGGGCATTTGATCGCATATACCACCCACTGGGAGTTGCAGTTTGTAAATGGTTTAAGGTGCCACATTCTTTCTTTCAGTTTGACGCTCTTCATATTTTTCGTGAAGGAACAGACCGAGCACGTGCCACATTTAAAGTGTCCTGTTACCGATGGGAGGTCCCAAAGGGTTTTCTGTGGTTCTGCTTTTTTTACTTGAGGGTATGTGTGAACCAAGTTATCCTTTAGATTTTTCTGTCTTTTAAACGCAAATCTCGGGGGTGCAGGATTGAAATCTTCGGTTTTCATGATATGCCAGTTCTTTAGAACTAATTTACGTAGTCTATGGCTGATTGGAGTGAAAGTTGTAACACATGTCATTTTTTCCACACTTGTTTTGTTTGGTGGATTGAGGCATGTTTCTCGTTTTTTTTTTTTTAAATTATTTTTTGCATTTTTGTATGCCACATTTACTTGTTTGGGTATGCTCTTTGTTACGAACGTTTTTTCAGCTGTTTCCCATGGATCTTATAGTCGTCTATCTTTGTGCAATTCCGGCGTACTCTTAGAAATTGCCCTATTGGAAGTTTGGCTTTCAGACTGGCTGGATGATAGCTCTGATACTCCAGGAGTGTATTCTTAGCCGTCTTTTTTCGGTATAGGTTTGTGGTTAAAAAGCCGTTTATCCCTATTTTGATTTCCAAATCTAAGAAAGGGATACTCTTAGTGTTGTGGCTCATAGTGAACTTGATGTTTGTGTTACATTGATTTAACAATCCTTGGAAATCTAGTAGGAGTGAAGTAGAACCTCTCCATATTAAGAAACAATCGTCAATGTATCTATGCCATGCAATAATATTTGTTTTGAAAGGATTGTCGATATGATAGATGGACTTGGTCTCTACAGAATCAATGTATAGATTTGCAATGTCTGGGGCAAATGGTGCACCCATACTGGTCCCGTGTTTTTGGTTATAAAAGACGTCTCCACAGATGAAATAGTTCTCCATAAGTGCCAATCTTGCACATTCAAGAATGAAGGAGGTTGTTCATATTTCGTTGATTCAGATATTGTTCTAAAACTTGTAGACATTCGAGCTGTGGAATACTAGTGTACAAAGCAACAATGCCTAGTGTTGCTAAGATGTCTCCTTGTTCTGTATTTGTACTTTCTACGATCTTTATCATGCTCGTCGTGTCTTTCACATACGATTTCATGCGTGATACAAAGGGTCTGAGGAACCAATCCACATACATCGACAAGGGTTCAAGGATCGAGCTTATGGCCGACACAATCGGTCTTTAGGTCTTCCTGGAGGTTTTGTGCTGTTCTTGTGTACTTTAGGGAGGAGGTAGAAAGCTGGGATAGTTGGATTGATGTTAGTTAGAAAACGTTTCTCATCATAGTCTATCCACCCTTCGGCTTCTGCATGTGACATCAGACTCGATATTTCGACCTAACCTGCAGGGTTTTTAATTAAACTAGCCACTGTCTATGGGGAGCTTCACGTTCTATCAGCAGGATGGCAAAGGACTTGTGATCTTGCTGAGGACCCGAAGTTACTTATGTCGAAGGTCAATGGGTGTCTTATTTAATCTAAGTATCTAATCTCTGCTACCAAGTTAACTGGATGGACCCCAGACGGCCCATAAGACTGGGGGTCTCCAAACAGCCCTTTAAGATGAGCCGCAGCACCCTCGAGATAGATGGGGATGCAGATTTGTACTCTTGCATCAAATAATAATGACAACTCATTAGTTTGGCAAAGGGAGACCGTTTAATGACATGTACAGAAAACGGGGAGTTCAGTGAACATCAGCAACCGCTCAATCTTCCTTCTCGTTTAAAGTCCAATTAATTTCAGATAAAACACAACTTTTATACCAAAAAATCATCATCATTGACATGTAATCTTAAAAAGCTAACATGCAACTTGATTTGTTATAGGAAGGTAACTTTAACATGGGTACTATATCTGTATATTGTAACGGGGAGAGGGAATTGGATAATAAAGTCAGGTGGGGCAACTAAGCCCTTCCTTCAAACTGGCCACTGTAGACGTCACTAAAAGTATGACGCCCCATTGGCTCTACTCTCTATAGGACCCTAGATTACATGGTATACTATGATTGGGTTGGCATCGATCCCACACATACTTTTCCACTTGCGCTTAGCAGCATGCAGAATAATTCGCCAGGCGCAGGGAGTAAGTCTGCACCCCAGCTTCCCTCCAATTTCTGTTACAACCATTCATCACCTCGGTGGCCGCGTGTCAATTACTGCTTTGTAGTTTGGCCTTGAGTCTGCGGCTTGGTCTGAGAAAGTTGGGGAGTATGGGTATGGCAAGGCTCCATGCGTAGGTGTGAAAGTCTCATCCCTTTCAGCCTGCCTTGCCACATGACTAGGACACTGAAATTGGCCTCTCTTTTGTGTATTTGATTTACTTCTGCCAGTCTTCTATCATCTGTGGCTTATCTCGACCTTGCTGAACAGGAGACTGTTATTTTTCTCTCTTTAATTGTCGGCATTGCTAGCCTATTCCAGCATGATACGAACCTTGGCTTCTTTGCATGGTTACCTTCAGCTGAGTTTCTCTCCGTCTTTAATTCTTGATTTGGTTGCTGCGGCACTCTCCTCTTGAGACCTTTAGTAACCTCTATTCAATTCTGCTTATGTGCGTAGTGGATTTTTACTCGTCTATAAAAGGTCTTTTGAGGAAGATATGTGTATGCTTGGCGCTTGCCACAATCTATTTTACTACTAAGCATAAGCAAGCTTTCGATTTCTTTGCTCTTGCGTTCTTTTGCGTTTGTATACGTTTAAACTGCCGTTATCTCTTCATCGTGCAAATGGCATAAGTTTCTTCATCTTGAAATCAACTGTTTCACCTTAGGCCCAAGATTTCACTTATCCATGGCATTTTGTCTCTTTATCAGCATTCCTAGGTCATTATATACTCTATATGTGCATCAGTCCGATCTTGCATGACGTCACCAGTCGTCTTCTTTTAGTATCTTCTTGGCTTCTTTGGGTATTCCATTCTGACAAATGTCCTTTTATTGTGTCTGTGGATATGGATTTCTCAGTGGGTACCTTACTGTCCAGGTTTGCTTAGGTGTCGGTACTTCAATAGGTACCGTTACTCCGATAGGCACTGGGCAGAACCCACCTCCAGCTCTCTGCTGGTTTATTTGTTCTCCATACATCACATATCTTGGCGTGAACGTTTCTGGCACTTCGAAGGGGGTGAATGGAGTGCGGATGATGTCTGGCACTTCTTCAATATTATTGCCTGATCTGAAAAGAAAGTTCAAGGACATGTATGTATCTTCTACTTTGCATAGTAGGTGAGCAGAAATATGGATTACAAATTTTAGCATTGGCATATATTTTACATGCTCATTTTACCCTCAACTTAAAATAAGTAGCAACATACTCCCACTTCGAAATCCTTTTTGCAGCCCTTTGCTTATCGGATCTTTTGAACTGTAGGGTTACTTTTCTTCTGATTTTCCATCCCATTGACATTCTGTGGCCAGTCTTGCTACATTGCTGGACCTATCCCTTTCAGGGAAACTACTCCCCCCCCCCCCCCCCCACCCCCCTACATGTTCAGTATCCCTAAACGGACTCATCTGGATTCCTAACAGAGTGACTGTCTACCTCTCTCGGTGTTCTAGCTAAAAAAAAAAAGGTCCCTTAAATCCATGCACCACGGGCCGGCTTAGTTTCTTATTCTATATATATATTTTTTTAAACTTGTATTTATTGGCATTTGTGTAATTTAAACATCCCCTTCCCAACACTCCCCCCCCCCCCCCCCTTTCCCAGGATCGCTGCTAGGTTTGTTGCTCCTTGGGTCCCATGAAGAGGGTGATTGTTCTGGTTTGTAGAATGTCCAATAGTCTGATGTTTTGGGAGCACCATTGATCACGGTCTGTATCCCTCCCCCTCCCCCTCTGGCTAGACTCGGCGCCCCTTCCACTGCCCATGGACTCTGCCATGGTAGCTGAGTCTCGTTTAACACCCAGAGTGCATACCTGCGGGAAGAGCAGTTCCCTTGCCCTCCCCAGATTCCAACTGCTGTATCTATCCCCCTACTGCAGAAGCATTGTTGTAGCAGTTGGCTCGTGACTTCTTGCCCTTGAATGAGTCCTCGGGTGCTTCCGGCCTGTATGGTCTTGACAGCGCCTGGTCGTCGCACATCGTGGTCTCCCCTTCCTTCCGCCACAGCTTTTGCAACGTACCTTCTTGCTTCTTGTAGGGTCTGGCCGCTGGGATCCCCTCTTTGTGCTCTTTGGTTTGTTCCGCAACATTCTGTCTTGGTGGGGTTGGTAAGTCCCCTGCTTATGCTCGCCTGTCCTCTGTTGATGGGATGGACTTCTTTCCCTGGAGGGGGTGACTGCTGGCTTCGTGCGGGGATTGTCGTCACCCTCCCGGTTGCTGGTCTATGTTGCCTGGGCCGAGGGATCTTTGGTGTCGCCATCTATCAGGGTGTCCAGGGGGGTGTGCCGTTGTAGTACTGCGTTTGTTGAGGCCTCTTCTTTTCTAGGCTACGGTTCTTCTTTGACTGACTGTACTCTTGTCAGGTTACACCTTAGTGTCTGGATCTCTCGGCACAGCGCTCTGTGGGTGCGCTTCGGCTGCTGTGGCCGGTCTATCCGCCATGGTGTTTGGCTCCTTATTGCCCCTTCTCACGGGACCTCCCCCCTTCCTTGGGGACCGGGGACAGTTTATATTAGTGGGGTTGCCACTCCTGAACCCCGTGTGGATTGCTGTTGGGTCCAGACTCAGATGAAGGTTAGGGAGGGCAGCTGGTTGCAAGCTTCGTTGGTGTGCAGCCAGGGCCCCTCCCCAGTTGTCTCGGAGGGGGGTGCCATGGACAGATTCCCTCGACCACCAGTCCGTCCTCCGGTGCAGTCAGTGGCCCTTGGCTGTTCACACTGTTGGCTGGTTGTGGAAGGATCCTCCCGCCACCAGGGGGGCAAGTCCTGTGGCCCACGATATTCCTGCCCCCCATCCCCTTAGGTATTCTCCCGGGTCCTGTTGCTTGGGGTAGCCCGGGGGCCTCAGCCAGTTGGTAGTCCCTAGGGGCCACTCCTGTGCACGCCATGGGCCGTCTTCTTGTGGCCAGGCCTGTTGCCATGCTCCCATTCTCCTCCTCGCTGTGGCCTCAGGGAACTTCCAGAGTGCTGATGAGGCATGTCCCCCAGGCCAGCCGCAGCCAGGAGCCTGCCTTATGGTGTGTGCTGCTAGTGTCCCCTTCTCTGGAGGGCAGGCCTCTGAGCCACCGATCCCGCATTGAGGAGCAGGCTCGCCGCGGCCTGTCCCTTCCCCTTTCAGTTCCCGCTGTCACTTGGTTTTCTCTGCCTGCGGGTTTGTGGCAGCGCTGGGGATTGAGCTTCCTGGTGTGGCCCGCTCCCCCTCCTGCCCGAGGGTCCCTGGTCACGTCGGGGTGGCTGGGGGGGCCGGTCCTGTGTCGGGCTGGATGGCTGGTCTTGTTATAATGTTGAAGGTTATTAGAACCTTCATAACCCGCTGTTCCCGATGATGTTCTTCTGGCTGTGCGATTCCACATTCTAGGAGACACAGCTGGAAGAAGGCATCGGGACTGACACACAGAGGGAACTCTCCATGAAAGAATAAACGCACCTAAGTTAAGAAAGACTTTGCGTGTACGTGTGTTTGTTCAGTTTTGACATACGTATCAGACATAACAAGTGGCGACGAGGAGAGGCGTCTCACGCTGTACAGGAGAGGTCCCTTGGCGAGCGTTAGTTTGCGAATCTAACAACGTAAAATAGTTACAGACGGCGTGAACCCAGGAACTTGGAAGCTGCGCGTCCGATTGGAGGTACGGACATCAGTGTGGAGAAATCTTTCGATGCCTAATATTTGATGAAGAGTCTCACCCAGTGCTCCAGATAAGATTTTGAGGTGGGAGTATTTGACTCCCTATTTTTAAACTTTGAGAGTAAATGGCATTTTAAGAGAGTAAAAATGACATTTCTCATTTGCAAGAGAGTAAAATGTATGTGACATCCAGCTTACGTGTGCAAAAGCTGTATGGAAATCATTACGATGCGGCAGCTTTCTGCATTGTGGCAGAATACACCTGTCATTATTTCTCTAGCTTCAGAGAAATGCACTCCGTTTCAGAGGCATTTATCCCTGGCTTGCAATTCCATCCATGCAGATAAAAATAGCTTTCTGGTTTCTTTCAAGTAACCTGACCCTTGCACTGCCCTCTGCTCTAAACTTGTGTGTAAATGTACACCGGAAAATAATAATGCTGTCGTATTTACAAGATTTTCATGCGTAAAAAGGCCAGGTACGCACCTTATCTGGAGGGCTGGTCTCACCATACGTTACAGTGCTTCTGGCTGCATGATTTGAATTCCGCACGAGCTACCCTGCAGCATCCATGTACGACGATGAACGTGACGTGCAGTAAGTGACGTTGGGAGTGAAACAATAGAGTAAAGCACCTAACGACGTGCTCTACGTGCGGCCATTTTGCATTCCCAGTTACCATGGTAATAATGTACGGAGGATCATACGAAGTGAATCGCATTCAAAACAGTTGTTAGTGATACGTGGATTGAAATTGTAGCCATTTAAGCGCAGTGTTCCACAGAAATACCGGATGTTATCAGTTGTCTTGCATCCATGTGTAGCTGATATGTGAAGCTAGTTCTAAAGGTTCTATCCTGGTGGACAATAACGAGAGAAGTGTCAAATACTGTGCCACAAAGGCTTGATGTGTGATTTGGAAGTGAACCGCAGGTCAAGAGACAAATAAACAAGGACAAATAAACACAGACCTAAAAGCACGAAGACAGTTGAACTGAAAATAAAGCTAGAAAAGTGTCAGTGCTGATGTTTATATAGAATTGGGGAATCACCACGGGAGGGATCACTTAAAGGTGGCAATAGGTATAACTACCATTGGAGAAGTTAGGCTTTCAATATCTCGACATGCAAAGCATAGCGGCTCCAGAAATTTTTTTGGCCCAGCCTGGGAACCAAGTTTCTTCGTGGGAGCAATGGCTAGACAATTTTCAGGTCTATATGAGGGCCATTGGTGGTGCCTAATTTAATGACGATTTAAAGGAGGCTACTTTGCTTAATTGTATTGGAGCTGAAGCCTTAAGAATATTTCAAACCCTGCTTGGTAATGGTGATGGCGCAGGTGGGTCTGGTGATGCTGCATCTGGGTCCAGGAAATATGACTCTGCGTTAGTGAATTTAGGCAAACGTTTTGGGAACAAAACTAATGTTGTTTTGGAAAGATATAGATTTATTACCAGAAGACAATTAAAAAATGAATCTATCGATATGTATGTTGCAGCATTGAGGGGTCTCATAGCTACATGTGATTTCACTGGGTTGGCAGATGAATATCTAAGAGACCAAATTGTTCTTCATGTCACTGATCCCAAGATACAACAAAGACTTTGGCAGGCGAAAAACCCATCTTTGGAACAAACTTTGGAAATAGCACGGTCCATAGAATTGGGAGATAAGTGCATGAGGGAAGTACAAAGTAAACAGGATTTATTTGATAAAGGGTCTATTCAAGCCATACAGTGTGAAGAAACAAGTAAAGATGAGGAAGCGTTGATTGCCATGGTGAAAAAGATTGTGAGATCCGATTTGAATGTGAGTTCCAGGCAAAATAAGGAAGCGTTTTCACGATCTCAAGCCAATTGCAGTAGGTGTGGTTGGTACAAACATGCAAATCCAGATAAAGACTGTCCAGCAATTGGTGCTGAATTTTTCAGATGTGGTCAGATGGGACACTATGGCAAGATGTGTAGATGCATCAGAGGAAGAGGAAGGGGCGTTATACGAGGAAATGGCAACAGGGTTTATCGTCAACATATGAGAGGCACTGCTTCGGGGGTGAGAACTGTGGAAAAGATTCCTGATTCTGATGAAGTGGTAGCAGTGACGACCGAATTTGAGGAGGAAGTACACATTTTGGCTCTCTCTTCCAAAGAAGGGCGAATTGGTTCATGGGTACCAATGACTATTGATGGGATTACTATACAAGTTATGGTTGATGCATTGAGGAGCAGGCTCGCCGCGGCCTGTCCCTTCCCCTTTCAGGTCCTGCTGTCACTTGGTTTTCTCTGCCTGCGGGTCCGTGGCAGCGCTGGGGATTGAGCTTCCTGGTGCGGCCCGCTCCCCCTCCTGCCCGAGGGTCCCTGGTCACGTCGGGGTGGCTGGGGGGGCCGGTCCTGTGTCGGGCTGGATGGCCGGTCTCCCGTCCCGTTCTTTTGGGCGGTTTCTGCCATGGCCGGTGTGCCACGATTCGCTGCTCCCCCAGGGATTGGCGCTGCCGCTGGGGATATTCCCTTCCCGAGTCCCAGGCTTGCGCTGGCAGGTCGGCCATGTAGGTGTTCCTCCCTCACCCACCTTCAGTGCTATTAAGTCGAGTAGCTTGCCCCTCTTGGGCCGCGGAGCCCGCTGCCAGGTCCTCTCCCTCACTCCACTCCTCGGGTCATTCATAGTACGTGCCACGCTCCGCCTGTGTTTTCTGCCCTGGATCACTTTTTCTACGATTGTCGGAGGTGGCGCACTCCTTGGGGACGTCTGCCGTTTCTTCTGCGCTTTGGTTTGGGGGGGGTCTTAGACCTGCTTATTGCCCTGTTTTAGTGGGACCGCCGGGAGGAGCGCGCCGCGCGGTGCGCGGTGGTGAGGTCATGGTGGCCATCTTGGAAGGTATTGTTTTTTTAATTTATTTTTCCCCAAACCTGACATACGGTGAGGAGCTTCATAAAGTAACTGCTTTAAAGGGGTGTAGTGATCTTAGGAATTACAGCCATGAGGATGGTTCTGTTTCTGCAATTGATGAGGAATTGGTCTTTGGAATCAATAGCTATGCAATTTGAAGTTTTAATTCGCGTGGTATACGTAACTGAACTGTGGCAGATTCTGTGGTCATTTCTCAGGGCGAGTAATTGTATGTCAAGAATAAAAGTCAAACCTTTTTGTCGACGAAGAAAGGATGGGAAACACTGCAAGTGGGGATGATTGTGAGAGCCATTTTTTGTGTAGTTTGTGGAAACTCACCGTGGGGGGGGTAGTAGTATCTGTTTTTTTTGTGGGCATCCCTTGATCAATGTGAGGCAGGCCTCCACCTGCCAAGGTAATTTATGTCACGGGATCATCCAAGAGTGTTGGATGCCAACTGTATATTAATATTAATACATGGTTTACCATGGCACTGCAAGTAGGATGCTTAGCAGTTCCATACAAAGACTGACTAGCATAGGCGATGAGATTTATCACTGGTTATGCAACATTGCAAGAGATGAAGGGTCAAAATGGACCACTTCATTTGTATGTGTGGAGATCTTATTGACGTAATAAGAGAACCATCCAGAACTACCCTTTTTCATGCCCTTGCACAGGGGGCAGACATTCAAATTGCAAGCTACTAGCCAGTCATAACAAAAAAGCACACGCCACCTCAATTCTATGCATACACACAGCACATCATTTCTTACCAAGTGTCAAATTGCACCAGCCAATGACTAGTGGCAAGTGAAAACTGTGCGCCCTCTCCCCTTGCAAGTCAAAATGGTACAGAGAAGTTTACTTTGGCGACTGTATCAAAGACGGCTAAGAAACCACTGAGGACATTAACCAACACCTTTAGGGCTACAGTCTCAGTGCACACCTTTGAAGCCTGTTCAGTATGAGCATGGACTTGCGATTATGATTTTGTAGTTTCTATTATTCTGCCCAGGAATCAATGTATAGTTGCTGGCCTTGAGCTCGAGAAATTGGAGCAATCGAGGTGCATTTCTTTCGGCTAAATTGCAATTTTGTCATGTTTTAAATGCTCTTTGTATCATTGCCTGCACCACACCTTGTTTGGTATAGTGTTGGACCTGAGGAAGGAAGTTCATTTACGAAATTGGTCAGGGATTATGTAATGGTTTAGGTTTGGGAGTATGTTTTGAAGTGATAGGAGGCAAATGCCTTGGACAGACGGACTAGGCTGAAGTGGGTTGTGAACAGATGAACATGTGTGTTTGGCTGTTCATTAAGTGCAGATATCGAGTGGATGATGACATTATTGTGCTTTTAGATCGTAATCCTTTTCCTGTTATCCAACACACAGGCATAATCTAAACTGGAGCCTATCATGACAATATTCCTGCTAAAATCATAAATCCGTTGCTTGGACTCTACTTTGCAGTTTTTCTTTGTCTCATTTTCTATCATTATTTGGCTGACAATGGGACTAATACCCCCACTTTGAAAACAACTATCCAGAGGGAACAGTTATTTAGTACCATTAGGCCAGATACTAGCCTGTCTTTCCTCTGGAAGATACTTGAGAAGGCAGTTGAATAATGGAAGGACAGGACAGGATAGGAAAGAAAGAGGTAGAGACTTGAAGAATTGTAAATATTAGCCAACTGGAAGGGTAGGAGATGCATAGAAATGAGGTATGAAGTACAAATACATGGGAGAGATGGACGATTGTTTAGATGGGAAGGAGAGCATGAGCCATATCCCTTCCTTTTGTCCTTTAACCATTTCCCTCTTTCCTCATCTTAATTTCTTCCTCTTACTCCCAATTTTCTTCTCTTCTATATTCTCCTTTACCTCTTTCCCTTGTACTACTCTTCAACTAATTTTCTGCCTACCACTTATTTAAAACTCGTCATCCATTCTTTCTTCCTGCGTATCATCCTTTCTCCCACGTCTTGGTTTTCTTCTTCTGATATATTTCCTTCCTTCCACTCTGATTTCTTTCTTCCTCGTGTATCATTTTCCTACCACTCTGCTCATTTTCTTTCTTTTTACCTTCATAACATCTTTCCTTTCTTTTGTCTCTTTGCATCTTCCTTTATTTCTTTATTCCTTTTCTTATACTTAGAGGAATAGCTGTCTTATCGACTCAATTTTAATGAAAAAGTAAATCTTACCTTATTGCCTAGTACGAATTCTAAAAGCAGTTTTATTTTTTTGCCATTTTTAAATGTTACTGTGCGGCCAATAACAAATTATACCACTTTTCTTTGCCCGTGTCTGTGGCACACTAGTGTAGCGTGTGTCCTTTTATAGTACAGAAAAGCAGTTAAAGTTGTCCCCAATATTTTCAAACTAGTTCAGTTTGATGTTGTGTTGGAGTGAAATATGTTTTTAGGCATAAAACTCAGTTTTAGTGTTTACTCTTTGTGTTAGTAATGCAGGAATGGTGTTGTGAAAGATGGCAAAGACACATGCTTTGTAGAGCAAATCAAAGGTATAGAATGAGATACCAGTGAATGTTACAATCTCTAAAGAGACATTTTGCAGCAAATGATAGGGCCATTGTGGTGTGCAGATCATTCAGTTGATCCTAAAAGGTAAAATCTGATCTTAGTGGCATCTAATAAGGATGATGGATTTTAATGCCATTTTAGGGAGGAAGATGGACATGTATTAAAATGCTGAATATTGTGGTCAATATGAAATGATGTATGGCCATGGGGTTTTAAAATTCACTGATGGGCCCTCATCCTTCTTGAAGGATCTGTGAAAGTGAAGTCCAGAGTATTCCTTTTGTATCTAAAATATAAATTCTAGTCACGGCACTTCCTGCCCTCTGGCGAGCCGATGGCTCATACCAAAACGGCCGCCGGACCCCATGATCACGGTCTTCACGTTACAAGTGGGCTATCGATTAATGCCCAGAAGACTAAGACACTGGTGTTCAGAGGGCTAAGGGCCAAAAGAAGAATGGGAGCGGGTCTGATGTTGAATGGCAACGTAATTGAATTGAGCATGTATCTAGCTATGATTATCTTGGTTTAAGGAACACGGATGAATGCAAGTGGAATGCCCACATTGATATGAGGTGCAACCTTGATGAGATATAGTGGAGCATTGAGAAAGTTTGCAACAGATTCTGGGGATGGGGCGTGCAGTGTTATGCTAGAAGCTTACAAGTTACAGGCAAGACAGGCTGCCCTATATGGGACTGAGTTCTGGGGTGCCAATAATTGTAAGAAACTCTGTCTTGGAAAACAAGTTCCTCAAGAGTATTCTGGGTGTACCGTATTGTGCACCAGGCATGCCTGTCTTCCTTGAAACAAACCTGCCCAGGATTGAAATACTATGTAACTCCAGACCTGTATATCTCTGGATTAGGATTTGGTCTACTCCAAAATTGGTGAATTTAAAGAAGCTCTTGAAGATGTGATGAGCCAGAACGGTGGCTTCTCCCTACTGTGGTTCGTACATTCAAGAGAGGAGTTAAATGGGCTTTGCCAGATTGCTTTTTGGCACATTCCTTGTTGTGTGGAAAGGAGCACCAAATCACTTATCAGAAAAGCCTATCGGGACAGGGCAGAGTCTGAAGTGCAAAGCATGATTAACAAATCTTCTACGCTCATTACTTACTAGGCAATCGAGCAAAATCTTGAATTTGAAGTATATCTAGATGAAATGACCCAGAAGCCTATGAGAGTATTCTATACTAAGCTGCAATTTGGTATTCTTCCTTTGGCTGCTCTCTGCAACAAGTGGAATATCAGCAATTCATCTTTTTGCTATCATTGTGTAATGAAGACACAATGCCTGCTACACTTTTTGTTAGTAGGCCCCTTCTATCTTTTATATAAGGAAAAGCTTCTTAAAGCCGCTGTTTCTTGTTAGGAATAAAAGGTCTGCTTTGCAGGTGTCATGATGCCTACCTCTAAGGAGCCAGGCCGGGCCCAGCAACCCCAGAGGCAGACATCATTCACTCCAGGGAAGTCTCAGCGGGCCCAAGTCGGGGCCCTTTGGGCTCATAGTGGACCCCAGCCCTGGCGCCTTAGGCGCCAGGCTCATAAAGGAGGATTTATGTGTAAGTGCTTGGGTGCACACTTACCTTATGCAGACCTTGCTGCTTCATCCAGGCCCTCTTGAGGCCTGGATGGGACTACTTTACCTGTGGGACTACTTTCCACCCGGGTGTGGTCAGGGAAGGATACATACCTGGAACTTCTTCCAAAGCTATTTAAACCCCACCCGAACAGCCACACGTGCTTCGCGTTGTTCTGCACCTAGCAGCTGGACGCTCACCGTGTCTGCTCCTGCATCCTGACTTCTGCCACGCCTGCCAGCACCCTGGATCACCTGCAAAGGGAGAAAGGAGGAGAATTGGGGAAGGAAAGACCTTACCTGCTAAATCTGCATCCCGGAATCATTTCACCGACGATCCTGAAAAGGAAGACATCATTTTAAAAGCATTTCACTACGATCGCTGCAGCGCTGCATTTTACTCACCTTTTCCAGGCGCCACAATCTTCAGCGGCGATCATCTGGATTTCGCCACGTCCCGGCGCCTAGGGGAAAAAAGACAAGAACAAAGGTGAGAGGGAGAAAAGGAATAAGGAAAGCTCAATTTCCTGAAAACTTACCCGTTGGGTTTTTCCACTTCATTTCGGGTCCTGCCGCTTCCGGACCCCGGCCCCTAAGGGGAAAAAAGGCTAAGACATTGAATGAGCGAATGCAAAGACATTACCTGAGCGCTCATCCCGAACTTACCTGTCATTTACTGAAGCTGCACGTTTCACTTCGGGTCGGCGCCATATCTCCGGCATACCGAACCCCGGCCCCTATGGGGAAAAAGACATAAGAATTAACGCTTGCTGCAATAAGACTACGAACATTATTAAGGCTTGAACTTTTGGACAGAACTTATACTGCGTCTTACCTGAAGAGTCAAGCTTACCTGAACACCAATCCTCAATCCAGTGAAGTAACTGGGTTTCAACGCGCCCCTGCATCAGAAGCAGGATGGAGAGCTCTTCCTTCCAGATCCTAAGGTGAGGCTTCACAGGGGAATCGTGGAAGTGGTATCGTGGAGGGTTGGAAGGGAGTGGGAGGCTTGAGCACCATTCCGTCAGTGGGTAACACTCCCTTTTCACGCACAGGAGGATATTCCTGCGAGCCTGAGAAGCTAGAGTTGAGGGGCCCATCCTGTTCATCTTTGGAGTCCGGCGCCCCACCTTAAGGAAGCATCAGCACCCAAAGCCGCGCCTCCGTGGGAATCAGGTGAGCGTTACAGAACGCAAAGCCGTACAATAATCTCCCACCCGGGCGCTATGGAGACTTCCGAGACAGATCAGCTGGCCCAGCTTTTAGGGGAATTACGGGCAGAAGTGCACTCAGCCCGCCAGGAGACTAACGCTCTCAGAAGGGAACTAATCCTATCCATGGAGAGAACTGATGATCTGGCCAAAAGGTTATTGCAGGGCCAGGCAGGACACACGCCTTTACCTGAGTCCGGAAGCACTTCTACATCAATGGGTTCGAATAACCCGGTACAAATCAATCTACCTGGACACATGCCTTTGGCCCCGCCAGAACGTTTTGCGGGGGATCCAAGGAAATATGCCGTTTTTATGAACCAATGCCGTTTACACTTTTTATGCAGGCCCGGGGCCTTCCCCAACGACCAGACCAAAGTAGCCTTTGTACTATCTTACCTCAGTGGCTGTGCTGCCGATTGGTCTATTCCATTGGTAAATCAGGATGATCCCATTCTCCGGGATTTCCAGGGCTTCCAGACCAGCATGGAAAGATTGTTCGCTCGACACGCGCAGGGACAGGCCCTTGACAGCGAACTGTTATCCTTACGACAAGGTAATCAGGATCTTTTCTCTTATATTGCCACCTTTAATAGACTGGTTGTGGAAACCGGATGGCCTGAAGATAAAAGGATCACATTGTTTCATCGAGGCCTGCGCGGAGAGCTTAAGGATGTTATAGCTCAGATAGTAGATCCACCCCAGGCCTGCGCAGACTACATTGATTTAGTGGTTCAACTTGATCACAGACTTCAAAATAGAAAAGCAGATCGGCTCAAGTACGAAACCAGAGTACCCATCAAGACCCACGTTAACTGCAAGAGTAGTGACATTTCCGAACCTATGCAAATTGGCAGTGTTAAAGGACCTTTAACGCAGAAGGAGCGAGAGAGAAGGCGACAAATGCAACTTTGTTTGTATTGCGGGACTTCCGGTCACTTTCTTCGAAGTTGTCCGGTTAAACCACCCGAGAAGGTGGTTGGAGCCACTGATAACGAGTTATTGACACCTGGTTCGGGAAACGACCAAGCCCGACAAGCGTAGGGGTCCGCTTGCCGAGCTTGAAAACAAACTCTTTGACCTCGCATTTTGTCATGCCAATGGTGCTTGTGAACCCAAAACAGCCTCAGCAGTTGCATGCTATAAAAGCATACATCGACAGTGGAGCTATTGGAAATTACATAGACCGAGAATTGGCTTCCAGGATTAAGCTTCCTCTCCGCCCGAAAGTAACCCAAGATGTCATTACGACAGTTGATGGAACCGAAATAGCCTCTGGGCCTGTAACGCATTCCACTGTTGAAATCACACTGGTGGGTCAGGATGGACATCGGGAAGCAATCGTGTTTGACGTGATCAAGGCCCCACAATTTCAAGTACTTCTTGGAATCCCTTGGTTAGAAACACATAATCCAAGAATAGACTGGCGAGCAAAGAAGATCACTTTTCCTGATTGTGAACCAACTTGTTATCCAAGAAATCCAGCTATGGGTCTGGCCTCTGCAACCTCCACCCCTGTACAGCTACCATCTGAATACCAAGAATTCCAAGACGTTTTTCAGAAAGAGCAGGCTAACACCTTACCTCCCCATCGATCTTACGATTGCCAAATCGACTTGGTACCCAATGCTCCACTACCTTGCAGTAGGATTTACGCTCTTACTGAACCTGAGAACCTGCATTTGCGTCAGTATCTGGATCAATATCTGGCCAATGGCTTCATTCGCCCGTCAAAGTCTCCAGTCTCTTCAGCTTTGTTCTTCGTACCTAAGAAGGAAGGAGACCTTAGGACCTGTATTGACTACCGCGCCCTAAATCAGATAACGATTAAGAATCGTTACCCTCTGCCCTTGATACCTGAGCTCATCGACCAAGTAAAAGATGCTCGTGTGTACACCAAGCTAGATCTCCGAGGAGCTTACCACCTGGTGCGTGTAAAAGAGGGCGACGAGTGGAAGACTGCATTCCGCACCAAATTCGGGCTTTTCGAATACCAAGTAATGCCCTTTGGTTTGTGCAACGCACCTGCCGCCTTTCAGTACTTCATGAATGATGTTCTACGGGAACTTATCGATGTTTGTGTCATCGTTTATATTGACGACATCCTGGTGTACTCTTCCTCAGAATCCGATCACAGAAAACATGTTAGGGCAGTTCTTGAGAAATTGCGCCAGCACAGACTATTTGCCAAGCTCAAAGTGTGTTTTTCATACCACAGAAGTGGAGTTTCTCGGATTCATCCTGACACCTCAAGGAATCCAAATGGACTCGCGGAAAGTGGACGCCATTCTCAAATGGCCGTCCCCTAGCTCTGTGAAGGGAGTACAAAGCATGCTTGGCTTTGCCAACTTCTATCGAAGGTTCATCCCGGAGTTTTCTCGAACTGTTCAACCCATCACAGCTCTCCTAAAGAAAAATAAACGCTTCGAATGGACTCTTGAGGCCGAACAAGCCTTTCAGGACCTGAAAACCAAATTCACCTCTGCACCTGTTTTGAAGCACCCACACCCAGATCTCCCTTACATCGTGGAAACCGATGCATCCAGTTCGGCCATGGGAGCTGTCCTGTCACAAAGAGACCCAGAAACTAACCAACTACACCCAGTAGCCTTTTGGTCCAGAAAATTCTCTCCACCTGAGATCAACTACGCAATTACCGACAAAGAACTACTGGCTATTAAATCGGCCTTCAAGGCTTGGCGTCACTATCTTCTTGGAGCTAGACACACCATCACCGTCATTACGGACCACAGAAATTTGCAATATTTAAAGACGGCCAAAGCTCAATCTTCACGACAACTCCGATGGGCCTTATTCTTTGCGGAATTTGATTTTGTAATTACCTATCGCCCTGGCTGCAAGAATGGTAAAGCAGACGCCTTATCCCGGATTGGCATGGGGGAGCCCAATTCAAGTATAGAACCTGTGCCAATCATACCTGAACAAAGAATTTTGGGCTTAATTTCATTGCAAACTATTGAGGACATCCAAACTCAAGTAAAACAACTTTTAGACTCTTCAGCCTTACTGGAATGGAGTCAAAAGGGTCCTCACTTCACTGTCAAGGATGATTTACCCTACTTCCAGGAGCGGTTGTTTCTGCCAAGTAAAGAATTGCAGGAACTTGTCATCACCCGTCATCACGAATCATTAATGGAAGGACACCCTGGTATCGCGAAAACAGAAGAAAAGATCAAACGCCACTTCTGGTGGCCCTCTTGGAGAAAAGACATAAAGTCTTTTGTGTTATCTTGCGGAATTTGCGCCCAAAATAAGAGTCAAAAGAAAAGGCCTGCCGGTTTACTTCAACCTTTGGACATTCCACCAGCACCTTGGCACACCTTGTCAATGGACTTTATAACTGACCTGCCTCCTTGTGGTGGTTACAACACTATCCTCGTAATAGTGGATCTGTTCTCCAAGATGGCCCATTTCATCCCTTTAAGAGGATTGCCGTGAGCTTCCACCTTGGCCAAGGAATTTATGGAGAATATAGTGCGCATACATGGTTTCCCTTCTATATTAGTCTCAGATCGTGGAAGTCAATTCATCTCCCATTTTTGGAAGAAATGTTGCCAACTGGCACAAATAGATGTGCGCTTATCCACCAGCCACCACCCCCAGACCGACGGACAAACCGAGAGAACCAATCAGACTCTCGAGCAATATCTTTTGGTGCATGTTACACCAATCCGAGTTAAATTGGAAAGACATCCTTTGGATTGCAGAATATGCATACAATAATTCAGTGCATTCTGGAACCGGACAGACTCCTTTTTATATCTTGTATGGTCACCATCCTCGGACCTCTGACCTAGATCCACCTCTGACCCTGGAAATGCCCGCGGTAAATCACCTACATTCCACAATCACCCGAGCCTTCATAGAAGCTACAACGCATTTACAGCAAGCCAAGAAAAGGTATAAAGAAAACGCTGATGTGCACCGAAGTAAAACTCCTCCTTACCAAGTAGGAGATCAGGTATGGCTTGCAACTAAACATTTACCCCTCAGGGGCCCGCAAACTTTTAGTCCCAGATTCATTGGACCTTACCCCATCAAGGCTATTATCAACCCGGTGGCCTTTAAACTCGATTTACCATCCAATATGCGGATTCACCCCGTTTTTCACGCATCTCTTCTGAAACCGGTACAACCTGGAACCAGACTGTCTGAACCTCCAGATCCTATCCAAATTGATGGAGAATTAGAATTCGAAGTGAAGGACATTTTAGATTCCAAGATAGTGAGGTCGAAACTCTTCTATCTTGTTGACTGGAAAGGATATGGACCTCAGGAAAGATCTTGGGAACCCAGTAACTTTGTTCACGCACCACGGCTAATACAAAGATTCCATCGGAGATTCCCGCAC
The DNA here is from genome assembly GCF_040938575.1 of Ambystoma mexicanum. Taxonomy (NCBI): domain Eukaryota; kingdom Metazoa; phylum Chordata; class Amphibia; order Caudata; family Ambystomatidae; genus Ambystoma; species Ambystoma mexicanum. The sequence goes on from NC_090923.1 coordinate 529,386,146, forward strand.
AAACCAAAACCCCCGGAGGAAAAGACCTTGGGAGGGGCCTTGAGGGGGGGGTACTGTCATGATGCCTACCTCTAAGGAGCCAGGCCGGGCCCAGCAACCCCAGAGGCAGACATCATTCACTCCAGGGAAGTCTCAGCGGGCCCAAGTCGGGGCCCTTTGGACTCAGTCCTGACGCCGTAGGCGCCAGGCTCATAGTGGACCCCAGTCCTGGCGCCTTAGGCGCCAGGCTCATAAAGGAGGATTTATGTGTAAGTGCTTGGGTGCACACTTACCTTATGCAGACCTTGCTGCTTCATCCAGGCCCTCTTGAGGCCTGGATGGGACTACTTTACCTGTGGGACTACTTTCCACCCGGGTGTGGTCGGGGAAGGATACATACCTGGAATTTCTTCCAAAGCTATTTAAACCCCACCCGAACAGCCACACGTGCTTTGCGTTGTTCTGCACCTAGCAGCTGGACGCTCACCGTGTCTGCTCCTGCATCCTGACTTCTGCCACGCCTGCCAGCACCCTGGATCACCTGCAAAGGGAGAAAGGAGGAGAATTGGGGAAGGAAAGACCTTACCTGCTAAATCTGCATCCCGGAATCATTTCACCGACGATCCTGAAAAGGAAGACATCATTTTAAAAGCATTTCACTACGACCGCTGCAGCGCTGCATTTTACTCACCTTTTCCAGGCGCCTCCATCTTCAGCGGCGATCATCCGGATTTCGCCACGTCCCGGCGCCTAGGGGAAAAAAGACAAGAACAAAGGTGAGAGGGAGAAAAGGAATAAGGAAAGCTCAATTTCCTGAAAACTTACCCGTTGGGTTTTTCCACTTCATTTCGGGTCCTGCCGCTTCCGGACCCCGGCCCCTAAGGGGAAAAAAGGCTAAGACATTGAATGAGCGAATGCAAAGACATTACCTGAGCGCTCATCCTGAACTTACCTGTCATTTACTGAAGCTGCACGTTCCACTTATACTGCGTCTTACCTGAACAGTCAAGCTTACCTGAACACCAATCCTCAATCCAGTGAAGTAACTGGGTTTCAACGCGCCCCTGCATCAGAAGCAGGATGGAGAGCTCTTCCTTCCAGATCCTAAGGTGAGGCTTCACAGGGGAATCGTGGAAGTGGTATCGTGGAGGGTTGGAAGGGAGTGGGAGGCTTGAGCACCATTCCGTCAGTGGGTAACACTCCCTTTTCACGCACAGGAGGATATTCCTGCGAGCCTGAGAAGCTAGAGTTGAGGGGCCCATCCTGTTCATCTTTGGAGTCCGGCGCCCCACCTTAAGGAAGCATCAGCACCCAAAGCCGCGCCTCCGTGGGAATCAGGTGAGCGTTACAGCAGGCCGTGGGTATCTATGGCACGATGGGCAATGGTCTAGCAGTCCATACCGTGGCAAATTATTTTCTAGGAATCTAGAGAAAAAGGAATTGGAGTCTGGCGTGTTATGGATCAAGCTAGATCCTATGTGTGTATTTTTACCTATTCTGAACTTGAGTTTTTACTGCATTTTTATACGCTTGATGTAGGGGGGAGAAGGAGCTCCCGAGAGTTCAGTTAAGAACCTGCACAATGTAATCGTTATGATCTACTTGTTTACAGTGCATCTAAAGTAGTTTTCCTGTTAACCCCTAACATTATATTGGGATGTGAACTTGCTTATTTGCACATTGAATTATTCTATGCATCATGTTTTATTGTTGAATAATAGTGTGTTACGTATGTATTTTGCGATGTTCTTGTTCTTAACTTGGGTCTTAAGATTGATTGAACTTTTCTTGTAAATGTATTTGAATCTTTGTGCTTTTATGGTTATGCTGAATTTAATTGAATTTCACTGCTAGGCCCTCACCCTTCTTGAAAGATCTGTGAAGTGAAGCCTAGAGTATTCCTTTGTATCTAAATCTATAAATTCCTGTTGCAGCCCTCCCTGCCCTCTGTATGAGTGATGGCAAGCTGATAGCTCATACCAATAGGGCTGCCAGACCCCACAATCACGGTATTCACGTCATCCCGTTACGACAACCCGAAATTGAAGATCTGGACTGAATCAGAAGTTCTGTGTCTCAACACTCTGTTTTCCACAAAACAAATGCATGTTTCTCAAATCCCTGTGAGTTTCTTCTTGTGGGACCATGGTTCCCACTTTATTTTCCTTCCGATTTTATGCCATTTATCCTTTTATTCCTTGTCCCAGAATTCTTCATTACTCTTTCTCCTTACCTGGCCCTTTGTCTCTTTGCCATCCTGCATTCTTACTCCCTATGTACTATCCTGACAGCATCTTGTTTGTTTCGGCTAACGATTGTACCGTCTCCCTGGTTTCAGCAAGCCAGCCTCATGGCTTATCCAGGAGGTTTTTTTCAGCACTCACTTTTATCTCAAGTGGATTTCTGATTCCTAAGATACCATGTAGTAAGTGGTGTTTCCAATTCCATCACCAGCTTTAGTGGCTGCTTGGAAGGATCGGTCTTACCTCACAGCCCTGTCTTGAAAGAAAAGAGGAGTAGTATGGCCCATTTCTGATAGACTGAGATGCCTGGTGGATAAGAGCCAGGTGGATCAGTTGCAAGAACTGGCCACTGCTGTGCAAGTACTTACAACCAAAGTGCATGCTCTAAAGGCGTACAAAGTGGCACTTCGCCAACAGGTGGTCAATCATGACTTCGCTTTTCTGGGAGCTCCACAGCCACACTTGGGGATGGGAGCTTATGATGGTTCGCCTAAGAACCTGCATCAAACTTTGGATGCTTTCATTGTCCAATTTAGGTCTTGACCCCAAATCTTCAGGACCAATCGAGCGAAGATGGGATACAGTTATCAAACAATAGTGGTAGTGCACTATCCCGGGCTGCCCCTTTGGTGACATCAAGAAGCCCCTTTTTGGACTGGTTCAATGATTTTGTTCTACAGTCTAAGGGAATGTTGGCTTGTTCTGGTTTCACCTACCAAGCAAGGAAAGCTCTGCTAAACCTTTCCCAAGGATCCAGAATCTGTTGGCCAAGTTTAAAAATTAGCTGCTGGAACTGGTTGGCCAAAAGATGTTTAATTTGTCTTGTTTCTACGAGGTCTCTCTGACAAACTGATGGTTGAATTAGCAAGGGTTCTGAGGCCAGCCTCCTTTTCAGATCTAGTCACAGTGGTATTCCAATTGGATTATAGGGTACAGGAATGCAGAATAGAGAAAAGGAAAGAATAATCCTGAGTGATAGTCTTCTTCCCTGCCTGGTTCATCAGGGATGGAGCCATTTGATGCTCAAAACCCCTAACTACTGATGCAGATAGGAGCAGTGCATGGCCCGCTTTCTGAAAAAGAACACAAATATCTCGACAGCAGGGTTTGTGTATGTATTGTATCTCTATAACATCTGGTACAGGCTTGCCCGATCTCTGAGATTGGGAAAAACCTGTTCCTGCTCCTGAAGGAACCAGAGGAGAGGGAGCCCATCAAGGGTCCTGTACATACATTGTTTTACCTAATGGGAAAGTCTGATGTCTGACTCAGTGCTTTTTATAGAAGGTACAGACATTGATGGGCCCCAGTGCAGCTGGGATATTTCCGTATTCCAAATGGGCTCAAAAACACCAGGTACAAAGAATTCTCAAGGCCGAAGACTTTCCTATAGTAGATGATCAGCCCCTGTGATCTGGGCCCAGCACTGAGCAGTCTGCCAATTTGCTTGACTGTTGCAACCCACAAGGAAGAGATTTCTTTCCTGTTAATCTTGGAATAACCTGTCTTTGATTTATCAACCCCTGGGTTAATTGGGCTGTTAGCACTATATTTCTGGGATCAAAGTACTGTATGGAGGATTGTACCATGGACTCCTTAAATGATCGTTCAGTAACTTCGGTGCTGAATTCCTCTCTTGTTCCTCCTAAGTATCAGGGGTTCCATGACACATTTACTGACTCAGCTGAGAAGGCACTGCCACCCCACCGTAGACTTGCAGCCAGTTCCCTCAGTGCCGTTTGGCAGGATGTATGTTCTGAACATGAGACTAAGGCCCTATGGAACTATTTGGAAGTGAATTTCTGCTACGTTTCCAGACGGGGCCTCTTTATTTGTTTTTCATAAGAAAGATGCTAAAGAACTACCTCCTAACTAGACTTTAGGGGTTAAATAAGATCATAGTCAAAGATTGATAGCCGCTGCCTTTAATTTCTGATATTCCTACTCAGGCCTCCAGATTAGGTGCGTAAGAGGCCTTTTTACGCATGAAAATCTTGTAAATATGACAGCTTTATTATTTTCCTGTGTATATTTACACACAAGTTTAGATTAGAGATAAAGTGAAAAGGTCAGGTTACTTGACAGAAACCAGAAGGCTTCTTTTGATGTAATTGCAAGCCATGGAAATGGAATGTATTTCTCCGAAACCTTATTTAAAAAAAAAAAAAAAGAAACTGCCACTCTGATAAAAGGAAATTGGGATTGTAAAATGAATAAGATGGAAAACAAAGTTGCAATTTTGAGAATTGATATTTTGTAACAAACTATGATTTTTTTTCTCTCCAGTGAACGCAACCCAGTATTGCACAATTGTATTTCTCAGAGTTCCTGTGCTGTGTGCATAATCATGCTAAGGTACAAAAACGCACCCTGGACGTTGCCGACCAGGTCCCAAAGCTGCACTCCTTGCGGGATAATATCCCAGATCAAATATCTCAACTAGAACAGAAGTTAGATGGCTCCAATGAGTCACATATCCATAACAGTTGAGGCTGTAAATTTGTAATTCAGATGGCGAGCAGCATAAAACTGTGCTCAATAGTTTAACACAATAGTAATCATTAAAGTGTGTATTTCAATATTTCTGTCCGCCTGCTGGAGTAAGACAAGGAAAAGGACCAAACTGACTCAAAACAGGTTAAAACAGAAAGTAAACCGGTTTTATATAAACAGAAGTCTCTGTCTGTTGCACTGTTAGTTTCCACAGTGCAGCGTGAAGGGTGTCGTAAAATGCAGTAATTCAAAAGACAACAATGGTACGGTTTGAGCTATAAAAAATGTGGGTAAACCAAAAAGAAGGCGAATCGAATGAGTATGACAAGTTGTGTCCCAATTACATCATTGGTGATAACATGTACAGTTTTCAACATAAATCCTTTTGAAATTTTCAACATAAAAAAGCACTCCTAGTTGGTATGAGGTGCCATGTTAAAAGAAACTGTACCCTCTGATAAAAGGAAATTGGGATTGTAAAATGAATAAGATGGAAAACAAAGTTGCAATTGAGAATTGATATTTTGTAACAAATTATGTTTTTTTTTCTCCAGTGAACGCAACCCAGTATTGCACAATTGTATTTCTCAGAGTTCCTGTGCTGTGTGCGTAATCATGCTAAGGCAGATATTTTTTACACTTTTAACTTACACTCTAATAATAAAAAGTGTGCAAAATGATGACTATGCACTATCTAGTTTACATCCATTCAACCTTGAGGTCAATAGGGTACACTACTATAAATGGTCAGTGCCAGCAGAGTCTTTGTCAAGGGTGAGTGATTGTCATTACACCAATCACAGTTGTTCTAGCCTCTCAAATCTTCAAGGCTACAATTAAAACATCCAAAACCGGACTCTCCAGGAAGTGCAAGAGCTGTTCAAAAACAAACAAATGAAAGTTACATTTGTAATTGAACTAGAAATTCAGCAAAACCTGTCTCTGTGATAATACAGATCGGTATTTAACTTTATGTAGCGCTTCACAAATGGTTCATAAATGGTTCATCCAACATCTAGGCACTGTGATTATTATACCTCAGTTGATACTCAGTTAACCGACCTCTGAAAGATGTTAGCCAATAAGATAAGATGGCTCAGCTGGTTGAGCACTTGTCGCTGTGATATGTGCGTGATCTGTAGATTGAAGGTTCGAATCGTGGCAAGGTCAACTCAGCCTTTCATCCTTTCAAGGTCAATAAAGGAGTACCGACTTCGGTTTGGTGATAAATACGTTCTATGTACAGCGCTTTGCCAAAAATGCTATATAAATGACCATTTGACCATGAGATTAGGTATAGAATTAAGCATGGAGTCCTTGCCTCTCCTCAGTGTTGTATCATAACATTAGCATACCATTAGGTAGTGATAGCTCCAGGAAATGAGGATTTTTATTAAACCTCAAAAGACAATTCTGCTATCGAACCTCAAAACACACAATACAATTCATGCATGTTTTACTATGTAATTGACTAGGTTTTTGTGTTTTCAACATTAAAATATATACAGCAGAGATGAAAATGGCCAGACCTTAGAGAAATAAATGAAAGGGGCATTCCTTCACAATGCAGAAAGCTGCCGCATAGTAATTATTTCCATATGGTTTTTGCAAATGTCGGCTGGATGTCATATATATTTTATTCTCTTGCAAAGGAAAAAAATCATTTTTACTCTCTTAAAATCACATTTACTCTCAAAGTTTAAAAATAGGCAGTAAAATACTCCCACCTCAAAATCTTATCTCGAGCACTGTTCCTACTGCAGTCGAGAGGTATCTTCTCATTTGATCAGAATTCATGCGGCATATGAGTCGAAAATGGCCTTTGTGGTAGGTCAGAAGGAGACGGACTAACTGAGGTCATTTTCACAAGTAGCTTTATTTAATTAATAAGTAAGAAAGCCGATCTATCCCTAATAGTATAGTGCTAGGGTGCTCGTTAGTGAGATTGTCCAAACTCTGTCCTCCCTCCCAAACTACCCTGTTCTGTCCCTACCACTATTCAAAAAGGTTCAATAGAAAAAGTGTCCAGGAGAATGACTCCCTTCTCCTGGACAGGCTTCTATAGCCTCAACAAGTCTTTCTTGGGATGGCGTCAGGCAATATTCTGAATAAGTTCCTTTAGTGCTTCAAAGGGGCTCTTATCCCTCCGGGGCTTCCCCTTTTCTACTGTGGGCACAGTTACTTGTTTCGATGAGCAGAGACACTGGCCTTTCCTTTCCTCCTCTAGCAATGTCTCTGTTATTTTCCAACTTGTGGTGCGCCTGGGGTCCTCCTCTGATCTGATTAGTTCGAAAAATAGTCCTTCTGTTATACAGGGACGGTTGCTCCCTTTCCACTCCTTTCTTTCCCACTTTCTTTTAGCTTTCGAGAAATATCTTTGGGCCTCATTGGGTGTTGCGCAGAGGGGAAAAATGCTATTACCGCTCCGCCCAATCCCGAGTGTGGGCAGAAAGTAGGAGGTTTACCTCCGGCTCTTTGCTGGAGCTAAAACTCTCCACTTTCCACCCATTTGCGGCGTTAAGCAGTGCGAATACCGCTGCATTAATAACACTGTTACTACCTCATAGAGTCCTATGGACTCATAAAAAAATGGGGAGTAACAGCCTTACCACAACCCGGATCCGACGCTAGTAGCGCCGGACCGAGTTGCGTTAATGGTATTTACACTGGCAGTATCCCCACGGATTTACCACTGGTATACCGCCATGGTTGTGATGAGGCACTTACTATCTTGCCAACCTTCACTTATACTAAGACGAGTATAATTGGTCCCTTGGTGCTCTTCATTAGCTTTCCGATATTCACTTATACTGGGGTGAGTATGATTGGTCACTTGGCACTCTTCATTAGCCTTTCACCCCTTTCCCCGCCTGGGTCTACCTCCACTCCCGTTACCTGTTTTGTACTGATCTGGTGTCACCGGTTCTTCTCGCAGGCAAGGTTTGTCTGACTGACGCAACCTCAGTGGTTTTCCATTTCTTCCTCCTTCAGCTTGCGGCTCCATGCAGCCCGCTCTGGTACAGTCTCAGCGTTGTTAGAGGACCACACGGTCCACCCTCTCTAGGTCACACCACTGCCTCCAGGTCTTCTTCTGGCCCCCGAGTCGAGCTCTAGTCTCCTCAGTGCTTCTTTCTTCTCCAGGTTCTGAGCGTCTGTCTGACAACAGACTGCTCTGCATCCTCCTACTACTTTCTTTGCCCTGGTTCAAACTTTCCAGACTCTGATGACGAGAAAATCTTTCATTGTCCTTTCTTGGTTTTCATGAGGACACGTTGGGCCCTCCCCTGCGTAGGAACATAGTTCTTTGTTTTTTTTCCAGGGCATATTCGTTATTCGTTATGCCTTGTTCTATTTCCTTCGTCCCAATGTGGTTGGCTGCCAACCACTGATTACTCCTCATGGTTCTCTTAATTTTCTTCTTCTGGTAGTTGAAGATTATTGATAATATTACAGTAGCAAATAGTGACTGGTTTGGAGGGAAGAATTTAGTACTTTGATGTATTGGTTTTCTCCTCGGAGATTTAATGGGAAGTTCCTTGACGGAACAGGAGTCCCTATTCCCAAGAGGTGAGTCTCTCCCTGTGAGGTCCCGCTTTCTGCCTCCCGAAGGGAGGGAATGTCACACAGCAGTCTAATCTCCCTAGCCTCACCGAAAAGGGCTCCCCTATGGAGATCCTGTCAATCTTCACACATTCCACATCCTATATAGCCATTAGGAGTATACGGCAATACCGTTGTTTGTATGGTGCACCTGACCCAAAGGTATCTGGACGCCTTTACACAGTAGATTACAAGAATACTTCCAACTTTAGTTACAGCATAACCAAGAGAGGGTTAAGAATCATGTTGCGAGATGATACAAAGGAAATGCAAAAAAAAACAGATATGAGAATACATGCCTACAACAGGAGCGAGATGAGGTAGTGCTCTATACTTTAGTAATATCATTGCATAGAATGGTGTGATAGAGTAATGCAGAAAAAAACAGAGGAAATATAACCGCGCATATTCACTTAAAATTAAGATGAAATGTATATACAATTTTTATATAGAGTGCGCTGTGGATTTTCAAGGTCAGTCTGGGATCAGATCAGAGCTGTCTAATTACAGGAATGCCAGTCTAGGGCTAGCCATGGGTGCCATTGGTAGTGAGCCATTTTATGATGGTATGCCTGAATAAGTAGAACGGTCGATTTGCTTGCAGAGGAGTGTGTAAGGCGTTCCAAGCATGGGCTGCCATGACTGGGAAGCTGGTACCCCCCGCTGCCTTTTTTAACTTGAATCTAGGTACAACTAGTCGTGCTGAATTAATGGTTCTAGTGGGGCAAGTCGAGGAGTGTCTGTTAATTCTCTCAGAAAGGTAGGTGGGGGCTGAGTGATTAAGGCATTTATGCGTAAGGCATAAGGTTTTCAGCATGATTTTATCTTTAGTGTTAAGCCATTAGGTTTGTCTGAGAGATGTGTTCTCTCTTGGGTATACCAAGAGCGGCTCTTAAGGCATTATTTTTCAGTGTTTGGATTTTGTTGATGAGGTATTTGTTATCCCCTAGATAGAGAGCATTACAATAATCCAATTTGGAAAGGATGAGTGCTCTCGCAAGGGTGCTGCAACTTGTTTTGGATAAAAATGGTCTCCATGCTCTAATGAGCTTACATGTGTTGGCTGTGGTGGATGTCATAGAGCTGACTTTTTATTGAGGTTGAGTGCAGAATCTAGGTAAAAACCTAGGGTTTTTACTACTGTAGCCACATTGATAGAGTTAGCATCAATATTGAATGAAGTGTCGTTATGGCCTAATTTATTAAGGTTGGACATGGAGCCAAGTATTAGTAGTTCAGTCTTGTCATCATTCAGGCAAGGGCCGTGTGTGGCCATCCATGCCTGAATGATGAAATTTATTCACCAAAGCCAGGTACTTTCATACTCGTCCGATAGAGGAATGAGGATCTGGGTGTCATCTGCATAGTTAGTGTAGGTGACACCCAGATGATCTAGGTCATCGAACAGTGGCTTCGTGAATGTTATACAGTGTGGGTGAGCCACAAGAACCTTGTGGTACCCCACAGGTTATCAGTATTGGGTCGGCTGTCGCTAGTGGTGAGAAGAAGTGCGTGGTCATGTTATTAAAGAATGATTTGATCTAAGTAATGGCACTCTGTGAGAAGTATGTTGCTGAGGAAAAATGGTTGCAGAGAACTTGGTGGTCCACCAAGTCGAACGCCGCAGAGAGGTCAAGGAGTAAGAGCAAGGCTGTTTTACCTTTTTGTTCTTCAATTCATCGATCTGCGTTTTTAAGTCAATTAATGCTGTCTCTGTGCCGTGCCGGGGTCTGAAGCCCGATTGTCGGATGCCAAGGAGGTGGTTTGACTCTAAGTACTCCTGAATTTGAATGTATGCCATTTTATCGAGAATCCTAAGTAGAAAGGGTACAGTGGTGGTGGGCCTGTAATTGGTCGGTATGGAGGGGTCTAAAGTCTGTTTTTTAAGGAGGGGTAGTACCCAGGATGCTTTTAAATTGCAAGGGATAGTGCCTGAAGTGAATGATGAGTTGATAAGTTTAGTTATGAAGGTTGAGAGGTCTCTAGCGGCATCTTTGATGACTCTCTGATCTCTGTGCCGGACAACTGTCACTTTTGATATGGCAGAGCCCCCTCTATATGCCAGTATTTCATGGACCATGCATTTTCTGACCTAATGGGGCACACCACCATTGTGTACTCTGACGAATCAAGAGTATTAATCCCTTCTCCCCAAGGAGGAACCACCCCCTTTAAGGCTAGGGAGGTGAGCCCGCTTCGCAAGACACTCCTTAGGGGTGTGGGCAAGTGGGACCTCACTGGGAGTGACTGCCCCTTAGGGGACAAAGATTCCTGGTCCCATGAGCAACTCTCTAGACCAAACACCCTGTCTGCATATATGGGACTGCCCTCCATGAAGAATAATGTGTCCTCGTCTATTAGCATTGACATTTTTGAATCGAGTCAGCAATACAAAAGAAAAGGCGATATCTCTTTAAGAAGAAATCTTTTTATAACTGTGATGAGTAAAGCACAAGAAGAGGGAGAGTATGGTGCACAGGGAAAACCCTCGGAAGTCATTAACCCTTGGATAGGCGGATCAAAAGTGAGCCACTTAAACCGGCAAAGAATACCATGTGGAGACGCCAGAGAACCAGCAACGGGGAATCTGTAGCTCGAACGGGGAGAGGAAACCCATTCAAGGTGGTGGCACGACCACGGTCTTGCTGTGGTGGGTAAGGCGCCTGTCCAGCACTGCTGAGACTACAGCAGCAGGGAGTGATGATGGCTCACAACCACCAGTGCCCGTAGATGGTGCTTCCTACAGCAGGGCCGAGAACGGAGCGCCGGTGACATCCAGGAGGGAAATCTCAGAGGGCAAAGTCGAGTATCCGAGCGAGTGACGAGCCTGCGACGTTCCCAGACAGAAACAAAAGTACCAGGAAGAAATGGAGCCTGCCGGGGCAGCATGATGTGAGGAGAAAAACTTATAGAAACTGTGACGAATTGTGGAAATTCATCCCTTCTTCCCAAGGAGGGGGGCCCACCCTGTGAGGCTAGGGGGAGTGACCGACCTGCAACACCGTCCCTAGGGGGACCCCTGTGGGGCCAAGGACTCCCTAAAGCTCAACAAATAATTATATGAAGCAAGAACAAAGATGTGTTACTGCAAACCAGAAACTGTGAATATCCCTTTTAAATGGGAAAACACCATTAAACTGGCGGAGAATGCAGGAAGATGAGAGGCTGCAGCAGGCAGAGAGAAAGTACACCAAGATACGCAGAGGAAAGCCCACGGCTATGTCGCAATGGGGAGGGAAAGGGACTGAACTTTGAAAGGTCTGCGAAATACAAATCGGCTGCGAGTCGAAAGCCAAGAGCTGGACACGCTGTGCTCTGAAAACCATAGTAGAGGGAGAAGCAGCAAGTAGTGGCGTAACCACATAGATCCTGTGGTGGCACCTTCGATACCGGAACGACATCCTGGAGGAAGATATGAAGTACCAGATATCAAAGGAAGAAAATAAGTCGGACAGGCGAAGGGAAGAGTGAAACCCTGAACAAATAGAACCCCAGTGACGTTATCTCTTAGCTTGTCAGCTAACTGGCAAAAACACGACACCATGGAGGGAGATGGAGACTTGTTAAGCGAATATTCATACTCCTCCCAGTCAAGATAACAAAACGATAACAGTGAAAGCAAGAGAAGTGAATGAGAATTGCTAAAAGAATACTCCTTCTCGCCAAAGTTGGAGTAAAGAACGCATCATTAAGAAAGAGAGTGAAACTGTCAGAGAAACACTGGAGGAGCAGGTTGAACTAATGTATATGTAAAAATACAGATACAATACAGAGGGAAAAGGTGGGAACGACCTAGAAAGGTGGAGAATCTCGAGCGAGAGAATCAGAAGGGTTGGATAATGTTACCGTGGGAAAAAAGAAAAATAACCCAATGTAGCAAAACAAAAGAGGAGAGTAATAAACAAATGGAAACAAATCCCAAGGTAGACAATGACAGTCAAGAGTAGAGACCCCATTTTGAAAAGAAACCAAAGCATAAGGCAGTACTGAGAGAACTATATGAACTGATCAAAGAAGCGTCAAGAGACTATTTGTAAATCAGCTATTGAATACAAACTTGCCAGAAGCAAAACCCAAGAGGAGAGAGCCATTGTCCTTTCTTTAGTTAGATAGTGGTATGGTCAGTTGGCATTAGTTTGGACGCTGGACAGATTCTTTAAAACATTCACTGATGACTGGAGACCTGTGATATTTACCAATTTGAGTCTCGTGTCCAAAGCCCCTATGGTAGCCACCATAGAATCTATAGACTTTTATCTACAATGCACCACTGAAATTGTAATGCCACCAGGTGAAAGACGCCGGATTCCCACTGATTTAACATTAGACCCTCCCAAAGGAACATACATAAGATTAACCTCCAAAATCCGGGTTAGCTTGGAGACATAGGTTAGATGTTATGGCGGGCATCATCGATCTTGATTAGAGGCAATGTTAAAATCCTCCTACGCAATCATGGGAATAACCCATATACCATAAAAGAGAGTGAGAAGGTAGCCACGGGATACTGGAAAAAGCATTGTTCCCAATACCCAAAGAGTTAATGACCCAAGATTAAACAGATTCAGGGATTAAACAAGGGTTCAGGGAAGCTGATCTCCAGAAGGAGAACCCCTCCAAGAAGCGGAGGAGGTCAACTCCCTTCCGGACCTATGTTCGTGCAGAGGAATAACCCTATCCTCCCATAGTCCTTTACCAAAGTAATTACGGAAGGGTGAACTCAAACCAGTCCCTTCTTCTGAAGAAAGGGACTGTTGTATCGGGCGATCTAACCCCAGAAGGAGTAGCTGGTGCCCAGCTAGTCATTCCACTAGTAGTTCCACAAAGTCACAGAAGGATTGTTTTTGAACTAGGCCATTCTCGTTTTACCGCAGCCCATCAAGGAGTGGGGAAAATCTCAAAGCCAAATAACACCTAAATTCTATTGGCCCAGAGTATTTGTAGATAGAAAGAGCTTTGTATTGACTTATCAGATCTGTCAAATACTGCCACCACCCTAGTTCACACTGCCCCCTTACAACCACTACCCATTATTGATGACCCGTTTTCAAGGATCGCAATGGATATCGTGGGGCCACTAGAAACATCCAAATGGGGAAAGCGTTTCATCCTTGTGATAGTGGACTATGCCACTCGTGGGATTTCCCAAAGAGATCCTCACGGATCAAGGTACCACCTTTTATGTCCCGTTTAATGCAGGAGGAGAAGGAAATGCTTAATATTAAAACACTAAGAACCTCAGTGTACCATCCTCAAACCAATGGCTTAGTGGAACGTTTCAACCAAACTTTGAAAAGAATACTGCGCAAGTTGGTAGAGAAAGACAGAAGAAATTGGAATGCTATTATTCCATGGGCCTTACTTAGGAAAACCCCCTCGCGCTTCCCAGGGATAGTGCTGTTTGAACTTATCTATGGGAGAGAACCCCGGGACGTATTCAATATGTTGAGGGAAACATGGAAGGAGAGAGAAGAGGCCACCGTACCAATTTCTCAAACTGCCCAGAAGCTACGATCTCATCTGGCCATGGTAAGAGAAATATATATCAACTATAGATCAACTATAGATCTAATCAGATCTAATCGGGGGCTACTGGCAAATCCCATTGAATCCATCAAACCGAGCAAAAACAGCCTTTTCAACACCACAAGGCCTGTTTCAGTTAAAGGTTTTACATTTTGGTCTTCATGGTGCACACTTGCCACATTCCACAGCCTTAAGGTCAAAATGTTAAAGCCTTATGCAACATTTTGTGGAGCGTATCTGCACGACTTTGTCATACATAGTAATAGTTGGCCAGAGCATGTACATCATCTATACAAAATTACTTGTGCCCTAAGAAAATTTGGTCTGACTGCCAACCCCTGAAAATGCCACCTTGCACAGTCTGTGGTTAAGTTCCTCGGCTTCTTCATGGGGAATGGCCTAGTCCAACCACAGAGTGAAAAAAAGCTGTCCCACAGACTCTCCCACCTAAGATCAAGAGGGAGCTTTGTGCTTTTCTAGGATTAACAGGCTACTATTGAAGCTTTATACCCAATTACTCTAGCATAGCCACCAACCTAATGGATAAGTTAAAGAATGCCCGACCTCAGAAGCTCCTTTGGGGCAAGGAAGACCAAACTAGTTCTGATGGACTGAAAACATTATCCGTAATGAACTTGTCTTGAAGATGCCTGATTTCAATAGGGGCTTTATCTTACAACAGATGCTTGCAACACAGGACTAAGTGCCGTACTCTCACAAGAACACGATTGCGTTGAACATCCAGCACTGTATACTAGCAGGAAGCTTTTTCCCCGGAACAATCATATGCAACTGTTGAAAGGGAAGTTTTGCCTATCAAGTGGGCCGTCACCCACCTAAGATACTATTCGACTAGCAGAAATTGTAGGCTAGTCACAGATCACTCTCCCTTTACATGGATGGCACCAGCGCCAGAATAATGAGCGAGTTCTTAGATTTAAAACCTTTTTGCTTCATAGTTGAACATTGAAAAGGACAAGAACAGGGAATGGGGACTTCCTAAGTCCCTTTCGGATCAATGGAGAAGGGGAAGCCACTGAATTAAGGAGAAAGGGGTGACCCGAATCATGGGAATTCATTCCTTCACCCCAAAAAGGAGGTGAGCCCACTCCGCAACATCCTCCCTAGGGGTCGAGACAAGCGGGACCTCGCTGGGAGGGACTGTCTCTGTGGGGACAAGGACTCCCATTCCTGTGAGGAACTCCATAAAGATCCTTCCAACATGACCTTTTCAGACATACTCTACAAGGATTTATATGAAGAAAGAACAAAGATGTGTTAATGCAAACCAGAAACTGTGAATATCCCTTGACGTGGAACACCATTTAACTGGGACGAGGAGGAGAAAGCAGGAAGACGTTTGGGAAAGCCCACTGTTATGTCGCAACGGAGAGGGGAGGAGACTGTGTACTCGAAGTCTGCAGATTACAAATCGTCTGCCAAGCTGAAAGCTAAGAGCTGGACGAGCTATGTCCTGGAAACTGGAGCGAGGGAGGGAGAGAGAGAGACAGAGAGAGAACCAGCAACTAGTGGAATGACCATGCAGATCCTGTGGTGAACCGATGGTCCTTGCATCTGCGCCGAAACCACTACATGTATGGAACTGCGTAATGCACCAGCACTTTGGCTAACGGAAGGCCATCCTAGCGGAAGATACAAAATATGAGATATTGAAGGAAGGATCGAAGTCTCACAGGCAAAGGGGAGAGCCAAACCCGAACAAAGAGATACCCCGGTGACGTTATCCCTGAGATTGCATAGGAAATAAGGAAATTTAAGACGAAGACATATTTAGAAAAATATTTTTCCACATGCCACTCTGGTTTGCAAAGAGTTTGGCAGGGCTGAGGAAGACTATTGCAAAATTCAGTAATAATTCTTATTTCTAACGTACCCTCAAATTGTTGAAGACCAGTTTTTTGCACCCATTGCTATCCAGGGACGACGTCTCGCTTCGAATTGGTTGACTCAGGGGTGCAAGTGAAAATTATGACCAAAATAATTCTTGCATCACTGAACTAGGAGAAAGCGATGGCACACCACCAGAAAATGCATCAAGCAGAGTGTCCCACGCACAATTTTGATGGGGGTGAGATCCCAATAGAGCAAGTTGTCACGATAGATATTCAGATTCAAACATCCAGTGATGGGAAAGCTCATTTGGAAGATGCCATTTTTGACGAGGAACGCCCTGGGTGCAGAAATGGCGGAGGATTTACGTTATTGTGAATTCTGAAAAAAATAGCGCAATTGTCCCCCGCTTTTCTTCAATGTATGCGGGGGTGACGCCCACAACCCCTGAACACGAAAATACCGAATTAGGGGAGCAGGGGATTTCACCGCTCACCTGACCTGAAAATCCCAAACTGGATCTTTTTTTACCTATGCTGAATGCGACCAACACTCACATTCAGCATTTTATACTCTTGTCTTTTGGGACAAACCCGAAATGGAGTAGTGATTCTGATTTCAAAACCATGCAACACTAAATTATTAAAACAAAATAGACCGCAAAGGGAAGATATGTATATGTGAAGATTGACACCAGTTGGTGGATAGTCCTCTTGTTGTTTATAGCCCAATCACACACCTTTCTGACATTCTGTGGCGAGATGGCAACCAAAGTATTAAACTTTGACAATTCACTCCCTCTCGATTAAAATATGCCAGATGCTACGAGCTATGGCAAGGTTCAATATTAACTTTGATAAGTCACATGGGCTGTATGTCTCCCTGGGAGCCCTGGAACAACCACCATTGGAGCTATGGTGCCGATATAGTGGTCACAGGAAACGATCCCGTACCTGGGGGTGTGCATCCCTAGCAGGGTTCTGAAGTGTTAAGCTAAAATTTCCCCCCGGTGTTCCAAGCCCTGTCCGAGGACTTAAGCAGATGGGGCAGAAATATCATGGTTTGGGAGAATAGCTGCAAGAAAACCTTGCTTACTGTATTGGTGTCTAGCATTGCCGGTTAGAATCCCAGATCTTTGCACACTGCATGGGAAGAGTCTCAAATTCATATGGGGAATACGCGGGCAAAAATAAGGTGTTAATGAGGCCCAGGGCGGTTGGGGAACTGGGGGTCCCAGATGTGTTTGGATATAATCTAGCAGCACAGATCTCTCACGCTGTCCCCTAGGGAGGACCTCGCTTTGCAGCCAACCTGGAGTTCTAGAGTAGGCTCAATCCGCTGTGGACCTTGCTCACCTCGCATATGTAGCCCAGGGATCCCTTAATATGACCCATGGCTTCTCGCTCACTCTTATCAACCTCCAGGAACACACTGTACTAAATGGGTCGGGCTCTTCATAGGTGGGGCGTGGCACGGCATCCAGGTCCACTCACACTGGTCTAGAGTAATCCAGAGTTTCATCCTGGGTGGGACGCTAGGAGTTGGGCGGGTGGGTTGATAACACTACAGCAGATGTATGTAGAAGGGCGCCTGCTAACTTTTCATGAATGTAAAGGCGCATTTACCCTGCCTGAGACTGAACGCTTCTGATACATACAGCTGAGACACTTGGCTTCACATCCGCCCATGAAACTTAGAGCTATAATTCAAGGGCACTTAGAGCTTAGACCTCTAAATGCCCTTGAATTAACGATTCATGGAGGGGCTTCCTGGAGCAGGGTCTCGCAGATCTACAGACTTGTGGACCCAGGAGACCCAATAGCACGGCTACCATACATGAGTTGGTGGGAGGAAGATCTTGGGGGGCCCCAATAGAGGACGAAGCATGGCTACAGATCGGTTTGTGTGTGTTTGGCCGTCTGAGAACTGATCGCGGCAAACGTTTTGGAAAAAAAAAAAACTCCCGCATGCGGTCAGTTCTCAGAGGCTGAAACACACTCACACCAACCCCTCACCCCCCTCCCCCACCTACCTGATTCCCGTCGCCTGGTCCACTTCAGTCCTGCGCCATCAGATCCGTCCCTCTAACGCTTGTCGGATCCGACGCCACAGGGTCCCTTTTTCTTTATTTTATTTTTTTCGGTGCCCCGCCTCCAATATTGAGGAAGCGGGGACGACCCCACAAACCCCAAGGTTAATACATACCGAACATGGGGAGCGGGAGACACACCCACACCACATGTTCGGTATGTATTAGCCTAATTGTTCAGTTTTTTTTCTCGATTGCATGGTACTGACCAAATTCGGTCAAATGTATCATTCGATTTAAATAAATAAATTATGCTAATACATACAGATCTGGGCGAGAATGTATAAAACCTCTCGAAGTGTTACGGACAAGGAATGTGCATATCTGCCTTGGCTTCACCAAATCTCTGCAGATCACCCATCTAGGTGTTGGCGGGGCTGTGACGCAGTGGGTTCTCTTTTCCATATTATGTGGACATGTGCAAAGGTGGAGCTCTTCTGGAAGGAGGTGTTGTCCAAGATCAAGGTGATTACGGGGCTCACTCCCTATGAACCCCCGGGTAATACTGCTAGGGGATACGGGTGACGGGCTATTTACCTTATCAGGTTTTATGGCCCCACTGATTGGGCACAGCGACATATGCCATCTTGACAACGGTTACGTGTTGCCTCATTTGTTAGCAACACACAAAACTACAGTCACTTCAGTTGTACTAACCCACCTATATGCATAATCACTTGAGATTTGTATACAATGTTCTTTCCTGTGCCTAAGATGGCATATGTCGCCGTTTTAAACATTTGTTTTTGAGAAATCAATAAATTGCATTTTTGTGTTTGTAAATAATTTCACTCCCTTGTGTTCCTTGGATGAGCTAAACTGACATACGCTACTTTAGCTCCGCTGCTTACAATAGAAAACTACCAGAGCGTTAATGACAAGGGTAGCTTTTTTTTTCTTCAAACTCTTTTTATTAGTGGCAACATAGGAACACATAGCACCTCATCATCTACAGCATACATATCAGAACAAATTATTGGCATCATGGTTATAGCATTTACACACAGTTACATAGATTCGTCATCATCAGAGGACAGGTTGCATAGGTAAGTTCTGAAAGGACCCCATATGTCTTTAAGTCTGCAGGCTGTGGGTCTGTTCATTACGTATTGTTCTTCTGATTAATTTACATAGGTCGCATAGGTCACGTAGAAATTTGTTCATACTGGGTGGGCACGCATTTTTCCACTTAAGAAGGATCCACTTTTTAGCAACTGCACACGCAACATTGAACAACCTTCTAATTTTCTCTGAACATTTACCTATGTCCCCAAACAGATATTTTTGGGGCTTCAGGTCTGGGGGAAATCTGTGTGATTTCCTCAAGCATTTCAGCAAAAGTTAATCACCACCCGACATTCCCAGTACATATGAAAGTCTCCTGCCTGTGACATATTACATGTGGGGCATGCTTCCGACGCAGTAGGGGTGAATTTCGCAATTTTAATTGGCGTGTAATGTAGCCTGTTAAGTATATTGAACTGGATTAACCGCAAACCAGCATTCAGGGAGACCTTCTTAGTCAGGGAGCAATATCTATGCCATTTCATATCGTCCATGGGTATCTGTAGGTCTCGTTCCCATTTCTCTTTCACCTGGTTCATTGTGGGGGTGTGGGCTTGAACCTCGGTGTATAATCTAGATATACCCAGGCCTCTCGTTGCGGTTACCATCTTTACACATGGGTGTGGCTGGGATTCGTCCGGAATAGTGGGCATTTCTTTTGGAATGCTGCACGCATGCGGTAGTATTGAAGTGTTATGAGTGGCCCACCCCCCAAACGCTCTTGTTATTTCCCACAGGGTCGCAAATTTGCCATTTATAAACATATCACCAATTTTCATTTCCATATTGGGTCCCAGGCTCCTTGTATTGTGCTGTCATGTGTGGGGGGTACACATGGGTAGTTCCAAAGAGGTATCTCTGGATTGTATGGTGTTTCAATCTGCAATCTTCTATATATGGCCTCCCATGCTTTAACCGTACAACTGACTGGGTTGTATTTGCAAGTATCCTTGTATTGTGTATCAAATATGACAGATTGGATGTTCGTGGGATGTGTGGTGTATTCCTCTATTAATGCATGAGGTGTCTCTTGTGCAGTATCATACCAATGCTTTGCAAATTGTGCTTGGGCCACATAATAATAGAGCTCAAAGTCAGGAGCTGCTATACCGCCCGTGGAATATGGCTCAGTCATCTTCTCCCAGCTAATCCTGGCCGTCTTCCTGTTCCAAAGGAACGTCACCACCATGGAGCGAAGCTTAGTGGAGAAGGGTCTGCCCGGCCATATGGGCATATTGACAAACAAGTAGAGCAGTTTAGGAAGGATTACCATTTTAAGGACCGCTACTCTACCATGTAGAGACAACGGCAAGCGCCCCCATATCTGTAGCTTTGCGCTGATGGACTGCAGTGTAGCCTCATGTTTGTCCAGCTATAGTTTGGTCCTGTCTCTAGAAACCAGGATACCCAGATATGTAATATGTTGATCCAACCATTTGAGACCGTGTAGTACTGTAGGGCACTCAGTGTTTGGCGTAAGTGGAAATATTTCAGACTTGGCTCTGTTAACCGTGTACCCTGAGTAATCAGCAAAATTTTGTATTTCCGCCATCATGGGAGCTATATTTGCTTTAGGCTCACGGATATATAATAAGGTGTCATTGGCATATAGCGACAACAGTTGAACTGATCCCTTTATGTTTATGCCTTTATCAGTGTGTCTCAGTCTCACCGCAGCAGCCCTAGGCTCTATGGTCAATGCAAACAGGGGCGAAAACGGACAGCGCTGTCTGGTGCCTCTGCCCAACAAGAAGAGTTTAGAGATGGACCTATTGGTCAGAACATGAGCTCCCGGCTCAGTATATAATAGCTTGACATACCCAACCCCAAACGCCTCCAGCACTTTCAGGAGATAGACCCAGGAAACCGAGTCGAAAGCTTTCTCAGCGTCTAGGGATACTGCGGCAGCGCTTCTCTTGGGGTCTATTTGCGCCATTAACCCGAAGAGTCTACGGAGATTTAGGGCTGTTGACCTAGCGGGAATGAACCCATTTTGATCGGGGTGGACCAGTAAGGGAACCGCCGGTAAAAGTAAATTGGCCATTACTTTGGAGAATATTTTAGCATCCGTGTTTATTAGTGATAGGGGCCTGTAGGAGGACACATCTTGTGGCGGTCTCCTCGGTTTGGGGAGGACTGTGATAACCGCCTCCCTCATGGTCGGGGCAGTATGTTGCATTCAAGGGATTCCTCCCACACTCACAGGAGTATCGGGACCAGTTCCTCACGGAATTCTTTATGAAATTCTGCCCCTATCCCATCAGATCCTGGTGCCCTACCCGATGACAACCCTTTAATAGCTTCCACCAACTCTTCTGCCGATATCGGCTGATCTAGCGCTAAACGATCTGCCTCTGCGAGTTGGGGGAAGTTGAGAGCAGCAAGATAATTTTCAATGTCTGCGGGCGATTTTATTTATTAATTTTTTTTTGGAGTTTCTTTTTTTTTTTTTGTCTTGGTTCGAGTACAGTCTGGTATAAAATTTCTTGGTTTATCTCTTCTTCCTTTAGGAGTATCTTCCCCCCGTGCTGTCTGTTTACTAGTTATTTGGTGCGGTTTCTTATAGTGTTTGAGAAGATTAGAGAGTGTCCTGCCGGCCTTATTACCTTCCCCGTACCTACGTGCACGCATGGGGGCGGCCATGTAATGCACTTCTCTAGCAGCCAGTTTGTCGAGCTTCTGTAAGTGTGTATGTATATCTGCCAATAGCTCCCTATTCTGTGTACGAGTATATTTCCCCTCCAATACCTCCAGCTTATTTTCAATGTCCGCGAAGTTTGGCGCAAACGCTTTTCAGCATGCCAACCGACCTCAACACCCCTCTGACCCAAACTTTAAATGATTCCCACACAGTGGAGTATCTGTTTACCATCCCCACATTGTTTGTGAACTATTCAGCTATCTCAACATGTAGTGTTTCCACCACCCGGGGTCACCCAACATACCACTCGGCATTCTCCATCTACGAACGGGACAAGGGGTGTCCTGTATCTTAAATTCTATCATCACTGGGGAGTGGTCAGAGAATGTACGGGGCAAGATTTCGCAATTCTGAAGCGCAGAGGACATGTTCGATATGACAAACCAGTAGTCTATCCTGGACTCAAGAGTTATGCACCGAGGAATAATAAGTGTATTTCCTGCCCACAGGGTGCATCATACGCCAGGCGTCAACCATCGACAGCTGTGAAAGAATGCCACTCAGGGTGGAGGTTGTTTTACTGGGGGTTCTAGTGACCTTGGAGGACCTATCTAAGACAGGGTCAAGTACCACATTGAAGTCCCCACCCCATATCACACTAGATAGACCGTAGGCAGCGATCAGTTGGTACATGTTTACGTAAAACGCAGGGTCGTCTATATTGGGCCCATATGTATTAACTAGAAGCATTTGCTGACCAGCGAGCCTGCCCCATACAATCACATATCTGCCTTGCTGATCCGCCTTATGCCCCTTTGGGCCGAACCCCAAGCTTGGATGTATAAGGGTACTTACACCTCTGGCCTGCATGGAGTAGTCCGTGTAGAAACGCTGAGATCCCCATTTGGGCAGTATGTGTAAGTTGCTGCTCCCCATCATATGTGTCTCTTGTAGCATTAGTATCCGAGGGCCATGCCTGGTAAAATAATTAGCAATTTTTCTGACCTTCACCTGGTTATTCAGACCCCTCACATTCCAAGTAAGCAGTTTTATTCTTAACCTGTCACCAGTATTGTGTAGTAGCAAATCTTTCCAATTCCATGACCCTTAAAATCGTGTCATATGCACCAGCTGACCAGCGCCGCTCCCAATGCAACCACTTTGTTAACATTAAACAACTTGGTAACCATAGTCACACTATAACCTGGGTCACTCTCGGTCAGGTGATCTCGACCGCTGCCTCCAGCGAGATCCTCTCAGTCAAAGAACAACCAATTCCCCCTTCCTCCCTCTGCCCACCCACCTTCATCGTCAACCCCAACTAGACGATGTGCCCAAAATAACTCTTTGATCATTCCAGGGGAAGCCGTGTTGCATCACATGGCCGCCTGATCGTTCCACAACTCTGTCGATCATATAGAGTGGAGCCGCCATGATCAAGAAACCGCTAGGGCTGTAGCCCTGATGGTGTGGCAGTGTAGACGGTGTTCAGCTAGAAAAGTACCTTAATCCTCTGGTCTGGGTCTGTTGTTTTGGGCCAGTCTGCCCCCTCTGGGTGAGAGGGGTATAGAAGCCTCAATGTAGTGCATGGCCTCAGCTGGAGACTCGAAAAAATTTGCCCTGCCCGCATGCTGAATCCTCATCTTGGCAGGGAACATTAGAGCATATGGTACCTGCCGATCCCTTATGAGTCTCTTGACTGGTTCGTAGGATCTTCTACTGGCCTGGACACCAGCCGAAAAGTCTGGGTATATGTGAATCTGGTTTCCATCTTTTTTAGCGTTCCAGATCAAATCTCTAACCCTATAATTAAGGAGCCTGGCAATTATTGTGCGTGGTGGAGCTCCTGGTTTAGGGACCGGGGCCAGTGTGCAATGCGCCCTCTCGATCAAGAAGTGTTCAGAAAATGCTTCCTGGACAAAAATCGTTTTAAGGAGCAGTTCAAGTTGTTTTTCCATTTGGCCTCATCCGAATGTTTCCGCAACACTCACCACCCGGATGTTATTGCGCCTGGATCTGGATTCGAGGTCTTCACACTTATTTTGCATTTTGGACATAGCCTCTTTTAGTTGGGTGATATCTTGACTATGGTGTGCAATCGCATCTTCGTTGGTGCTTATTCTGTGTTCTGCTTCGGTTACACATGTACTCTTTGTCCACCCTAGCCTTCAGGGAACCAATGGTGGACACAATGTCATCCAGCTTAGTGTTGACTGCCCGGAATCCATCCTGCACTATTGTTGTTAGTCTGTCCTCTTTCTCACTGTTCTCCGGATGCAAGGCCTCAGTGTTATTCATGGTTATGTCCGTCACAATAGATTGTGTTTGGCTGGCCGTGTATACGTCCATAGGGCCTTTCTTTTTGTTGCTGGGGGTCTTGGCTGCCTTACTGGTTTTTTGAGGTTCTCCCATGATTTTGTCCGTGGTATGCTGTGCTAAGATATCTTTCCCCTGGCCGTAGCCCGTGTCCCCTCTCTCCGAGTTCCAGCCCAGCACTCCACCGTATCACCTGGCTCCCGGCGTGTCAACTGCGATGGACTGTGTTCTCCCACGTATTACCACATAGAACTCTCAATAGTATGGTTCTGAGGAGCATCCGAGTGTTACCAGTTTCCAATGCAGCTACTTCGCCAGAGAAGGATCTATGTCTTTCTTGTCCTTATCTGCAGAGCTGACCAGGGGGTACCCTCTGAGAAATCGGCAGAGTATGTGAGTGGGGCATGCAAGTCGGTGAGGGCCGACAGAACCCGAACCCCGACCGTAGTACAGGTTAGCGGGCAATAATCTGATTAAGCGGGAGCACAGCCTCTCTTCTTCGCGCCACTCGTCACACCAACCTCTGCCCCACGTCGTATGGAGACCGGATGCTTGTCGAAGGTCCCAGGCGTAGGCTTGACACCCGCTCAGTGTTAGTCGAGGCGTGCTCAGTTGTGTTATTCCGGGCCGATTGATTGGCAGCCGGGTCGCCTGCAGCTGCGGACCTCGGCTACCATCTATATAGCCTCGCCAGCGATTCGGGTGTGCGAGGGAGGCTCGGAGCGCCGGTGTCCAGGACGGGCGGGGCCGCAACCCCAGCAAGGATCACAGCCAGTGCTTTCCCGAAGCAGCACGGGCAAGCTGTTTTATTTGGGCGGCAAGCCGGCGGGTGGTCTTACCCGATGTCGGCGTTGGAATCTCCCGTCCCTGGGTGCGCCAAGGGCCTTCCCACTCCGCCCGGTCCCAGCGTTCTGCGCGGGGCCGCCAGCGTGTCGCTCTCCACCGGGGCGTCGCAGGGCGATCAGGCTGCTGGCGTTCTTCAGCAGCAGCGCCGGGCGGTACCAGCACCAACCCCCCCCCCCTCCCTCACTGCTGAGGCGCCTTTCAGGACTATGTTCCTAGCCTCAGAGTGCGGGCCAGATCCACAGGCCTGCCCCCCATAGCCCAGCGGTAGGCCGCGACCGCAGTCCTCAGTTGTTACCGCACAGAGCCCTTGGGCGGATCGTGCCTGCAGTAACGCCGGCACAACTTCTGGTCTCCACAGCTCCAGTATTTCACACTGCAGCAATTCAGAATTCGTAGGGCCCAAGGACGGGTCTATAGCGCTTCTGCACCTAGGTTTTGGAGTCTGGCGGCCGCTCCGAAAAGGATTAATTGATCATAGGATTTTATGACAGAGCAGGAGCTTGAAGTTCAGGCGGACATCTTGACAGTGCGCAACAGCGCCCCCCCCCCCCGACAAGGGTAGCTTTTGACTCTATTCTCTCTACACTCCCTCCAGTCTATCCATCTCTTCTACTGCCCGTAATTTTGGTCTCTACTTCGATTCTAACCTTTCCTTTGCTCATCATATCGCTCTCACATCCCGTGCCTGTCGATTTCATCTCTACAACATTTGCAGAGACTGCCCTTTTCTCACTTTCCACGCCTCAAAACTTCTTATCTCGTTGTTAATCTTTTCTCGACTTTTCTATTGTTCTGTCACCTTCTTTGGTCTTCCTCACTGACGTCTTGCTCCTCTTAAGTCTATCTATCATTTGTCTATTCGTTCACTTTGTCTTCTTTCATATCGTGACTCGATCTTTTCTTCTCTTACCTCACTAGGTTGGTTGTCCTTCTATTCTGAGCTTAAATACAATGTTCTTAGTTTAGTTTTTAAATCTCTTTATGGACCTGCCCCTGACTATCTTGCATCTCTTCTTTCATTCTACTCCTTCTCGTTCTCTCTGTTCCTCTGCTTTTTTTAGACTGATTGTTCCCCGTCCTCTTTGCGCTCAATCCCGCTTTTGTTCTCTTCAGCTCCTCGCCCCTCTTCACTGGAACATGCTCCCTCTGTCTCTTTGCTCTATTACTTCTTACTCCTTGTTCCGTTCCTCCCTAAAAACTCGCCTGCTTCAGTACCCTGATTGATTGTTACCGACTGTAGCCGAACCATGATTTGCACCGCTGTTTTTATGTACTGTTGAACTGCTATGTAAAGCGCTTTGGAAAAAGGCGCTATATAAATAAAAATACAAATAGATAAGTGCCCCCTCTTTGTACTCGCACCACCTCTTTTGTGTATTCCCTGGCATCCTTCTCACTTCCCATCGAGGACTGTTTTATTTATTTTTTTCTGAAATTTTAATCTTTTCTTCATAACAGCTCCTACTGTGTTGCAAGTCACCGGGTCAAGAGAAGGGATAAGAGGATTTTCAGGATATGTGGGCCTTGTTTTGATGTCGTGACAGCAAGGATAACCGCAGGGATCTTCTGTAGGTCCCAGACTTTATTATGTATGAATGGCTTGCTGCTCCAAAAGCCTTCTCTTACTATAGGCACTGCAGGTGCCATGATGCTGTAGATCTCGGCTCTTGTATGCAGCAATAAGACAAGTGCAGATACTTATCACCACTTTTCATGTCCTCACAAATAACTTATTTGACTTTTTTTATTTAAGTATAACTGGTTTGTACTAGACCTTTACATCAAACGGCAATAAATAGCAATATTACAATTTCAAATATGTTTCTGTACATTTCTTATCCCAGACACGGTTCATTTAATAAACCACATATTAATCTTAAATTATTACAACTTTAAAATCATGCGACCCCCCCTATCTTAGAACTTATTTTTACCTCCTATTTTTAATATATTTTTCCCCAAGCCTTTCATATAATCTATATATAAAACTTAACTACTGCAGTGATCATAGATACGCGATTGCCAGTTAAAAGTCTGCACCATGGAGAATCAGGGAAATGCTGATGTTATGAACACATTTTTGACAGAAGTCTCAACCTTAAGTCCCTCATCTCATTACAGTACGAGAAAAGATGTTTGATGGGTTCTCTTTCTGCCAATTACTTGCACAATCTGCAAAATCTTTGAGAGGAATCCATGCTTCTGCGTGGGACCCAAAAATGTGTTGTACATAACCGGTTCAGACAAAAACAGATAAACATTGTTCTTAACCCACTATCTGCGAAGATGTCTACATATTTTGGTAGAGCATCTCTCCGTCTAAAAACATTCATGTATTTGTAGGGGAGTCATGGTATCACAAATATGACACTGATACAATTAGTATAATTTGTAAAACCTTTGTTGAAGGTTCTGGGTTTGGAAAAACTCCTACTTTGCCCAAGATGGGAGTAGTCTCGACCATCAAACAATAAACTCCTAGTGGAGTCCGTCAAATCAAAAATGGCCTATGCTAACAAAACCTAATGCCTGCCCTATCTCTTATACCAAAAGTGTATAAAGGAGAAATGTTATGTAAAGGAAAAATCAGTGCTCAAAAGAATAAATGTGGCTAAATAAGCTCTCCTCCCACGTTAGACCACACAGAGTAAGGCGGTCCCTATAGGCAGGATGACACACTCTGGCTCAGATTTTCAACACAATAAACAGTTCCAAAACCTGGATCGAGGCCTGCCTGGCGGGCCACGTTAAAGTCTCTTTCCAGGCTTCCAAATCATATTTCAACAAAAAGTTCACGTGGGATCCCCTCTGTCGGGCTCAGACGTTCACAGCACAATTTAACAAGATTTCAAGGTGGTTCCCTTCCCCAAGCTTATTACACTTCGGGTCTTCCTCAGTTGGACTCGGACCACTTTCAGATGTGGAAGACTTTCAAATGGGCGTGGCTCTCTTTACAGCCCTCCGCAGGGCCACATCGACTCCAAGTTCAAGGTTCAACTTTCTCTCACCCCTTCTCTAGGGGTTAATTTGGCTTATTTCGCTTTTGCAGTTCATTTACTTTATCATTGCAAACAATGCACCTTTGACAGAGACTTTCGAGTGGGCTACTTTTTCACCAGACCACTCAATTGATTTCACAGCTGTCCTTACTTCAAAGTTAATTCACGGGTCTGCCTTTCTTCGCATCTCATCCACACACGTGCAGCCTTCACTTGCGATATAATGTTGCCACTTCAAACTTTCTTTAAAACACACCAGTCTCTTAGTTCGCTTGCCAACTCCCCGGCTCTGTGCATTAATTTTTTGGTTTTACGATTTTCAATTAATGAGTCAAGGTTAGTACCAAAGGCTTGGCCTCGCCTCCTTAACTCTGCCGTTCGCCCAGGAGACTCGCTGGCGCCCTTGAAACACAATGCAGCCTTCTGATGTGGGATCTAGTCTTCGCCACATATCCTTTGTGGCCTGTTGGAGGCAACGACCTCCACTTGGGAACTTTGGGGTTTTTGACCCGTTACTCTCGTCTCTTGGTCCGTTGCTCTGCTCCAGTAAGTTTGCCTTTGCCCCGGAATTTCTGCTCATACTCTTGTTCCTCCTTGCTCCAGTGTCTTTAGGTTCTGCCTTCTGGTTCTGCCTTTTATCAGTGTGAGGAGAGTTAATTGGTATCGGGTGAATGCACTTAAAGTCAAGTGCCTGACTTTGCCTGACCCGATTAGCGGGACATGTCCAGTACGATGAGAGTTAGTGTTGCTACTCTGTCGCCCTCATCCTCGGCTCAGTGTTTGTGTAAAAAGGGGCTGGGAGACCTCAGAGAATCCTAAAAATAGGATGGGTTAGATGAACAAAAAAGGGGCAATACTGTGTCTCACCATCAGTTGCCTCGCCCTGACCCAGGAAATCCTCCCGCACTGGTTCACCCGATGAACTGGATCCAAAAGCAATGGCCGTGTCCTTGCCACCTGGATGATTGGTCTTCAAGGACTAGCGGGTGAGACACCCTTTGGTTTCTCACATATTCTTGCAATCACACATTTTCTAAGGGCATCATTCTGTTCGAGCCAATCTTGAATTTGTAGCTTATTTTTAACTTTGCTCAGGTAGTAAGCCAGATATTCCTTGTCCAGACCCAAATCTTCCAAGTGGCTTATACAGTCACTGGCAAAGCTACATATTTGATTGACAATTGGTCAAAAGCCAATGCAAATCTTCATACATGGAGTTCCATCTGGGTGACAGAATCTTATAAAATGTTAGCTTCTTGGTCTTAACTTTAAAATTGGGGCTTCAGTCACTATATTTAAATCTAAAAGGAGCCAGTGTAGTACTCATGGGGATCTGTAGAACCTTTTTTTTAAACTAACCACTCTATTTGGTTTATCTTTTCCTAATTTGTTTATATATTTTTCTTGCAGAGGGTCAACTACTTCTAGACCATATGAAATTTATAGACACTACTTTAAAGTTGTATCATTCAATTAGCGGTATCAATGAATACACACAATATTTGGTCTTTAACCCTCTCTTCATTTGTGCTATTTTGTTTTCTGTCTGACCGGTCTCGGTGCTCAGCACAAGGCACAGACTGCTGCGAAAAGAAACGATCATCAAGAATTGTAAACCGTGAAAAGTAATTCCGGGCCCACAGGTTAGAGGGATACCGGTTGTTTAGTTTTGTTCACTCTGATACATTTTGCTCTTTGAGTGTTAGAAGTGGGAATTGAACTGTGCACTACAGTATACCACTGAGCATACAATTGATAGGTGATTAGACTCACTCTTTGTTATTTTTGGCTTATAGAACTGTGACTTGTGGCAACCTGTGGCATTTTGAGGCAAATTTGACTAGCTCAAAAGTGTTGGAATGATATAAGGTAATAGAAAGAGGAGTTCAAACACAAGGTGCTGAAGACCAAATATAACGTTTCAAAGAAGGTGCAGAAAATATCTGTTTCAATTAAACACATTTTTCTGACAAGATCACACTAGTAGAGTAGCACTAATGCCCACGATCTACAATCTTAGAAGTGGGAGTTTGACAGTTGATCCCAGAGCACCAGAATGGATGACGCACTACAGCCTAACAATGATGATGCACAGAGACACCATCTCATCAATATTCATCTTTCCAGAGCAGGAAACATCCTGTATTTGTCCTTTGATTGAGGAAGCGCAGACCTCAAAATCTGCTGCTGGATCCCCGCTTATAGAACCGACCATAGAAGTACATAGAACTAATCTGGAATAAAATCTCTGTACAACATTGATGAAAAATAAAATAAGACTTCTTCTTAAAGAGAAGATCATGCAGCCTGGGGGACATAGACATTCCAACGCTCACCACCTTAATTCGAGTACTGCCCCTCTCATTAGAAGTCCCCGCGATCGGAGATCCTGGCAGTGGGAGATGAGTCAATACAGTTAACCGAGTCTATAGAGCAAGCAACAACCTCCAGGCTCACTCCTCAGTGGGATCAGCTTACCAATAAACAGCGGCTCATTTATCTTTAGTAAGAGCAGGCGTAGTAGAGGCAGCTCAACACGACTGTACTGGTCCTGTCGTGATTTGTAAGAAGGCTCCTTTAGAGTCACCCCTTTCAGCATTAACCTTTGTTTTGAATTCACTGGTTAATGCGTTAGAACTGCTTAAAAGTTAAATTCAAACCGACTCATGAATTCTCCTTGAGTTGACTTCAGAAATGGGCTGCTGTGACCCATCACTAGTGAGTCTTAAAAGTGCAATAAATACCTCCCTGATGGATGCTTTGAAATACTTGGAATTATCACACAAAGAGCAATCAGCAACTCTGTTAAAATTCAACGATAAGTTCTCCAGTTTAAATCTACAACTTGATATGATGAGAGGCGACATCACAAGTATAAATGTCCTTAATTGTCCAAGGGACCAAGACGAGGAAGTTATTACAAAATAAGCAGAGACAAACGTTATAAACTCTACCCTAGATGACACGCCGCTCTCAAACTCTGTTCTTGAAGAATTCATAAGGTTGGTGCAGATAGCCGAAGAACCAAGATCAGGGGCAGTTCAATTGGGGACGTCTAGTGAAGTCACAGTTACATCTCCTAAAGTGTCAGAGTTATATATTCTTTCCTCATCACTGAACCTGAATTCAGTGTGCAATCAAATAAAAAAGACAAGCAAGGGAAAGAAAAGGGAAACAGTCTAAACTTGCACTGGATGCACCGGAAATGAACATCCAAATATCAGACAAAAACCAAAAAAATAAAATAAAGGAAGTGGAAAGAAATTCGGAAACTCTGAATTCTTCTGAAGCTTAAATAAAATATGTGATGACGCACATGTGACAAGTTCACCATCAAATATCAAAACTAAGTGTTTCAGTCAACAGGTAGACCTGTGCACCGGCTCAGTAGCTGACCATGTAGATATGTCGGTGTTTCCCTCACAGAGCGTGGAGACAAATGTAACAGCTAAGAAATCCCAAAATTCTAGTGTGGTCATGCAAACAGAAAAGCCTTCCACTTCCAAATAGATGGGAAGCAATTTTCTACAGAGGCAGAAGTCTCTGAATAACAACTTAAATGATAAAGTACAGGAGAAGAATCCATGTTTGAGAAATCCAAATCCTACTGAGACTACTTTATCTGCAGACTATATCGAGACTGTCCCTGTGGGAAACACTCGGGAAATTAACAGATTTCAATTAGAGCCCAAAAGGGTAACGGCCATTGGACTAAATCAAGCAGGCATTCTGACAACAGATCAAACCGAAATGTCGTAGATTATTCATGGAGATGGGACGAAGATGCAGATCTCTAAGCCTTTCGCAATACCAAATATTTGGCTAAGATAGTTGAATATAGAAAATGGCCAGAAACCGATAAATCGTGGCTTTATATTATCAATTGTGAGGTCCATTCTTGACTTATTTTTGTTCTCCTACCACATAATTCAGTATGTATGTTTTCCTTACAAGGAGTGTACTTGCATAGCAGAAGTGGCTTTAAAGACCAGGATCAGTGTCAATGTAATGCTTAATGCTGACGTGGAGTTTCGAAAATTGGGAATGGAGATCACGGCTAATCAACCAGCCCACCTCTCTAAAAAAGCGAGTAACAGAATGGAGATTTGCAGAAATTGCTTGGCCTCCAATTGCAGGGATGCTATTGAACGTAAAATCACCGCTGATGATAGAGCTGTGAAACATGGTGGGAGTGAAAAGGGGTCTTTATTAGATAACAAGGCTAAGCTTTGGTCACTATTGCCAAATATTCTGACACAGATATTTCAGAAGTTGAACGTGGGTGAGGAATTGCTCTAGTGAAGGATCACTTGGACTATATATGCAGAACACGCAGGGCTCTACTTCCTTTAGGGGCAAAGCTATGAATGTTTATTTTTCAAAATCCCGACCTGATCCTCTTCCAAGAAACCTGGCATCAAAATAGTTTCAAGTTGGACGGCTTGAAGGTACTAGAACAACGGGTTATCCGTCCCAATGGAGGCAGGCCTTTGGGAAGGCCTATTTATAGCGGCACGTAACTCACTCATGCTAAATTTGGAACCTATTAGTATGGGTGTGCAAGGAATCATGGTTTCAAAGGTTTCTTTGAGAGTAGATAATGCAATTAAAATAATGGTGGATGGTCTAGTAAAAATGTTTATTTAAAAAATAGATTGGCCACATAAAAAAAAAATACTAGCATTCTCCGTTTTAAAACTTCCTATGTAAAATTTTGAGCTATTCAAGCTCAAAATTCGAAAAAGCAAGCACAGGGGCGCAGCCATTTTGTGAAATGGAGGCCCTCCTGTGCTGGCTTTTGCTTTTGCGGCACTAATGAAGGAAAAGCCAGCCAGCTGTAGTAAACAAAGGCTACCGCTGGGTGGCTTTCCCTTCATTAGTGCTGTAGGCGGAGGACGGGGACCGGAGACCAGAGCAGGAAAGCTGCAGCTGAATCTCGGTAAGTGCCATCTATTTTTTTTACAAAAAATAAGCACTAGCTGGAGGAGCCCGGAAAACTTAGAAAATAAAACCGCAGCTTTAAAAACGTATTTATGTTTGCGGTCGCTTTTGAAGCGACCGCAAACATAAATACAACGTTATTGTGTTGGAAAACGCTGTGGTTTTTCTTTCCAAGTCCTCGGAGGAGCCTGAGAAACTTGGAAAGAAAAACCACAGCGTTTTCCAACACAACCGCGTTGTTTCTGCCTGAATCTGCTTTTCCATTTGGTAAAGCAGATTCAGGCAGACGCAACGCGGTTGTGTTGGAAAACGCTGCGGTTTTTCTTTCCAAGTTTCTCAGGCTCCTCCGAGCCGGAGGAGCCTGAGAAACTTGGAAAGAAAAACCGCAGCGTTTTCGAACACAATAACGTTGTATTTATGTTTGCGGTCGCTTCAAAAGCGACCACAAACATAAATACAATGTTATTAAAGCTGCGGTTTTATTTCTAAGTTTTCCGGGCTCCTCCAGCCCGGAAAACGTAGAAAAAAAACGCAGCTAGTGCTTATTTTTTGTAAAAAAAATAAATAGCACTTACCGAGATTCAGCTGCAGCTTTCCTGCTCTGGTCTCCGGTCCCCGTCCTCCGCCTACAGCACTAATGAAGGGAAAGCCACCCAGCGGTAGCCTTTGTTTACTACAGCTGGCTGGCTTTTCCTTCATTAGTGCCGCAAAAGCAAAAGCCAGCACAGGAGGGCCTCCATTTCACAAAATGGCTCTGCCCCTGTGCTTGCTTTTTTCGAATTTTTACTAGACCATCCCTTTAACCTCTATTGGAACCCTGCGTGTTCAAGCTTGTCGTACTCACAGGGAACTCTAGATATGGTCAGGACAGTATATTGTTGGCTGGGGATTTAAACTCACATTGCCTGCCCAAAGCACAGATGAAGGGTGAGAACTCTGTGGGTACATGAACCTGTGTAAAATGGAAAGCATGTCTATCAAATTGGAACTTGATGCTGATGCATGTGAATGGAGATCTGATTCCAGCAATGACTAGGAAGAACAGATCAGCAGAAACAGTAATTGATTACTCAGGGTTGTCTGTGGACTTTTTTAGTCCATGCAAGTTCATTAGAGTAAGAGCTGGGTTCTAGTGAACACCACCCGTTAAGGGCTTCTTTTTCACTGAAAATCCAAGCTGCAGAGAAAGTGCAAATTCCAGTAAAAACTGAATAGTGCTGTTAGAAAAAGAAGGGTTGGCTCTGAACAAGAAATTACTGGAAGTCTTGAACTCTAATACTGAATCAAATATAGAAAAGAGGTGTGCTCCTGCAGACTTTGCAAAGTTTTTATGGGATTTGGACCAGCCTAAAGTAAACAATTGTATAAAATCCTTTAGGCATAAGCACAGCTGGGTAGAAAAAAGATCTGGGGAAGGCGGTCCGTGCCCTCAAACATCAACCAATCTCTACATTGGACTTCCTTCTAAAGAAGTTGAAGCTGTGGGGGCATATAGTGTTCGCAACGGCCAACTGTTTCTGGAGCCAGTTAATGCAGGAAATTCAAAAACATCTTTGGGTATGATTGAAATACAACAGTCCTCCCAGCGATACCTGCAGGGTAATACAGTTCCAGAATCGGCTTGGTTGAAATATTTGGGAGATATTTAGGGAGATCAGTCCAGTTAGTGTAGAACCACTGAATTGGTCCCCTTGGATTTTACATCTAGACTGGGAGACCTTTTGAAGAACTGATAATCCGAGCCTCTTGGTCAAGGGCACCAGGTCCAAATGGACTGACTAATCGGATCCTCAAGAAGGACGCAGCTGCATGGGAGCAAACCCGGCTGCTGATGTTTAGAGGTATTCTGATAGCAAGACGGTGTCTGGATTCATGGAGACGGTGCCATCATTATCCCTATCTACAAGTAGGGCGATCGGGCAGATCCTGCCAACTACCGCCCCATCGCCCTATTGAATGTTGATAGTAATCTTTTCAGAATAATGGTTTTTTTTGTTGTCAAACTTTTTATATTCATTTTTCTGTACAAAACATATGTATTAGCAAAGGTACGGAATCATCAAGGTTACGGTAGTTTACACATATTATAGCGACCAAAACCAATTAAACAATTAAGGTAGTTAGAATAATTCAACTCCATCAATTCAAGCAATTCCCCCTGTTTCTTGACCGCTGTAGTTCTTGCCGCCTGGTCTCAGGTTCGCTCCTGACGGGAGCGGGTCTCGATCTAGGTCCAATCAATTTCTAGGCCTTGTGTGGTCGCCCTGTCTGCTCCTCCTGTCCCCCTGTCCCTTCCACCCAAGAGTCCTTTTTTTTCAGTCTGTTGTTTCGGTTATCTAGTATGTTGGTTAGTTTCTTTAGGCTTTCCCCCCTTGTTGTTTCTGTTTCAGACATTTTGAGGAGTTCTCATTGCCCTTGAGTGGCCCATGGGTGGGGGAGACCGCCTTGTGAACGATCATCTGATCACACCATTCAGAACCTGAACTCAGATGTATTCTTCCAGTAGCTCTCTGAAGCGTTGCGCTTTAATGGGGTTGGCAGTCATTTGTCTGTTGTATGCGCCCGCTCTAGTCTACACATTTTAGTGAGAGCCTTAGACCAATCGGCGTATGCCGGTGGTCATCTCGAGTTCCACATTAGTATCAAGAGTTTCCTTGCCGAGAACAAGATGAGAGAGTTCATCCTGCAGGTCAGCGAGTCTTTGTGCCAGTCAGTGCCATCGTCTCTAAGTACTAGTGCCAATGGTGAGAAGGGGACTTCAGCTCCCTTGATGTTACTCACTGTCTGGTGTACCTGTCTCCAGTAAGCGCTAATATCGGGACAGGACCAGAATATGTGTCCCAAGTTGCCAATTTCATGGCAGTTTCTCCAGCATTGGTTGCTGGGAAGGATTCCCATTTTGTGCATCTTGTCAGGTGTGTAATGTAAGTGTTGTATGATTCTAAATTGGACGTCCTTGTTCGTGAGATTGAGGGAGGCCGATGGATTTGCTGCGAAGCTTCTTTGAACGTCTGGTGCCGTCACCAGCATGCCCAGGTCCTCCGTCCAGGCTGCTGCTAGGGCGTTCAATCTGTGCGTATTATTGGGGCTGGCCATTGAGAAGAAGGTGCGGATACGCGGGAAAGCCTAGGTGTTGTGTTCCATTGCTTCTTCACATTGTAACGGAGGCTGTGATATAGATTTGCATGTCGTGAGGTTGAGAATTGTCTTTTGGATGGATCGATAGAGTAGCCAGTCCTCAGGCCCGAATCCTAACTTAGGGCGGGCCTCCGAGAAACCTATTAGGTCTCTGTCCTCCTGGATGTCCATAATGGGGGCTTCGGATAGTGTGTCTGCCCGCTGGTGTTATTGTATTTGTGGTGCACCCCATGAAAGAATTTACCTTATGCTGGTCCACACTGGCAGAAGTTTGGTCAGCGCTCCTTGTTCAGCTCGGAGTCTGTGCCATTGCTGGAGGGTTGATCTGATTATCGGGTGATTTTTGATGCTGATCGGTAGTTTGCGTAGAGGTATCGCCAAGATTTTGATAGGCTTCAGTGGGGCCATGATGGATGTATCCATATTGTGCCAGCTGGTGTTTTCGTCTTTGTTGAGCTAGCCTTTTGCCCATATTAACTGCGCTGCCTGGCTGTAGGCCTCAAGGGAGGGGACCGCCGGGTCTCTGGTGGATTTCAGAGCCTGTAAGATTGCGAGCCGAGCTCAGGCTTTCTTGTTCCTCCATATGAATTTACTGATGGCTGTGTTTATGACTCTACACATGTGGATTGTTGGCGCGTCTGGCAGCATCATGGCGATATATATGAGCTTGGGGAAAGAGTTCATTTTCAGGGCGTTGACTGCGACACTGACAGTGTATCCCACCTCTCGAGATCCTTGAGGATGTTGTCAATAACCTGAGGGTAGTTCAGATCTCTCAGTTCCGCTATGTTGGCGCTCACCTGGATCCCCAGGTATTTCAGAGATCTTGGTGGAAGGGTGCAATGCCTCCGGGGTCCTAGGGTATGTCGTGGCAGAGGGGCATCACTTCTGTCTTACACCAGTTTACCCTGTAGCCCACCATAGGACCGATTGCACCTAGAATGGATCGGAGGTAGGGGAGTGAATCTTGGCAGTTGCTAACACAAAGTAACAGGTCGTCCAGATAGAGCGAGACTTTGTGTTCTTCTGGACCTTGTTGGATTCCCGTCCATGGCGGGTCAGTACGCATCTTTACTGCCATAGGTTTGATGGACAGGGCATACAGGAGCGGCGAGAGCGGGCACCCCGGCGCGTACCTGATTGTAGTGTGAATTCTGCTGATGCCACGCTATTTGTAATCACTGTCGCTATGGGTTTGGTGTAGAGAAGTTTGATGAATTGGATCAGTCTTGGGGGGCGGTGGGGAGGCCGTATTTTTGGAGAGCTTTGAACATGAACCCCCATTACACTTTGTTAAAAGCTTTCTCAGCGTCCACAGTAATTATAGCGCCGTAGGGTTTGCGCTTTCCTGCGATGATGTGTAGTAATCTACGGATATTGTCTCGAGTGCCGACCCTTGATGAAACCTGTCTGGTCCTTGTGGACGAGCAGCGGCATGAGGTCTTCTAGTCTTTGGGCCAGGCATTTAGCCAGGATTTTGGCGTCTGAGTTTATAAATGAAATTGGTCTATACGACCCGCACAGTTCCTGGTCTTTCCCCTTCTTATGGAATACTATGATATTAGCTTGCAGCATGGATTTTGGTAGACATTTGCAGGCTAGGGCTTCCTCGAAGACTTTGGCCAGATGTGGGGCAATTTCATCCACCAGGTGTTTATAGAAGTCTATTGGGATGCCGTCTGGGCCTGATGCTTTGTCCCCTGACAGGGAACGTATGGCGCCGGCGATCTCCGGCGTAATGGGTGCGTCTAGGGCCGCTGCATGGTCTGCGGTAATGTGCGGTAGGTGTACCATCTCTAGGAATGCATCGATTTGGTGGGGGGGTTGCAGGTGCCTGTGTCTGTATAGAGATTACGATAGAACTCAGCAAACCTGTTTATTCAATCATCTCCCTCCTGCAGCGTACCGGTGTCGTCGCTGATTGCTGTGGTTAATTGAGCTGCTTGGCGTTGTTTGAGGGCCAAAGCCATCTTTCATAGTGGTCTGTCTCCTTCCAGGTAGTAGGTTTGAGCCCAGTTGGTGTATGCCCTTTGTGCTCTATTGGTGGGGAGTTGTTTAATCTCGCTCCTGATCTTTGCCATCCGGGGCTAGAGTGATGTGTCGTGTGATGCCTTGTGTTTGCCCTCTAGGGTTTTAAGTTTCTTCGTCAGCGCGTCTACCTTCTCCCTCCATTTCTTGTTTTTGTGGGCCCAGCATGAAATGCACTGCCCTCTGATAAACGCTTTAAATGTATCCAAGCACCTGTAGGGAGTGTATTCCGGGGTTATGTTATCTGTCCAGAAGCCATTGGTGTCCTCTGCTAGGCTTCCTATTATGTCTGGGTATTGGAGCAGTCTGAGATTCAAGTGCCAGGAAGGGGACTTCCTGGGAGACTCTGGAAGCATGATGCGGTGTAGGATGGGGGCGTGATCCAAGAGAGTGGTTGGTTGGATTTCACAGCTAGTAACCATGTGAATGGTGTTGGCGGGCATGAGCCAGTAGTCTAGGCGGGAGTAGCTATCATGCCGATGGGAGTAGTAAGTGAGGTCTTGGGTGTCGGGATGGGAGTGTCTCCATGCATCTATAAACTGCAGGTCAGTTTAGGGCTAGTCTTTTTTTCATGTTTGTTATTTTCATTATCGCTGGGCCTTTCCGGTCTCTGCCTGGGTCTAGGGTTAGGTTGAAAATGCCCCCTATAATTGTGAGATTACACATATGTTTGGTGCATTCCACGAACATGTCCACAAAGAATGCCCGGGAGTCGGTGGTGGGGGCGTATAGGTTGATTAACGTAATCGGGTATTGGGATATTTGGCCTTGGAGTAGGACATAGCGGCCTGCCTTGTCTTTAAGCATATGTTGGATCTGTCCCGTGGTGAGGTGAGTGTACTGCTGCCCCACCCATCCCCACGCCAGTTTTTCTGCTTCAATTCCGTTGAGACACGTCTCTTGAAGAAAGACGATGTCGCCCTGTAGGTCTCGCATCGGGTTCAGCATGCGCCTGCGCTTGATGGGGTGACCCAGGCCCTGGATGTTTAATGTCACACATGAGATTTTAGCCATTCAGGTGGCTGGGCGTGTCTACTCTGCGGCTGGCTTTTCGGCCCAATTTGGGTTCGGTTATGACCGGCTGCCATCGGGGCGAGTGATGATCGCAGTCTTGCCACGCCAGGGGTGGGCATGCGGGGGATGCGCTCCGGTAAACAAACAATAAGGGGGACTGAACTGTAGCGCCAAACTATCTTTAAACATAAACATCGGAACAGGGATGTCCCCTCTCCCCGCTACTATACGCAATATTCCTGGAACCCCTACTCGAGAAAATAAGAGCAACTCCCGACATCATAGGCATGGATATGGGAGGGATCTCACATAAAACAGCGGCATATGCAGCCGACATAATGATGGGCATGCGGATCCGATAAAAACACTGCCCCCTCTCATACGAGAAATAGACAAATACGGCACCATTTCAGGACTGAAGATCAATCGGCAAAAATCGATGGTGATGGTCCTAGCGGGAGCCAAACAAGAAATTCACAGGTGAGCGGAAGAATTGCACTTAGGCACAGCAGAGAAGGGGGTAAAATACCTTGGCGTAACCATGACTAATACGATAAAGGGCCTCTACCCAGAGAACTACCCGAAACTCATAGACCAAGTGAAAAGAGATCTAGAAAGGTGGAACCCACTCTCAGTAACATGGTGGGGCAAAATGACGGTCATCAAAATGACCATCCTACCCAGACTGCTATATTATTTCTAAGCCCTCCCCATTCAAATCCCATCATCATTCTTCAAATCACTCACAAAATAATCACCAAATATATATGGCAGAACAAAACGCTGAGACTATCAAATTTGGTACTTACGGCACCAAAGTCAGCGGGAGGAATGGCACTCCCCCACTTCCGGAAGTACTAAGACCTGTGGGTATTAAAGGAATGGATCCCCAACGAATCAGACAAACTATGGGAAGCTCAAGATAGGGCAGTGGCAAGGACAAATATGCGCCAGCTACTGTGGAAAGCCCCTGCTAATAGACACCAGAATGTTCGAATAAGCGAGATTATGAGCGCAACCTTAGAAGTATGGAACTAAGCAACCAAGAAAGAATTGCTGACCATATACCCGGCCCCATTCATGCCAATATTCGATAATCCAGAATTCCAACCGGGCACAGAGAAAGGAGCATTCCGGAAATAGACAGAAGCGAACTGCACGAAAGTGGGAGACATGTACGAAAACCAACAAATCAGAACCTACACAGAATGCAGGGACCTCCTAGATCTCACAGAAAAGGACAGATTTAAATACGAACAACTACATCATTGGCTCTCGTCCCCGAGAATAATACAGGCGGCAACAAGGACTCTAACTCCATTCGAGACATATATCATGACACAATCAGGAGATAAGAAATTTGTCTCAACAATGTACAGATTTATAAATAGACAGAAGAAACACAATGGCTCGACATGAAGAAATGGGAACGGACATTTGGGAAAGAAATCACGAGGGAACGGTGGACATATGTCTGGCAAATAATCCCCAAATGGATGCGGGCGATAATGACAAGAGAGGCGTGGACGAAAATAATGATTTAATGGCATTACACCCCAGAAAGACTTCTTAGAATGTACAATACAAATCAAAATAAAAGCTGGAGAGGATGTGACGAGGTGGGAGACTGGAGACACATATGGTGGGACTGCCCGGAAATACAAGGCTACTGGACAGAGGTAAGATCCCAAATGCAGGAAATGTTTAAGGGAGCAGTGGACCTAGGGGAAGAAGTATGGATGTGTGGAATGTGGGACCCCAAAGATAGGACATTGACAATAACACAAAAAAGGAACTTTATGCGTCTCCTAACAGCAGCATGGTTCGCAATTGCTCAAAAATGGAAACAGAAAACACCCCATCCAATCTAGAATGGCTACAGAGGGTATGGCCATTTGTAGCGATGGAGAGAATCACGTACAACATACAGGGAGCACACCAGAACTTTACAACTGACTGGGGAATTGTAATAGACTATTTACAGAGTGATTATATGTTACAATGGTGCCCAAACAGACTATGAATATTGGACATGTTCACAGGATGAGAAAAAGACTCTTAAGGGTGAAAAGGGTAACACCTCAATTCACTGCCAGTGGGCGGGGAGAGGGAGGGCGTGGCGAGGGAGGGGGACAATGTTAAAAATCCAATATTAATGTTTATGGAAATGGGAATAAAAACACCTTTTTAAAAAAAATATAAATATTGGGTGTGCCGAGCACCTGGTACATACCCAATATAGGGTTGAACCACCCGTATATGAGGTTGGCACACGAGAGCCTTGGTCTCGCCTGCTGTGCCCATATGTCTATCCAACTATTTGGGGGCGGAGGGGTGAGGAGCGTTAGTAGGCTGGAGTTTGCCCTGTGCTAGGGGTACTGAGCCTGTCTGTGGTCTGATCGTCCTCTGTCCCTTAGTTGTTTGGAGGAATGAGGGTAATCTTGTCTGGAATTTGTTTCTAATTGCAACTGCGGTTCTTGCAGTCTGGGTTCTGGCCTCTCGGCCCCCTGTCGGCCCTCTGCCAGCGCCCCCTGGAGCCTTGGTGATCTGCTTGGGAATGGGGGGTGAATGGTGGTCTGCTTTCCTCCAGTATTCGAGGGTTGAATTCCGCCGTCACAATATTATGTTGCTGGAGGAATCGCCACGCCGCCTCCGGGTCCGTGAACGAGTGCCACTGTTTGTCGTGCTGCATGCATGATGGGGAACTTTAGGTAGTGCCTTCGATATTGGTGCTGGATTGCCTCGAATATGGGATTGAATTTCTTCCTTCGCCTGAAGACCTCTATGGAGTAGTCCGTAAATATCTTTGTCAGAGCCGTTTTTGCGCAGTTAGGGCATCGCTCTATATGCCTTGAGGATGATGGCTTTATGTTGAAAGTTCAGGAGTCTCATGGTGATGGCTCGGGGGCGTTCGTTTGGGGCTGGCTTCGGGACCGGTGCACAGTGAATCCTTTCGATGGTGAGGTCTTTAGCTTTGGGGATGTGGAGGTTGTTTTGCAGAAGGCCGTAGATGTAGCCCTCTGGATTAGTGCCTTCATTGTTCTCCAGGAGTCCTGGTATAGTGCCCGAGAATGCCTTGTTTTCCGGGGTATCTGGTGGGCTTGCTGCAGTATTCAGTTTTTTCCCCCCGCACGTGTCAGTCCTGGCCACTCGTTTACTTGGGTATCCCGCCTCAGCGGGTGCATTGTGCGGTTTCTGGCTTTCCGTGCCGTGTCACTATGGTATTGGTCGTCCTCCTTGTCCACCGGTGTCTAGAGGCCGTATTCCGGGTCTCTGAGGATTATGGATGCCTCCTGAGGGGCTCGAAGGTGGCGCTATCTTTTAGGGGAGACTGGATGTCCGTTTGCAGTTGTTGGGGGATTCGGCTTCTGGGTTGATGTTGCTCGCCCAGGGGGAAAGTCCTTCACTGCTGTGTCCCAAGGGGTGCCCTCCAAGTGCTTTAACTTAATATCTGTGGCCGCGATATCCAGCAATCGTTGTCTCCCGCGTCCTGGGCCAGGTTTGTGTGCTATGAAAGGCGTTGCTCCCACCGGCCTGCTACCGCAGCCCCCCGCCCCCGCCACGCTGCAGTCTGACTTGGGATGTCTGCTCCGGTGTGCTCTGGGCGGGGGGGGGGCGGTCGGTCGACGGTGGCTCCTGGTGTCTTCTTCTGGTCCCACGAGCGGGGAGCGCCGAGCGATCCCTCGGCCGATGTGTCCCGGCCCCCAGGTTGTATCCAGTGGTGGTCGTCTGTTTGCAGCCCGATCCGGAACCCCGGTCCGAAGTGGCAGTCCGCACT
Source organism: Ambystoma mexicanum (assembly GCF_040938575.1). Lineage (NCBI taxonomy): Eukaryota > Metazoa > Chordata > Amphibia > Caudata > Ambystomatidae > Ambystoma > Ambystoma mexicanum. The sequence goes on from NC_090923.1 coordinate 529,428,693, forward strand.
GTGATTTCTGATAACGAGGGTACCTCCTTTAATGTGGGCACCCCCTGGGACCCCATTCCCGGGTCGCGGGATTCACGCCTTTTTTGGCGGAGTCAGGCCCAAGGTCTCTGCGGTGTTAAGTTTGGAAGTTCAGAACTCCGTCTCTGCTGCACCATACTGCTTCAGAGTTTCAGTGCCTGCCGGTCATCATACCAGGCAAGTATTCCTCTCACTAAGATGCGATTGAGAGCATTGTATGGGGAAGAGATCCGCAGCATTTGATTCCTCCCGCGGGAGCTCTCTCAAGGTGCTGCCATCTTGTTTGGGCTCTCTAGCTCCCCCAGCCTTTTCAGAATAATTTTGAGGGAATTGGAAGAATGGGCGGAAACAATGGTATCCTCTCAAAACATCAAACTGGTTTTCGTAAAGGCCTATACAACTTTGAATGATTGATTTGTCAAAAGCCTTTGATACTCTTAATAGAGGTAGATTGTGGCTTAAACTGAAGCAGAGGGGACTTTCAGAAGGGCTGCTGGCCATTTTTATTAATTTGCATCAGACCACCTGTATGCAAGTTAGGCTAGACGAGCTTGGGCCCTTCACATCTGGTATACCGACAGAGCGAGGAGTGAGGCAGGGATGCATCTTGGCTCCCTGCCTCTTTAATCTCTATTCAGCAGACCTAGCTGGACAATAACAACGTAGGCATTAGCCAGCCCGAAAATTGGCACTTGTTTGATCAATTGGATGGCCTACGCGGATGATCTGGTCCTTTTGGACTATACGCCCATAGGCCTCCAACAGCTGCTGGATGCCTTTAACAACTAGAGGCCTCATCACGAGTTGGGCGATATCTAGCATTAACGCAACTCGGTCAGGCGTAATTTGCGAGTTGTGGTGGTGCTGTTAATCCACATTTATTTTGACTCCATTGTACACTTATGGGGCTTTTTGGCGCTATTACTGCCGGTGTTAATAGCGCCAGCGGTGATAGTGCCAAAAATGGGCGGAAAGCTGGAGATTTACCTCCAGCACAAAGCTGACGGTAAATCTCCAACTTTCTGCCCATAGTGATTGGCCCGAGCAGTAATGCTGAGGTAATGGTGTTACCGTCGCATTCATACCGCTCTGCCCAACCCGTGATGTGGCCTTAAATGACCTAGAAATCAATCCAGCGAAGTCGCATATCGTAGCCTTCTGTAATCCCCTAAAACTTGTTCCCAAATGTAGGTGGACGTTAAGTGCTCAATTACTAGCTGTTACAAAAGAAACCCTATATTTGGGCTTCCGTTCAAGGGCCAGTACATAATTAAGAATGATGGACGCTGAGATAGAGGAGAAAGTACTACAACTTTCGTGCCAGATTAAAAAGATCTCCTGTTCACTTTGCAGATTCTCCATGCTTCCCTTAATACATTTTTTATAAGGGAAAGGTTATCCTGACCATTATGTACAGTATGGATATTGAGCCCTTTGCCCATAAAATCAAATGGACAAAAATTGAATGTCGGATATGGAAGAAGGTGTTAAATCTACCAATGGTCCTTCCAATTGCCTGTCAGGGAGAATTCTCATAAATGGCTGATTTCCCTTACCTAATGAGTCACTCAGCAACTTTGCTGGATTTATAGGATTTATTTTTCCCACTCTTACATGTGTTTTGCTGTGTGTTTTTACCATTTGTGTGATCTTGGGGTTTGGGGCCTCACCTACTCCATGAGCATAATTTTTTTTGTGTTGCACAGCACCTTCAGTGCAGTGAGACAGGGTTGTCTTTTAGACTTCCCACTGACTCCATTTTTCTGGGACTGACTACTGTCTCCCAGAACCATGTAAAGTTGCCATTCACTTTATGTAGTCTCTTTAAATCACAGACCCAGTACAAACCATCTTACATGTAGTATTGGAAAGGGTTCATTCTTATCCCTTTTTGTCTGTTTCTCTTGGAGCACTGTTTCGCTCCCTTTTCATCAGGACTTGGCTGGTGGCAGTGGTAACTGCCCTAATTTTCATACCGTGGTTATCTTATATAATCATGGTATTGTTTTGGGCTATTTTATTAGCCTTGAACATAAAACCGCTTGACCAAATATATTTTATTTCGGCTCCGGCTGGGTTTATTCACCATTTCGAAGGGATTGGTTCATCCAACGTATTCCACATCTATGACGGGTAATCACCAAAGCTGTGCTGCTTCTGAAAATTTTCGGCTCCTGCGTCGATGACGTTGATACGCTGTCCTCGAGAGCCTCCGTCAAGCCGATGTCACCGGATGTTATAAGTAGGACGCCCGATGCCCGGAGCCTCAGTTTAGGTTTTTTCCACGAACGTGTTCGCTTCGGAGATCTCGGCGTGCCTCGGTTCTTCTGTTACTTCTCTCGGTTCTTCGAACTTGGTGTTTGTGAAGATATCATGTCTTTGTCTTCTTCTAACCCGCGGTCGGGATTCAAAAAGTGTCGGGACTGTGGTCCAAGATGCCACTTACGGACCCGCACAACGTCTGCCTCTGGTGCCTCGGTGAGGACCATGCCACCGATGACTGTGACGATTGCCAGTCGTTAACTTCGAAGGCCTTGCGGGAGCGGAAGAAGAAGCTTACTGTAGGTAGGGTTTCCAAACCCCGAAGTCGAAATCCGCTGGGCTTTCGACCGATGATTCGAGGGGCAACTCTCCACATTGTCGGCGTAAGTCCAGGGGGTCTCGGTCCCGAGTGGTTCCCACTATTCCTCTGCCTCCTCGAGGCACTCACGGAAGCACTGTCACCAGTCGCCTTCCCTGTCCCCGTCCTCGTCAGACGGTGGGTTGCTTGTTCCAACAAGCATTCCTCTCCTGCGGAATGGGATGTATTTCGTACGGAGATGATGGCGATTTTCCAATCGCAGGGCTCCGTTCCGTCCGCGCCTTCGAAAGAAGCCGGCAGGGAACGTGCTAGGGCCACCGCTCGCACGCCTTTGGGCTTGGGTGGTCGGTGCGATCATCGGGAGCCTTCGAGGTCCCGATCGGACAAGGTGGATCGCTCTAGCCATGCCCGCTCCAGGTCCCGGTCCTCGATGCCCTTGAGACCGGCGGAACCTGTGAGGTCTTCTAAGAAGACGTCGACGCCATTGGCACCATGTCCGTTGAGGGACTCTCTCGAGGCTCCGCCTCAGAGGAAGTCGTCAACGCCATCAACGCCGAGGCTGTTGAAGGACACGCTCGGGGTACCGCCCTCGAGGCCTGTGTCAAAGCCATCAGCGCCACGCTCGACATCGACGCCGATTCCGTCAAAGCCCTCGATGCCTTTTGTGGAGTCTTTACCGGACGTACCGCGTGCATCGGTGGAAACTCAGAGGAAGGCCCTGACAAAGTCAGTGAGGCCTCAATTTGAACCTTTTTCTGTGCCCTCATCCAGGGATTTATTCCAGCCTTTCGATTATATGTCCTGGGGTGGATGAAGGGTCTGAGGAAGGTCTGGTACCTGATGAAGTTCCTGATGACCCGTTATCTGGTCATAGCCAGTTGAAAGACCTGCGTCAGTCTTTGCACGACACCAGTGGTCTTGATACCTCCCCGGAGGTCGAGTTTGGCAGGCCTGAGCCTGGTACGCATGCTGAATCTTCGCACAGGCGCCTCATGTCGAGGGTGAAGGAGTACTTGTGGTGGTCTGCACCACCAGTGGATTTTCTGCAGGATGACCTGACAGATATCCTTGACCAAGGTCCACCCACTGACCCCGTGCTGCCATTTGATATGGCTTTACAGAGAAGGGTGGCGGCGGCTTGTACTGCTCCGGAGAGTCTCCTGGCAGTGACCGAGTCGTTGCTGAAATAATACCGCCCAGCCAGTAGCGACCCCTGCTACTTGACGACGCACCCCACTCCGTAGAGTTTGGTGGTGCAGGCGGCTACGACCCCGGCAAAGCAGGCGTCGTACCCTACCTTCCCTCCTGATAGGGACGACAAACGTTTTGAGGGCTGGGCGAAGAAAGTGTTTTCTTCAGGGGGTATGTCTTTACAGGCAGCCAACTCTGTGTGTGCCTTAGCACGTTTCACTCACGCTCTGTGGAATTGTGTCTTTGGCGGCTGAACATATTCCTGAAGGGGAGGGACGGGATGGTTTTCTTGCCCTCGTTTAGGATGGCAAGGATGCCATGTGTGAATCCGTTCAGTTGGGTCTGGACATGGCAGACTGTGTCAGCTGGTCCATGGCGGCGAGCACCGTGATGCGCAGATTTGCATGGTTGCAGATGTCGGGGTTTGCTCCTGACGTACAAGCCTGGTTTCTCAACATGCCCTTTGATGGTGTCTATCTTTTTGCCAGCAAGGCTGATGAGAGCCTTGAGAGGTTGCAGACCTCAAAGGCTGCAGCGAAGTCGTTGAGTGCTGCAGTTCGCCAACCTCTGCCTTTTCGTCCTGGGGGACAGCAATGGAGGGGAGGTTCCTTTCGATACTACTCGTCTTTTTGTAGATCGAGGGGAGGGGCCAACATAGGAGTACCAGAGGTGGAAAACTGGGTACTCTAGGTGCCGATGCCGCTCGAGCAGTTGCCTCTTTGCCCTCAGCCACTACCGTAGCCGCTTCAGCTCAGTCATGAGGCCATGTCCCATGGTTTGCGGGTTGGGGGAAGGCTGGCGCAGCATCTTGTAGAATGGCGTGCCATTACTTCAGATGTGTGGGTTCTGGAGATGATAGCCCACGGCTACTGTCTTCCTTTCCGGCAGAGGCCTCACGACAATCCACCAGGGAGTCTCTCTTTGAAGATTCCGGATCTGCTCCTTGCGCAGGAAATCAAATCCCTGCTGGAGAAAGGCGCCATAGAACTGGTGCCTGTAGTGGAGAGGAATAAGGGATGGTACTCCCCATATTTTTTGATCCCGAAAAAAGACTGGGAATTGAGACCCATCATGGACTTGCGTGGTTTGAACAAGCTCCTCAGGAAGGACAAGTTCAAGATGGTTACTCTCTCTCAAGTGCTCCATGGCCCTTCAACTTGAGGACTGGTTGGTGTCTCTTGACCTCAAGGATGCTTACTTTCATGTGCCGATTCATCCCAAGCACAAGAAATACCTGAGGTTCGTGGTTGGAGACTCGCACTTTCAGTTTTGGGTCCTGTCTTTCGGATAATCCTCCGTCCGAGGATCTTCACCAAGCTCATGGTGGTGGTGGCAGCATATCTCAGGAAAGGGGGGATTCACATCTACCCCTGCCTGGACGATTGGTTGATCAGGGCACGCTCTCCCGAGCAAGTCCTGGATCATCTGTCAGTCACCTGCCACTCCCTTCACAGTCTGGGCTTCTCCCTCAACTTAAAGAAGTTCCACTTGACACCTACCCAGCGGCTCCAGTACATCGGAGCAGTGCTCGACACATCCCTGGGGCTGTGTTGCCCTCCCCAGGCGAGGGCTCATCACATTCTGCAGATGGTGAACAAGTTTCAACATGCCCAGTGTCTCCCGGCGTTCGAGTTCTTGAGGTTGCTCGGCCTCATGGCATCCTGCATTCTCCTGGTGCCAGAGACCAGGCTGCGGATGAGATCTCTGCAGTGGGCTCTCAAGATACAGGGGTCACAGTCCTCCAGCAGGTTGTCGGATCACGTTCAGGTGCCGCCCTCGGTCGCCCAGAATCTTCTGTGGTGGGCCGCCGAAGGCAATCTCATGAAGGGGGCTCCATTTTGGCTACCCTTGCCGGAGGTGACAATCGTGACGGACCCATCACTCATGGGATGGGGAGCTCATGCCAACAAGTTGACAGTCAACGGTCGTTGGTCTCCGTCGGAGTCCAGACTCACTATCAATCTGTTGGAGCTGTGGGTCGTCAGGCTAGCCCTGAAGGCTTTTCTGCCGTCTGTGCGGGGGAAGAATGTCCTGATTCTGACGGACAATACAGTGGCCATGCACTACCTCAACAAAAAGGGGGGGGCAGGGTCTTTCCCTCTGTGCAGAGAGGTGATGCAGCTCTGGTTCTGGAAAATCCAGCAGGAAATTTCGATCTCGGCAGTTCATTGGTCCGAAGACGAAAATGCGGCGGCAGACACTCTGAGCAGGCATAGCACGGTCTCTCACCAGTGGGAGCTGGCTCAGGAGATTCTCCTGGAGAACTTTCGCCCTTTGGGGGACCCCACAAGTGGATATCTTCGCACCAGTGTCAACCGGAAGTGCAAAAGATTCTGCTTGCGAGAATTTCCTCCAAGAGGAGCCTTAGGGGACCCGTTCGTAGTGGAGTGGTCCTTCCCACTGCTGTACGCGTTTCCTCCAGTCCCCGTCATTCTGCTAGTGCTGCGGAGGTTATGGAGGTTCGGTTCCCGAATGATCCTCATTGCTCCGGCATGGGCCAGGAGAACGTGGTACCCGGACCTTCTCGACATGTCAATCTGCCTTCCACGCCATCTTACCTACCAAGACGATATCTCATGGGAGGGGGGTTCAGGTTCTCCATCCAGAGGTCAAGTACCTCAACTTTCATGGTTGGCTTCTGAAAGGTTGAGGTATAAGGTTTGGGACCTCCCTGAAGACGTGATGGAGGTGTTGCTTTCGGCCAGAAGACCTGCAACGAAGTCCCTGTATCGTTGCCGTTGGAGAAAGTTCTGCGACTGGTGCAGGGTTAAGAATGTGGATCCTTTTCATGTACCATTCCTGTGGTTCTGTCTTTTTTGCCTTCGTTAGCCCACAACGGCCTGCAGTGGGTACCATTAAAGGTTACCTGGCGGCGCTGTCCATATTTAAGCGCTCGTTTGAGGAGTGTTCTTATTTTAATATTCCTTTGATTTCACAGTTTCTGAAAGGGCTCACTAATGTGTTCCCACCGTCACCTTTCCAGGTGCCCGGTTGGAATTTGAACCTGGTTCTAAAATTCCTAATGGGAGCTCCATTTGAGCCTTTACATTCTTGTCCTTTGAGACTGTTGACCTTGAACTGTATTTTTAGTTGCGGTCACTTCCGCTCGCATAGTGAGTGAGTTGCAGGCACTTTCCGTTAAGCCACCCTTCACAGTGTTCCATAAGGACAGGGTTGTCCTTAGGGTTCGTCCTTCTTTTCTTCCGAAAGTTGTGCCGGAATTTCATTTAAGCCAGAAGGTCATTCTTCCGGCGTTCTATCCTCCTCCGCCTCCTGGTAAGGAAGAGAAGAGGCTCTATAGGTTGGATCCTAGGAGAGCTTTAAGTTTCTACATCTCGCGCATGTCCCGGGTTAGAGTGGACGATCAGCTCTTTGTAGGATACGCTGGAAGGCGTTTGGGACAAGCTGTTACTAAACAGACTTTGTCTAGATGGATTATCTTGACAATTTCTGATTGTTACCGCTAGGCGTGTAAGGACCCTCCGGTAGGCTTACGGGCCCATTCTACTAGGGGTGTGGCTGCCTCTACTTCCCTGCAGAGGGGTGTTCCCATTCGTAACAGTGAAGCAGCCACATGGGCCTCTGTCCATACTTTTGTAAAACACTATTCCCTGGATTCTATCCATGGGCAAGATTTGGCCTTTGGCAAGGCAGTCCTCTATTCTGCAGTTTGATTGGGCATTCTAAAATTAGAAATTCTTTTCCCACCTCCTTACATTGGTACTGCTTTGGGCGTCTGTCATAGATGTGGAATACGTCGGAGGAACCAATCCCTTCGAAGAACAAGTTACTTTCTTACCTGGTAACGTTCTTTCGATGGGATGTTCCGACGATGTATTCCACATCGTACCCTCCCAGCCGGCCCCTCTACACAATTTCTTATGCAATTGCAGCTTCCGTTTCCGCAAGGCTTTCTGTAGTCATACTGGCAGAAGATTGGTGCCACACGTTCTGGGAAAAAACTACAACTGAGGCTACTTGCTTTGTGCATCCTTCTTAAAACATCCGGTGACGTCGGCTCGACGGAGGCCCTCGAGGACAGCGTATCAACGTCATCAAGGCAAGACACAGATGCCGAAAATTTTCCGAAGCACCACATCTGTGATTAGATGTGGAACACGTTGTCGGAACATCCCATCGAAAGAACGTTACCAGGTAAGAAAGTAACTTGTTCTTCTTTTTGTTAAAGTCTTTCTCATGTTTTACTCTGCGTGCCAAACCAGGTTTGGTCCCTTTGTTCGCCGTCTTTTCGCGGGCTTCTGCACAGAAGCCCTCCTTAAGGCGCCTGAAAGTCTGGGTAGGCAGGATGTGAGGGAGGGGTTTTAGAACCCCTCCCATGGGTTCCCTAGGTAACCCAAGTCACACTCCTGTTTGATTGGCTGGGTGACTGTCCTTGCCAGGACTGCCACCCTGCTGTGTGATTGACAGTCGGGCTGTGTGAATGGTGGGAAAACTGCATGAAAATCAGCTCCCTGGGAATGGAAAGGCAGAGTCGCCACTGGAACGAAAGAACCAACGAGGATCTGACAGAAGAGGACCCCGACCATGACTGAACCGCCCGGTGAGGCCCTGCTGCAGGTCCGAATCTCCAGAATCCGACGACAGGGAAGATTCTCCAGGAAACTGCATCCATTGAGCTGGTGGGACCAACCAGTTTGCCCAAACTGCAGGCCAGGACCCCTCTTCTGGTCGTATTCGCTGTACAGAGCTACAGTGGGCCGGATAGCATGGAAGGTCGGACCCTGCATGGGTTTTAAGGTGCGCACCTTTTATACATTGTTTCGCTCTGCTGCTGGTTTCTTCCCTGGGTAGTGCAGGACCCTCCAGTCTTCCTACTTCTTTTCAGTCCGACAGTCGCTTCAGGAACCGTGAGCCTGCAGGAACTACCAGGAACGTCCGCCTCAGCTACAGCTTCTTCTTCGTTTTAAGGTACTTTGCAAATCCGGTTGTTCGTTTCGTTCAACCGCGGTGAAAGTGTTTTGAAATCTTTCTCCAATCTGAGGGCTTGTCCTTCTCTTCTCTTTGAATTAACTTTTCTACCAACCAACCTCATCCAGAATCCGTGCAATGAACTTTACCACAAACTACCCTGAACCGTGTGATCTTGAGCAAAAGACTTTTCACCCATTGACTTTGGCCCTAAGCCTTTCTACCTGATTCTATCACTTTAGTTCCTCTTGCTCAATTGCCCTGAGTACTTACCTGTTGGTGTGGTTCAATTTCTATTAACTATGTCTTTCCCTCCCTTTTAAATTGCTGGAGTGCCATTTTGCTCCCACTTCATGTTGTGAGCTTAACTTGTCTGGAACTTATTGGGAGTGTTGTGGTGTATTAAGAGTGTGATTTTTAAACTGCTTTATGATGGTGAAATGTTATATAACTAAAGAGTAAATAAATGTATATATCTTTTTACTTGGACATCTTGAGTCAGTGTTTGCTTGAATCATAGTAATTGCTGTCCTTTGTCTAACTATTTGATACTGCTCACTTGCTCTTGAGAAGTCTGGCTGCTCAGCCATCGCTACCACTTTACTGTGCAGTACAGGCTTGTACCAAAGGTGAATTTGCACTGTCACTTGTAGCCTTAATTGTGTGTGGTGTTCCCAAAGGGTACTGCATATAATTCTGCCTAACACCATCTGAGATATGAATTAGGTCTGTAATAACTAAGAGCATATTTGGACTGGAAAACAGTGTCTCTTTATAGACTAATCCTGGTGCCTAGGAGGAATTCACTATATGTGGATTTAGGAGTTCACCTGGACCAGGGGAACAGTGACACTCTTTCCATTCTGAAGAATGAGGCTCTGGAATTTTAGTCACCTGCGAGCAATCGGAGACTGACTTATTTCAAAACCACATGAAAGTTAAAAAAAGCCATCATGACAATGGATTGGATTATGACCAAAGAAAAAAAAAAGCGATTTGGTAATCTTTACATCATTTCCTATTACGGACAAGCCAAAGGGCTTTGTGTTGCCATACTTGCATCAGTTCATGATTCCCAGATGGAGATCAGAATTCTTGGGTTTTGTCTTCCTCAGAATTCTTAACAAAGAGCTGTAGTCTCTGTGGGGAATTTGGGCAACAAAGTCCTTGTGAATAAACTACTTCTCACGGTTTGTAAGTAATATTGACTGGTTGGACACAAAGGACTTTTCGTGGAGATAGTCTGCAGGATACAAAACATTTTTAACCCTGGAAATATTAGCGTTAATAAATTATTTGGATTTGATTAAATTCTGACCTATTTGAATGTGATGAAAAATGTATATGTGAGATTTTATGTTTGTAGTTTGTCTATTAGTATGTTTGTGATTTTGTTTTTTTTTCTTTCTCTTAATCATTTGTAAAAAGTTGACTTTCAGCTGAATGCAATAAAAAAAAAGTGCTATTAGTGGATTTAATTTCATTCTCAATCTTTCCAGATTCTGTTTACTTCCTAACTTTTCATAGATTGAGTATCCCAGATACATCAGATGCTGTGCAACAATCAATTGTTTTTCTTCCACAGACCAACTTGACTTGCACACTTTTTTTATGTTTAAAAGTCATGACAGCCGTTTATCTGCATAGATGTGCAGTTTGTTCTCCTGGGTTTAGTTGGCCTTTGCATTTAGTATTGGTTGTAAACCAACCTACATTGAGTAAAACGGAACAATGGTGTCTGCAAATAGAAGTGACTAATATGCTAACTTAAGTTTTGGGGAAAAAGGTCTAATTCTTTCAAGCTTGCTAATAAGGTCAGCAATGTATATGTTAAAAAGGAAGGGGGCAAGCATGCACCCCTGTCTTAAACACACTGTAGCTTGGACCTCCCTTGAGAGGACCCCCTCTGTGTCATCAGTAGTTTGAGTCCTTATGTAGCAACATCAGTATCTTGAGTAGGCCTCATGGAATTCCTCCCTTCACATCTTATTTCATAAATTAATTCTACTGACGCTGTTGAAGGCGGTGCTGAAGTCCACATAAGTTGCATAAAAAGGGTACCTACTTGTTGCCTGATCTACTAGCAATTTTAAGATAAGACCATTCAGTGCGGTTCCTAGACCTTTTCTAAATCTAGTTTGAAATCTGGAGAAGATGTTGTTTTCCTAGAGCCAACTTTCTGATTCATCCAATGCAAATTACAAATGATGAGAATAGTTTCCTAATAATGTCCAACAAAGCCTTTGGTCGAGAAGTCTGGGGATTCAAATGTACCACTTTTTTTTAAAATGGGGACCAGGTAGCCCCGATGCCACATTGCTGAAACACTATGTACACAACTTATTTTCTGGAACAGTGGTGAAAACAGTTACGGCCAGCATATCGGTTCTTCCTGTAACCTAACATTGGAGTGCCCGTTCAGGCTCCTAGCATGAGAGTTGCTTAAACCTACGATTTTCCTCTCCGTCTCTGTCGAAATTTCTTTACCAGTGAAGTAATTCCTCATTGTCATACTCTATATTGTCCACTGAATGCATTCAAAATTTCTTTCCATATTATTCCACCCATACCGGTTCATCAATAATATTTGTTTGGCGCCTACTCCTAAATGTGTTCCATTTAATTAATTACGTCCCAGAATTTCCTCTAATTATAACTCCCCCAACACGAGTTCCATACTCAATACATAACTCTACTTTGTTCTGCTTCCACCAGTTCTTATGCTTTGGTTTTAGAATTCTTAGGTCATTATTCATAAGTACTGTATGTTTTTCCTCACCCTGTGAGTTTGCCACCTTAGTTTGTTTATCATAGCAATGGGCTCTAAGAAAATGTCTCCCCTCATTTGCATCAATTGTTTGCACAGATTTTACCAACGCTTGCTATTGATGCGCATTCGGTCAAGTGGCACAGCGAGTAGAGCGCTCGCTTTGACATCCGTGCAGAGCCTGTTAACGCAGGTTCGAATCCCGGCAAGGCCAAACTCAGCCTTTCATCCTTCCGAGGTCGATAAATGAGCACCACACACCGTGGGTAATAATAAGCAGCGCTCAGATACCTGAGGGTTCGTAGCGCTATATAAATGCCTAATTATTATTATTATTATTATTATTCATCCATATTTCTCTACTCATCACTTTTATGTAGCACAATGTAACCGTTTTAAAGAATTTATTTTTTCACTTGATACTGGTTTCCCTTGAATTCTTGTTTCCCATCCATTTGCCTTCAAGTTCTTAAGAGCATTAGTCACGTTGGAGCCCATCATCTGTAAATCTGTTTAGAGCAACATATATATGCACAATCCCTTTTTGTCATTTAATTTCATATGTAGAGATTTCAATGACTGAAAACGGACTTGGAGTGGAGATCTACAAATAAACAATTATGGAATAGTGGGTCCATCTACACAAAGTGGATTGACTGGGGATATCTCTGGACAGATTTCCATTTACCATCTCGAAATCACAGTCATGCATTAATCTTGCCCAAGCAATGCCTCCTGAATTGAAGGCAATACCAAATCTGTAGAGACACTTTTTCAAAACATGTGACTTCAGGGCATGTACAATTTAAGTCGCCTGCTAGAATTATCAAGTTTGAACACGTCTGATTTATGCCATTTGCAGAGCATGGTATCAATTGCCTCCCAATATTTCCTCTACGCTTACAGAAACGAGATTCCAGTAAATATTTACTAGAAGTATCTTATGTGTATGTTGTCTCGTTGACGACTAATGGCCATAATCGCCTCTATAGGTACTGGCCATTTTATGCTTTCACATCCAGTGCATTGTAATTACCAATAAATAAACCACCATATGGTCACCCATATACCCTTCTTTGCTTTTTTAAAGACAATTGAGCAACCATCCAAAATCGGTGGGACTATGGGCCATGCTTTCTACAATGCAAAAATTCGATATTTTGAAATATCAGCTCTAGCACCCAGGAAACTGTTGAAGCTGCTTGAATTACATGGAATCAAACTCAAAATAATCTATTGCTTGGTCCGGTAGCACTTCTTCTCTATGGTGGCCCTCAAGGTTCTGTCCTAGGTCCCGTCCTTTTCTCGATTTATACAATTCCCCTTACAGATCTTATTAAATCCTTCAATCTTTCCTGTCATTTCGACGCAGTCAACGCCCCGATTTTCTTCCCTTTACCTCATTCTCTTACTCTATTCACTCCCATGTTTCTTCCCGTCTCCAAGCTATTCAATCTTGGATGTCTTCCTGTTACCTTTCTCTTATTCCTCTCCCTTCTCAGCATCTTCAGTCTCCGCTCTCTCAAGCATCCTTGGGCTCCGTTGCGGTTTCATACATTTTCACTTCTCTCCTAAATCTTCTTCCTGACCTATGTGCTTCTCCTTCCCTTCATATCTTTCACTCACGTCACAAGGCCTAATTCTTACAATCACTTGTTTCTGATTAAACTGTCCCTGATTACGTGAACACACATTTTTTTGTACTGTTTATTAACTATATTGCAAAGCGCTTGGGCGAAACCACTCAATAAGTGCATATAAAATACAAATTCTGGAAAAGGTAGCCTTGGTTCAATTCATGTGATCGCTTTGGACTTGAACACCAGATAATCATTTGTTAAACAAAAGCCCAGACCTGAAAAAAATGGTGTCTGGTTTAAAGCGGGCCATCTACTTACCCTAATGGCAGGGGATCTAGGATTAGATATAGGTAGGCAGAATACAGAAAAGCTTTGCAGATCACCTGCTACTCGTAGTTTCAAATCCTTCTGTGCCTCTTATAGTTAAAAGAAATTGATCAGTTTGGTGTTGTGAGCAAGGATCCCTCTAATTATTTTTCTCTAAGAGCGGAAATGGTTGGCTTTTGTTACTGAGCTATCCTCTCTGAAGAGAGTTTGGAAGGGAATTTCCGTAACTATTGCAATTCTTTAAAAATCCATGGAAAAGGTGCATTTTACAACACTTTTCCCAAAGATAAAGTATTAAAAAACAAATATTTTCTATGTGATTATAAAGAGAGCTCAGCAACCAGACTTCAAAATGTATTGCAGTACCTAGCAAAAGTACTAAATACATGCATGCACAAAGAAAGCGTTGTGTATGCAGTACAAACAATAGGTTTAGCTATGGCTATTCGTTGGCCGACACTGCTCAGAGACCATGCAGAAATTATAATAATAATTTTTTAAAACTTTTATTTATTGGCAGATGTTCATGCCATTGCAAAAAACACTTTGTGTATTACAAAAAGCAAATATCGTTTATTGAAACTGAGTTGACTATCAACATGACATGATACTTGCCAATATTGTACCACTTTAGTGTTATTCAGGGGACAGGAGAACCTACCTCAAGCGTATGTCAGGTTGATAATTGCATCAGAAAAACTGCACCCCATCTTATGAAAATCAAAATTCCTGTGCTCCTGCTTACTGCAAAAACATTAAATTGCCCTGGGAACAGAGTAGCGGCAACACTTACTCAAAACCAGTCTTACATGTAAGAGGCATACGTACCATTGGCAGGAAAATGCACCCAACACAAAATAAGAATTAAGAATAATCCCAACAAAAAACGTGAAACGGCATATGCAAAGGAGGCTACCCATACCCATAAAGGGCCACTGATATTAACGAATCAGTGACCAGCAGAGCAGTGGCATTGGAAGAACTGTACTATTACTGCCAGATCCCAAGAACAACTTTAAGAGGAAGGTGCATCTTTTATTAAGTGTAACGTATCTGGATTGGCTAAGCTAACTTTTTTTACTCCCTGAAAAATCATTTGGATTCAATGTAGGGAGTACAATCTAATCAGAATCATGCTTTTAATTCTTACATGGAAAGTGAAATGACAGGACGCCTAATGCATGCTATAGTTTTGCCCACTCTTCCTCACCAGAGCCTAGCCGAAATTCAACAAGAACCTAACTAAGGTTTCTTATGGAGCCCCTTGGGAGGAAAACGCATAGATATGTCTTTTAAGTTAATAGTAGCGATGTTCAGAGGTACAACAGATGGACTTCCTTGTCCTGTAACGAGGGACCCCTCTTCTGCAATTCATTGCTATCAGTTGAACAAGATGCAGTAGTAAATGTAGTAAAAGGACAAGGTTTTCGTTTGTTTCTCTGTTTGTTCTGACAAGATTACAAGGAAGCAGGCGCTAAAAGTAGCTACTCTGTATCAGCATTAGACGGTTCATAGTGATAATGTCGAATTCAAAAAAGTCGAATACAAAAATGTCGGGAAAAAAAAATGCGAATGTTGTTTTTGTTTTTTTTTTAATGGGGGGTGGTTCCCCCTAGCCCCTGTTTATTTTTACTACCTAAACCCAAAAAAACCAAATCCTATTTTTGTTTTTCGACATTTTTGTTTTCGACTTTTTTGCAGTCGACATTATGACTGCACACCGCATTAGACAGTGACGAGGATCTACCACTGGGAAAAGATTGGCTAGTACATAGCGGTCCGCAAATCTAACATCCACATATGTTGCTAACATACTTGAGTCCATTATTTATGACCCCTTATGCCTTGAGTAGTGTGTAGATGTGGCCTAATGTATAGTTATACATTGTCGTTGTCCCAAAAGCACAAAGTTAAATTCACATAGGTCTTTGTTCGACAACAGTTGGCCTCTGGAGCCAAAAGTAGCTCCCGGTAGATGTTGCCATGGAGGTAACCAGGCTCTTTTTGGCAACAATCAGGAACTAAGTAGCTCCCAGCTCCTCTTAATTTCGAACCCTGAGATTATTTTCAGGCACAAAGTGAACCATACATTTGCTCTTCTGCTACATAATTAAGGCACCCGACTATGTACCCAGTTTGTTGCACAGTGTTAAATGATATGACCTAGAACCATTTTGTGCAGTAACCTCTTTTGTTGCTTCCTTCACTAGTCCTGTTGTGCCGCCAACATTTTAAAGAATGGAAGTACCTAGTTTGCGGACTGAGGAGATGGAAGGCCAAGTAACATCTATGCCTGTAGGACCTCAGGCAGATAACCCAGACACAAAAGGCATTGAAGACGGAGCAAATAACGAGACGCCGGAAGAAGCATCAACACCTCATGAAAGCAAAACACCCAGTCAGAAAGATCTCTCTTCAGAATTGGAAAGTCAAATAAAGCAACAAAATGGCGCAATAGATCCTACAAGAGCAAGCCTTCCCGCAATCGAAACGATTGCTCACAAAACAGAGCCAGAGGGAGCAACGGGCATAAAGGAAAATAGTGCTGCGACTGTTTCCTTAACCACTACTTCGGAGATTAGAGAGGGCTCCATGGATAAGAAGCCACCTGACTCTTCTCATCCTGTCGCCTTTACAATGACTACAGCACTTGCCATTTCAAATCCTTCTGGCAAAGGTAAGGCGCAAACACCTAAAAAGCCTTTCTTTCTCGCTCTGCTTCTGAAACTGCCATTTTTTTAAAAAACTACTCTGTGCCATATCTCTCTATAGGAAAATGCCTTTATGTGGATCATCCATCGAGAGCATCATAATGTTAAAGGGAGAGCAGGTTGCCATCAAATCTAAATTTTATGTGTACACATTTTTTTCCTAAAATAGCAGTAGACTGTTGATGGTTATGAAGGCCACAGTCCTTTCTTCCCATTAGCAGGGATAGCCCAAATCTGCAGTGTATGTTTTCATGCGGAAAACGATTGCGTTCGGAAACTACCTGCACTTTGCTTGGTTTTCAGCAATGCCACAATTGCGTTTGTCATCCAATTTTTCATGGAATGACGCAAACATTTCACCATTGATTCCATCATTGCTGCCAGATTGGGGTGAGGGGGGTCCGGTGGCAAATCCATATCCTCTTGGTCATTTGAGGGCCCCCCTGTTCCGGCCTGAAAACCGCCTTAGCGAACTTGTCCATAGCCCCGGATTTGTTTGCTCCCCGTGATCTGTTGGACATCGTGTCAGCGGGGGGTATGCCCCTTGGGGTGATTAGACGTAGCGTGTGCACTCGCAAGATGCTCAATGCCTCAGGATGCCCAATATGAAGGTAAGTGGGGAGGCGATGCGATAAAAGCCTTAGCACTGGATGTGCAGTGTACTGTCTCAGCTTTGCCAGGGAAATCCAGTGGCCTCTCCAGAGTGCGCCGGACGTCAGGGGGTCCCAGTCGCCACAGCTGAGCCCCCACCTGGAGACCAGGGAGGACAGGTATATTCAGGCTAGTCGCTGCTGTATGTGCGTGCGAGGGCAGTGTTTTTGTCGGAGCCGCAGTGCAGCAGGTGTGCGGCCACCTGCGCCGCTCTGTCACGCATGATATGCTGACGGGTAAGGACCACCAAACCAGACCAGCACCCTCGGCGGGCCAATCCAACAGCCGAGTGGCAGTGTCCGCTCAATTGACAGTTTAGCAGGTATACTAGTAGGGCCTCCTTAGAAGTCTCTAGTTGGGCAGGGATGTGTGGCTGGGGGCACAGGCGGTGGTCGCAGTCACAAGACACGTGATGTTGCTGCAGTACAAAGAAGAGTGAGGTGGTCTACAGCACAACGCACCACCAGGCTGCACGAAGGGAGCACAGGGCCTCGCCGACAAAGCCCGCGGCCAGCTTCAGATGGAGCGCCTGCAGTCCTGGCGGGCACCCGCACGGCCGACTCCAGTCAGCAGAGCGCAGGAGCCCGCGGCTCGAAGGGGCAAGCCCCTGCAGCGGTCCCAGTCCACAGCTCGGGATAAGTCTTTAATTGGGCCCCAGGGCAGAATTGGGAGAGGAGGAGCGCAAGCCACAGCACGCCGGTCGTGGGGGAGCGGGTAGGTGATGGCGAGCCCCCCCGCAGACCTCCACCGGCAGGCCCCCTTGCAGGTCTGACACCCCGGGAAGGAGCAGGCAGGGGCCTGCCAGCCGCAGCCAGCCACGGCACCTCCCAGCGGCATTTCCACTCTCCACTACCCGTACGCCTACCTGGAGCCTGCTGCTGGCTTCAGATGTTGAGGAAGAGGAGTCAGAACCTCTCCCTGATCTGTTCCAAAGCAGTCCTTCGGACGGCTCCATTGAGGGGTGTCCAAGTGGCCCCTCACCTGACTTCTGATCAGCAAGCAGAGGTGAAAAATAGCCTGGTCTCTCCGCTGCTGCATGCAGGGGCGTGGGCCAGCCACCCCAGGTCCGCTTCCGCCTCCAACACACGCTCCATCAAGGGTGTTTCCAGTGCGCTCCAGCCAGCCCCAGCTTGCAGGTGGCGACAGTCACGGCACCACAGGGAGGGTGCGTCCGCAGCGGGGGAGGGGCCCACACTCGCAGAAATACTCAGGAGGGTCCGGGGCAGGGCCGGGCCTGCGCAGACATGGAGGCAGGCTCAGAACAGTGCCAGCCGTTCAGGGCGCAGGTCGCTGTATCTCAGTCCAGGAGCCTCGGTTTCCCTCGGGATCGGTGCCCAGGGTCGCCGCTGCAGGTGATTTCAGAGGTCTACCATACAGGATTCTGCGGTTGATGCCGGATGCTTGCTGGTGGCACACGGAGCTACGAAGCTAGGCAGCCATTTTGCAGGCTGCTCAACAAGCCCCCGGTTGAGGTCAACTATTTAGTGGACCGTGGAAGGGCAGAAAGGGCTGGACAGGCTCCAAAAGTGTTCCATGTGAATAGACTGAAGGCTTTCCTCCCAAGAGTTGAAATCGCTGCACTGCTGCTGGCTTCAGATGTTGAGGAAGAGGAGTCGGAACCTCTCCCTGACCTGTTCCAAAGCAGTCCTTCGGACGGCTCCATTGAGGGGTGTCCAAGTGGCCCCTCACCTGACTTCTGATCGGCAAGCAGAGGTGAAAAATGTGCTTAGGCAGTTTTCCCCTTTGTTCTTGTAGTCCCCTGGTTTGACACCTTGGTGCAAACATGACATTGGCACAGGAGACTGTGTACCTACCAAACGTAGGAGATACCGAATGTCAGACAAAGTAAGGTCTTACATTAAGACAGAGGTCAACAAAATGTTGGATCTTGGGGTGATTGAACCCCCCCAGTAGTCCTTGGTCCAGCCCAGTGGTATTGGTTCCAAAAACGGGTATTTCTGAGTTGAGGTTCTGTGTGGATTACAGGGCTCTGAATACTGTCACCAAGACAGATGCACACCCCTTGCCTTGAACAGATGAGCTGGTTGACACTTTGGGTGCCTCCAAATACCTCAGCACATTTGACTTCACTGCAGGCTATTGGCAAACAGCTCTTGAAGAACATGCCAAGGAGAAGACCGCTTTCTCAACACTAGAGGGTCTTTACCAGTTCAGGGTAATGCATTTTGGGTTGAAGAATCATGTGTTGCATGAGTTGGACGAATTCTGTCTTGCGTATCTGGATGATATAGCAGTTTTCAGTGCCACCTGGGAAGACTGTATGAAACACCGTAGGATTGTGTTACAGGCTCTTCAGAAGGCCCACTTGACCATAAAGGCCAGTAAATGCCATATTGGACAAGGGTCAGTGGTCTACCTTGGACATGAAGTTGGTGGAGGGAGGATACAGCCTCTACCCAGTAAAGTACAATAAGTACATGACTGGCCTACCCCCACAACTCCGACCCAAGTGAGAGCCTTTTTAGGGCTCACTGAGTACTACAGAAATTTCATGGCAGACTATGGCACCATAGCTGCCCCTCTGACTGCTCTGACTACTCCAAAGAAACCCAAGAAGGTAACTTGGTCTGAAGAGTGTCAGAAGGCTTCCAAGGCTTAAAGATTCCTTGTGCCAGGCCCCTGTTCTCAGGGCCCCTGATTACCAAAGACTTTTTATTGTGCAGACAGATGCTTCTGACACTGGGATAGGAGCTGTACTATCGCAAGTACATGAGAAGGGTAAGGAACACCCTATTGGCTTCATTAGTCGCCAGCTTAAGGACAGAGAGCTCAGATGGCCCACAGTAGAGAAAGAGGGTGTCTCTGTTGTGTGTGCCCTAAGGAAGCTGATGCCATACCTCTATGGGACCCACTTCACTGTGCAAACTGACCATAAGCCCTTAAAGTGACTAATGAACATGAAGGCAGAGAATCCAAAGTTGCTTAGGTGGTCCATAAGTCTGCAACGCTTTGACTTCACTATTGAGCATAGGCCAGGTGTCCAACATAGCAATGCTGTTGGGTTGTCCAGAATGTTTAACCGACCCGAACAAGAGACTCATCCAGGGGTGGATTAGTTCCCCGCTGTCCTTAGTCTGGGAGGGGCGAGTGTTAGGAAAGATTTAATAAATGTATGTAATTTTCCCTATATGTGTATACCCCCAAACTTGTTGCTGCTGTTTAGACACCAGAGTCTTTGCCAGAGAAGCACAGCTGTCATGGCCACAGACCCCAGAACACAAAAACCACACCATCTAGTCATGGGGGCAATGGGTCACTTGACTCACGTATGCCCCTTTTGGGACCCATAAACCCAGGGGCCCTGACTGAACTCATCCTGGCCCTTTGGCGGCAGGCTCATATATAGATGTGAGCAGTAACACTTTATTTCAATGCAGGAGTGCTTTTCCTTTATTTCAGTGCAGGAGTGCTTTTATTTTACAAGAACTTTCCAGGAGCTGAAAGCCTTTATTCCAGAGATCATCCTCATGTGCTGACTCATTGGGTGTGGTTCCCTAGGCCTGGTTTTCATGTGCTGACTCATCGGGTGTGGCAGGCAGGCTAAACCTGGTAGGCGGGGCTTCAGAAGCTCGGCTATATAAGCTGCTTCATCCTTAAGGCTGGTGCTTCGCATTACTGTGCACTCGCGTGCAATGTGACGCTCACCGCCGCTTGGACCAGTTTACTTACCTTTGAAACCAGGCGTTCTCCTGCAGACTCCCCTCCAGGAAACCGGTGCTTCATCGCTTAATCTGCAGACTCATCTCCTCGTGCCCCCTAGTTAACAATTTACCAGCTACTGTACCGCTGCAGCTTCGTTCCTCATTCCCTCCGGCTGCTGCCTCGAGCACCGCAACTTCTGCCGAGCCGGCCACCTCACCTGCAAGGGAAGTAAGCAAAAGAGCAAACCTCAAAAGTGGAACGGACAGCAATGCAAGACACCAAAAACAGACGAGGAAAGACAAAGGCAAACAGGAACACTTACCTGAAGTATAGTGGCTTAGTCGCAGCAGGACTGGACTACCACGTGCAAGGGACCAGAGAAGGAACTTGGTCCAGATCATACAAGTGCCCCTGCCAGAAGCAGCAGGAGGGAGTGCTCGCCAAAACTAATCAACAGGAGCAGTCCCGAGCAGCATCACCTATTACCCCCAGTCACCACATAAGCGCAGAAGGCGAAGTCGGGCCCCAGCGACCTCACCCCCGGAGGGCTGCCACCGTGCCCCAATGCCTCTGCAGAGACCAGGTGAACGTAACAGCCTTTAGCTGCACTCCTGGGCTTTCGCTCACTTTTAATGGGGAAACTGACATGCCCTTAAGACAGTCAGTACTGGGAGACTTTGTTTCCCTTAGTCCTTTTCCAGTGTTGCAACTTCTCTGCAACATGTAACAAGTGCACAATGTATCTTCCAGTACAGTCTACTTGGGTCTGTAGTCATTTGAAAAGGCCCTAGATACTCCAGATGGACTTTTTGTGAGATGAGCAGATGTGTCATGGACAGGGCAGGTGGCAGCTATCGAATCGTGTTATTTTTAACCCTTTCCTGCCATGTTATAACCGCATTTGGCATGAATAGGTGGCCTGGCTCCAAAATGGCCATGCCACGAGGTTCTTTGTCCTGTCCTTTGGCCATCTTGCTCCTTCACCTTCCCCCGGGTCGAGTCGACTCGGGTCAGTCCTTATTTGGTCATGCATTTTCCTGCGAAACGCAATGCTTTTGTGGGCTTCTGCATGCCTTGTGTGTGCCTCCAGGATGTGGGCTGGAACGTCCGCCCAATACACATCCTGGCTGCCAGAGAGTCTGGAGTGCCATGAATAACTGGGACCACCGTGGTCCGTGATTGGTCCACGTATGGAGTGTTTGTGAGCAGATCTCCCATTGGATCCTCTTCATTTTCGATCTCTGGAGTTCTTACTGATTGAAGGATAGGATCCAAGTATCCTGAAACTATGAAGCTGAGTCGAGGAACCGCTGGTGACTCGCTGGAAGGTTTGGCACCCTGAGCCCGCTGTCGTCCTGTGGGACCTCTCTGCATCTGGTCGTCCTAGTAGGTCTGCGAAGACGGTTCAACCCATTAGAATAGTGGGACCAACTATTCTCTGCACCTTCATCAAAACCTGCAAGTAAGCTTTCTCGGAAGCGTCCCTGAACCAACCAGTGGACTGACCAGCTTGCCCAGGTCCTTTGCTCTGTCACCGCCGCTTGAGGTGGCCCTCGAAACATGGTATACTGCTATCTCTGTGTCTGTGGTACCCTCATACTGAATTTTGTACACTTGGTGTTCCCAGGTCTGAAGTGAGACGAGTGCGTCAGGACAGAAGCATACGCGGTTACCGTGTTGCCCTGCCACAGGAACGACCTTTGCCGGTGCGCTGCATTTGTGACCCTCTTGCCCCTGAAGCCTGCAGCAGTGAAACTGGGTCAATTTATCCACCCGGAGCAGAGAAATCGCCACTGTCCCATTTGGGAATCACTGTATCTTCGGAACTGAAAGCCGCAGAGACGTCCTTTTTTTTGCGTTCGAACCTACACTTGAGTGGCAAAGTTTGGTCTGCAGTGCGCCTGGGGCCGGTGAGTAACTCTAACCCTAACCGGTTGCCCCTAGCGGCTTGACCCATTTTTATGCATGAGTGGCCCCTGAGGGCCCCTCTCCTTTCCACTGCTAGTGCAAACTAGCAAACTATTCCCTAACTCTGGAACTGCCTCTGCCTTCAATGGGGGTCCTCCCTGAATAGCGAGAATCTATTCTTCAGCACCTCACCCACCTTCCTGAGCTTCTAGAGACCCCTGAAGAGACCCCGTTTCGCCCAGTGTAACAACCGCGTGCGCTTGCATTGCATGTAATGTTGAGCACAAGGCTCCCCTCTTTTTAGGGCGTGGACTGCCTCTTAGCTGGGTGTGCTGTTGATGGTGAAGGGGACTAAAGACTACCTGCACTGCCTGTTTCCTTCCCCTTTAGGTTGTCGACATATTTCATGCTGTTAACCCTTTAGACCCCAATGGTCTTGTATATACATTGTATTGATAGTGTTGTGTGTGTTTACCTAGTGTTACTGTGATTCTTTGACTGTGTGCTGAGTTACAAAGGCCTTGTAATAAATGTGTTTATATTTTTAATGTAACCACCTGTCTGGGAGCAATTTGTAAGTGTCCTTGCTCTGTGTGCTCATTGAGGTCCTTCAGTCACCCTCACCCCTCCTGAGACCTAGTCTTGACCGCCTGCCATAGCTACCTTGATTGGTGTGGCTTGTCCAGAGGTTACCCTGTTCCAAGAAACTAGGCTGGCCTTCTGAACATCTGAAATCCATCTTAACAGTGACCTCTCCCCTTAGGGTCCGCAGTGCTAGGTCCACTTTTAACCGTTGAGGCCTACCTCTGTGGGCTGGGGGCCAGATATCTTGCCAGGGGCCCACCCTCTGTCTCTGTGGCTGACTCTGCCTCTGGTGTTGCTGGCCACCTCACCTTTCTGCTGGCATCCCCTGCTGCTCTTTCAACCACTCCCTGGAGCTGCCGCCTTCACCTGTCCTTCCAGACCTTGCCACACTCTGCTTCGCACTCCAATAACCACCTTCCGGCCTGGGTTTGCCGCCTCTCGTGGCGGTGTGTTGCTCTGTCACTGCCTTGAGTGCCGGGCTTGCTTCTCTGTGCGTCTGTCGCTGAGGCCTGTGCCACCTTCCGGCCTGGGCTCTCCTTAGCACTTTTAATGTTCTTCTATGTTCACCGCCTCTTCGCCCAGGTTCGCCCCACGTCTTCCAAGATGTGTTGTCTGTTCACTGCTCTCCGGCCTGGGTCGCTATCTTTCTGTTTCCTTTGCCTTGTCCCCAGCCCCTCCTCTCTGGGCTGCAGGGACTAGTGGCTTGCATTATCACTGGGGCGGCGGAGTGGCAGGGCTCCAGCCGCTCCTTGCTTGCGCGGCTCGGGATGGCGTGTGTGGCCTGCTGACCAACTTGCAGTATTGCGCTATTCCAGCGCACATTGCTTCGCCTGACACGGCGGGGGCCAGCCCGCTCCTCGCTGCTTCTTTACAGTCAGCCGGGGTCTCGACACTGGACCTTGAGGGAGGGAGAAGGGGTTCAGGCAGCGTCCGTTGCACTGCTGAGGTGTGGAGCTCTGGTCTTATGTGGCCATCTTGCTCCTCGCTCCTAGGCGGTCTCCCATTATATATTTTTTTATCTTTGTTTTTGCAACAGCTCAAACAACTTTTATGGTGTACAGTATAATCGCGATTCTTCACTTTACCCCTTTCAGTGCCCATAGAAGGCATTTATATATGCCAATTAAGAATGTTGTTGTTTGCCTCTAAGAGGGTGTTTGTGTATATATTCAATAAAAAAGAAGTTGTTAAAGTGATGTTACGGTAAATCTGTGAAAATTACGCAGCCATAACCCGCACCTCTACCATGCACTGCTCAAACTAGAACCCAGTACATCAAGATGACATCACAAATGGCATTATCACTAACATCACTGATGACCTCACATATCCTAGTAGGTTGTTTTGTAAGCAGTTTAAACATTGGACTTGCCCTGAACGTGCTGCATACTATGAAGGTGCTGTATATGTAGACCTCAACCTTGCTCAATTTTTTACTCACTTTCTGTAGAGTTTGGCCTAAGTTCATGGTGCGCATGATACATGTAACAATAAGCAGGCCCCAGACAGATAATACAATTTGGTATATGCATGATTGCAGACTATAATCTTAGTTTCATTCTCTGGTCATAGTAATTGTGTCCCCCTTACTAGAGTTCCCCTGTGTGTGCATCTGATGGTATCCGGTAATATCGCCAAATATATGGTTGCCGTAAATAATATCGCCGGGAAAATGTTGTGGCGATATTATTTGGGTGACCATATATGTGGCGACGGGGCCAAAAAAAAAATTTAAAAAAAAAAAAAAAATGTGGGGGTTGCGGGGGCGTCCCCCGCATTTTCCATGCAATAATGTCGCCACAAAAAACGACCATTTTTCGGCGATATTTTTGCGTGGCGATATTATTGTGGCAACATTATTACATGGAACCCATCTGATATGTCTGTATATACATAATATACTTAAAATATCAATGCATACAAATTTCTAGTATTTATTGTATACTTAGCCCTTGGCGACAAGTTTAACACTAGTCAAGATTGTGATAGGCTTTGATTTATGATTCTACCGGCCACATCTACCCGATTAAGAATACTCAACTCCTATGATCCATGCCACAGCCATTGCCTATGTTTATGTATTTATAGATTGCTCCACTATCAAATAACTTCATTAGAAAGTTTGTTTCAATATGTACATTTTGTGATACATGGACTAGACATGAGTCCTACCTATCGCCCTTCATATGTTGGTAACGATACACCGAACAGATCCCCTTCTAAGGACTTTGCATGAGGATTTTTAAAGAGTAGTGATGTCATTGGTGATGCCATTTGTGATGTCATCTTTGATGTACTGGGTGTTAGTCTGAGCAGTGCATGGCAGCGGCGCGTGCTATGGCAGTAGATTACCGTAACTGGCACATTTATTTGGTTTTAGATATTACGTTCAACAAAGGCTTTTCACTGAATTTCAACTGTTTTTATAACTGAAGATGTTTCATGATGTTTCAGCATTCGATGTAAATCATTTAATAATTACACTTTTAACATATTTATTTATTTTTACATTTATAAAGAGCGCTAAACCCAGAGGCATCAAGACCAGTAAAACGTCAGACATATTGAATAATGCATAACATATCAAAGTTGTAAATTCCAGGTAAAGAGGCTGCCAGTGTCATTTGCAGGGGCAGCCGTTGTCCGTGTGATGAGGCAAGCATTAGACAGCGGCCAGTTAGGTGAACAGAAGTGTTTTTAGTGATTTGCAAAAGGTCCAGTAGGAATGCTCCGCTCTTATGAAAGGAGGAGAAGGTTCAATGTTTGGCGGCAATGGTGGGGAAGCTGGAACCTCCCACTTTGGCTCGCTTGATTTTAGGTTGGATGAGACGATGAGCGTAGGCAGCTCTCGTCGGTATAGAGAAGACAGCTTTTGCGAATTTCTGTGCAAGGTAGGGTGGGGTATCGTTGGAAAGGC
The DNA here is from genome assembly GCF_040938575.1 of Ambystoma mexicanum. Taxonomy (NCBI): domain Eukaryota; kingdom Metazoa; phylum Chordata; class Amphibia; order Caudata; family Ambystomatidae; genus Ambystoma; species Ambystoma mexicanum. The sequence goes on from NC_090923.1 coordinate 529,454,521, forward strand.
ATCTGTGAGTGATGGAGTGTTTTAAAGAGAATTCGCTCACGGACAGGGAGCCAGTGGACTTTTTTTCTTGCTGCTGTGATATGCTCCAATTTGGGGATGCTCAAGGCTGCTCTAAGTGCGTTATTTTGAACAACATGAATCCTTTTGACGTTGTTGGCCGAGGTACCAGCAAAGAGGGCATTGCAGTAGTCCAGTCTTGATTCTATTGTAGCCTTGGCTATAGTGAGGCTGCTATCTGGGGAGAGAGAGGGTCTGGCTGAATTGATCAATTTAGTTGTGTAGGCGGCTGAGGAGGCAATAACACTTAATTGCTGTGAAAGGGATAGTTTATCATCTAGGTACACTCCTAGCGTTTTCACAGAAGGTGAAGCTGGTATCGTGGTTCCATCAATATTAAAGGAGGAGTATTGTGGATCGAGCTTCTTGATCATAGATGGGGTGCCCACCAGCAGGACTTCTGTTTTGTCATCATTTAAACCTATGCGGTGGGTTGCTATCCATGTCTGGACAGACGTGTAGATGGAGTGTAGGGTAGTAAAGTCTTGAAGATAATTGCTGGAGGGGGGGTAGTATTTGTGTGTCATCGGCGTCATTTCTCTAAGATATGCCGATTGAGTCTAATAGGATGAAGAGTGGTGTTGTAAAAAAGTTATACAAAATAGGGGATGCACATGATCCTTGCGGTACACCACAGGTGATCGGTGCTGTTTGCGAGGGATGGAGGGGGGGGGGGTCTGGCATTCTCTGCAAATACTCAGATGAATCGGTCACTTAGGAAGGAGTCAATCCAGGTCGAGACCTCAGGGGAAAGTTTGCCCTAGTGGACCACTACAACACTGTGCTCCGCAAGGCCGTCGACCAATTGGCCACCCTCAAAGCTAAGAAATCCAAGAACCCAAGCCACCTCAACTCCTGGTTTATGCCTGAACTCTGTGCCGCCCGAGCCCCCAAACAAACGGCAGAGGCTACCTGGCTCAAAACACTCACTCCTGCCAACAAGAACCACCTCGCCTCGCTCTCACGCCACTACAAACAGCTCAACCTCACATCCAAAGCTTCCACGTATAATTAAAGAATTGCCAACGCAGCCTCAAGGTCTTGTGAACTCTTCACCATTCTCTGCGAGCTTGAAACCCCAACATCCCCACCGGAGACTGTCCTGAAAGACAACGCATGGTGTAACACCATTCAAGATGCCCTCACTGCAAATATCGCTCAACTACACGCTAAAATACATGCAAAACAAGCTGGTCTCTTCACTGCCTGCCACTCCCCAGGCCCACGTCGTGATGACATCTCACCATTTAGTTCCAGCCTATCACTATCCCCGCCGTGGCCCACACCATTGCCAGGCTTAAACCATCCTGCTGCAAGGGAGACGCATGCCCAGCAGCCCTGGTTAAAGACTGTGCTGAGCCCCTACTCTCGCTTATTGCCACCATCAACTCCTCCATCACTTCCTGCTCCGTCCCATTGTCATTGAAGGAATCTTGGATCTCACTGCTCCTAAGAAATACAACCCTTAACCCAGCCATCCCCACTATCGCCCATCACCGCAATACCGCTCCTCCTCAAAATCATGGACAGAGTTGCTAATCTACAAATACAGTCCTTCCTAGAATCACATCACTTCCTAGGCCCCCGCCAATCAGGTTTTCTCCTCAAGAGTGGAACAGAAACAGCACTCTTCGACTTAAATAGCCAGCTCAACAGCTTTAATGACAGCAGTACGCCATCATTGCTCCTTCTCCTCGACCTCTCTGCGGCATTCGACATCGTTGATCATAAGATCCTTTGCCAAGCACTAACTGACAGTGTGCACTTCTCCCCTGAAGCCACCAAATGGATCACTTCATTCCTGTCAAACAGAACATCCAGGGTATTCGTGGGGGAAGCCACTGCCTCGCTGAAACCTAACTCCTGCGGGAGACCCCAAGGTTCTTGCGTATCACCCACCCTGTACAATGTCTACACCAAGTCCCTGTTGGACCGCCTCGATACCCTGGGAATCCCGTATACCAATGATAACCAAATTCTCATCCCCCTCTCTGGAGACTACCTAAAAGACACCCTCAGAATCAACGAAATCTATGAAACCATCCAATCTTGGATGGCCGCACACAGTTTGTGCCTCAGTGACGGAAAACTAAGCTTTTCCTCATTGGCCCCCTGCCCTTCTTAAGAATCTTCCCCAGGAATATGCATCATTCGTCATTGACGGCCACAAGATTTGCGTTGCACCCTCTGTCAAGACGCTCTGGGTCTACCTTGACTCCTCCCTCGCCATGACTCGTCAGGTAAACCATGTTGCCTCAACTTCAGGATACGCATTCAAACTTATCAATGCTAGCAAACCCTTCCTTACCACTACTGGAAGTTGCTTGAGCATTCATATGCTCCAAACTTGACTATTGCAACTCCTAACTTTGCTGAACCTCTGAATAAAATCTCTAAACTACAGACAACCCAAAACAATGCACTCAGAGGCACAATAGACGTGGGCAAACGGGACTACATATCGTTGGCCAGTAAAGCAGCTCATTGGCTCCCGGTCAAGGACCGAATTAACTTCAAAATTCTCTCCCTTAGCCACTGATGGCTCTCAAATGACGCACCAAGCCTACAGCTCAGATAAATTCAATAGACCAGTCTCAGCAAGACCAATAAGAACGGCCCTACAGCCACTGCCTTGTCATGCCAAGGTTTAAGCGTGCTTAAGCGGGGTGACTCTAGCTTCCCAGTCCAGGCACTGACTCTCTAGCATAAGCTACTCCCACACCTGCGAGGCGAATCCTCCTACATCTTCTGAAAGTATCTAAAAACTCTTTTGTTCAACTGACATTTATTTATCTGTCAAGGTAACTAGCGCCTAGATGCCTAAGGGCTGTGCGCGCTGCTATAAATGTACAAATAAATAAATGAGAGGTGATGACCTAGGATGTTGTGGTCCACCAGGTCAAAGCAGCAGACAAGTCTAGGAGTAGCAATAGCGCAGGCTTTCCATTATCCCTAATCTCATCAATCTGGATTTTTAGATCAAGTAGCGCTGATTCAGTCCCATGGCCTGGGCGGAAGCCTGACTGGCACAGGCCTAGGTTGTGGTTTGCTTCCAGATCATTTTGGATTTGCAGATAGGCTGCTCGGACCAGAATCTTTAGTAAAAAGGGGACTGTAGTGATTGGGTGGTAGTTGGTGGGAATAATGGGTTCCTTTAGGCTGTTGGGGACAATGCCAGTGGCGAAGGTGGCCTTAATGAAGGAGGCTATATGTGAAAGAACTATAATTTGACTACAACAAACTGCCTTGTTGCAGTGCACACTGATGTGTCACTTTGAGCAGCACATGTTGGGGATGTAGGTTATGGTTGACTTGCCTACGGCATGAGATCAACATGAACCCGTCCCCATCAAGCCACGCTCCAATATCCACTGAACCTAGCCTGCAGCCTGGCCCAGTGTCCACTATACCACTATATTGGCATCAGGGCTGTTGTACATGGTTTGCAGCCATGGCCAGTGGCCGCAATCCCTGGGGCATGGGCTTCAGCAATATTGCAAGCTCCGCCAACAAATCTACATTAGAAATTGGGCAGGGCAACCTAACCATATTGCCCTTTAACAAAATTCTTTCAGTAAATGTTAATGCTTTTCTTAACTGAAGATGTTTCTTTCTGTTCCAGCACTGTATGTAAGTTATTAAAAAATCCTCCTTAAGATATATGAAACTATGAAGTTCCTTTTAACATATATTTTGCAGCGCACATTGATATGCGTCACGTTGAGTAACACGTGATGTTGCTGCAAGTCAGGAATGAAGTGAATGAGGCATCATGTTTAGCCATGCCCCAGGCCTTACCAAGCTATCTGCAATAGCCACCAGACCTGCTGCAGCCTGCTGCACTTCCTCTATGCCATAATGGAATGATGGGCGACTGTCCACTGTTTGTGACCATGGTCCGTTGCCACAAACTCTTGGGCATTGGCTTCAGAGATGTTGTCAGTCTCGCGAAACAACCCACAATAGAGATGGGGCCTGGACTTTAGCATGTCACATTGACCGCAATACCTCAAATGTGGGACCCTGTTCATGATTTGCAGCCATGGCCACTGGCAACACTCCCTGTGCTATGAGATTCAGCCTCAGTCATGTTGCTTGCCTCACAATTCAACCCACAAACATTGGCTATGGTCTGTAGACTGGCACAGTGGCCACTATGCCCCCATAATGGGAGAATGGGTTACTGTACATGGTTTACAATCACGGCCAGTGGGCACACACTGCGGACCATTACCAAAGTGCACTCTCTGAGGTTCACCCTAGTCTCTCCCTCCACCTTCCCGCAGCTCACTCAAAACTCCCAAGTCTCTCAAGCCTTTCTTAAATCTCTATACTCCACTGGATCCAACCATTTAGCAGCAAGTGGTTAATTACGCAAACCTGCACACTCACATCGCCCCCTCTACCCGACTCCTTAGCCGAACACAAACCACCCATTCACCCCTCTGCCCTTCTTTTCTGCTCTCACCGCCTCATGCACCACCTTATCTTTTCATCCTCCAAGACATTCATTCTTTCATCTCAATTCTAAGCCTCCCTCAGCATCTCACTTGCCCTCCACTCCCTCTTTCCCATGCAGCTCCAGGTACATCCATCACACATTCTAAATACACTTACGATGCAGGGTTGCTGTTCAGCAGCCAGCGCATGCAGACGTGATTCTCTGCTGCTTCGCCGGGGCTGCTGTAATATGAAGTAAAAATCCTGTTTGCGGCTTGGTTTTCCCAGTAATTTTATAACTCTGGGGCTACGGAATGCCTCAGCTGCATCCTCCAGGAAAACCGTAGAAGCGGAGCCCGGGATCAGGTGCTCTCAGCGAAATACAAAGAGGCCACCCACAATCTTGGTGCGCTGGTTGTAAGCAGGCGAGATGTGCCAATTAGCAGAGACAAACCCGGGGCCCACTGCTGACCTGCAGTGGTCGACAGTCGAGGTGACCAGACGCAGAAGAGGGATCAAACCCGACGACCACGTTGTAGTGTGAGTTCGCTGCTTAAAAGCGGGCTTGGCTGCTGGAACCCGCAGAGGTAATCATCAGTCAACCCCTGCCGCAGGAGCCATAAACCCGAAAAAGGAACTGCGCAAGACGAACCTGGGCCTGTGGTGGTGAGTGAAGTGCGTCCTAACAGAGCAGAGGTGGACACCGCGGGCGCACAGTGACCGCTGCGCCCCCACAAGTAAATACCAAAGATGCAAGGTTGTGACACTCCCACCTACCGCAGGGAACCAGCAGATCCAGCTCCTCAGACCGGAGTGAGCGTGGAGAGACCTGCTGGATAGAGACAAGAGTAGCTGGCAAGAAGAGTAGACACACACAGAGGTGGGTTGCCTGTGGAGGAAAGTGGAGACATTAACATGGGGTGTGCTTTGCCAGACACAGCGGCCCCTCATGCCCAATGCTCAGCCCGGGGGAGCAGTGATTGCTCCTAATCAAGTGTGCTACAGGCCCGCAGGCCCAGAAAAGAAGCACTACATCTCGCCCCTGGACCCTGTGACCCTCGCTAGCTCACCCTTCCCTCCCCCCCGGCACATGTGCTGGGGCTGACAATCCAGCAAAAACAGAAGGGGTCTGTAGGACTGAGGGTGGTGACTGCACACTCTTGGCATCAGCAACCCACACAGCTATGGTGAAAGACATTCCCCGGAAAGGGACTGCGCAAAACATAATAGACCGATATACGACAAGTGTCCCACACCTTCTTCCTCAGCACGGGTGAAGATGGTTGTAGATGGGGGGAATGTGCGGGAGCGGGACAGATAATATTGCTCACAGACATTATGACCGCCATCAGTGAATCTAAGCCATCGGTTGAAGCAAAAATTGATAGCTTGGTGCAACTTTGACGTCGCGGGTGAGGAAGACGGAACAGCGCATATCGGACAATGAGGATGCGCTAAGGAAAAAGAGGAATGGCTGACGTCGATGTCTCTGAAAGTGACCACCTTAGGAAACCGTGAGGAGCACAGTGAAGGCAGGTGCCACCGCAATAACCTTTGCATACTCAGACTCCTGGAAAAGGAGGAAGGACACTCTCTATGGAATTATTTTTGGAACCCTGGCTATCGGACCTTATGGCACCCAAGAAACTCTCAAACTTCTTTTCAATTGAACGGGTGCACAGAGTCCCACCTGTGCCTGGCACTCCTCCGTCATAGCACGTCTCCTAAACTATAGGGACCAGGACATGCTCCTAAACATGGCAAGGGGCACCGGCCCGATTACCTATAACGCCAACCGAATTGGCCTCTTCCCCGACCACACAAGTGAAGTACAAAGATCACGGCAGTCCTTTGACTCAGTGAAGAAGAAGCTAATGTCCCTGAACATTAAATATGCACTTTTCTTTCCGGCCACACTCAAATTCTACCACAATTCTATGGTACATGTGTTTCACAGCCCCAAAGAGGTCTGTGACTGGCTGGCGACACACATTATCTCTTGCCCGTGCCCAGGAACACCAAAACATCGTCCTGTCCGGGGAGACACCACAGAGGCATCCCCGGACCTAGGTGCAGAAAATCGCCCATCGACAAGGTAGACGTTGGGACCCCAGGGAGTGGAAAAGCAGGCTGACGGGGCAGATGTGGAAAATTGACAATCGGATGCGAGTTTGGGGAAGTCGCTTGACAGGCCTTCTGGGAACAAAGACTGCTACTTTTCTGAATCCTCCAGGCAGCAGCTCCCAGCGGGGGACAATGAATAGCTGAGCTGGCTCTCACAGACAACCCCAAAAATGTTCTAACATGGTTTAGTTTGTACAGTGTTGGGCGACATGTACTTCTAGTTGGGGGGACTCGCAGTTGGTGTTGGGGGACTCGCAGTTGCTGTTGGGGAAGTGCAGGGATGGGGGTATTGGTCAGTACCAAAGCTTGCTGATTGGTGCTTAAGAGTTGGGTTGAACTGGTTTACCCCACGTCAGCTTGACGTGGAGTTATGGCGACGGGTGCTTCTGGTTGGGGGGAGGTACAGGGTGAGGGGCATAGGGGTGTCATTTCTTGCAGTTCAATCTGGCTGATCGCTTAGCATACGGGGGCGGCGCAGTGGAAGGTATTGGCAGACACCGCACCGAAGGGCAGTGTGTGTGAGGAATGGCTCGGGAGCCCCGGGAATAGGGAGACAATACTGGCTCACAGGGGGCACGAGACACATCTCTGGGAATCCATTGGCACATGAGGGGGTGGCATCTCTGTTGACATGGAACGTCAGTGGGCTAGGCTCCAGCATTAAAGTAAGATTGGTACTCCAGTTCCTCAACAGGCACTCACCAGACATTGCCCTCTTAACAAACACATTTGGTCAGCACGGAATGCAGGTTTTTCAAGAGGTCCAATTATGCACTGACCTATCATGCAGGATTCTCGAGAGGGGCAAGGGGGACGATGGTTCTAATGCACAAGAGGGTACAATTTCAAATGAGGGTGGTACGGGCAGACCTAAGTGGTGGTAACTGGGGAGATGTTGGGGAGCAACAGTTGGGGCATCGTGGCAGTATATGCCCCCCTCACGCTTGTACTCCAAGCGACAATTACTGAACAAGCGGACATGTGGGTGCTGGGGGATTCAACAAAGTCATGAAAGTGGGTAAAGACAGATCACAAATGGACAATAGAAACCCTGACCTCCTGACTAAGCCACAGACTCCTTCGCGACCGCACTGGGACTGGTGGACGTGTGGAAGGCACTACACAAGGCAGAATCTGGGTTCTTGTTCTTCTCCAATGCACAAAAGTATTTATCAAGGATAGATTACTTCTTTGTCCCACAGTGCATGGCAATCAAGTTGCTGTCTGTGACATTTCTGGCCAGAGGCATCTCGGATCACTCCCCCTTACTCATGGTGTTAAAAGATGGCCGAAAGAAACCTAGCACAGCCTGGCGCCCTAACGCATATTACTTGGGTATGCCGGAGTTGATGAAGGATCTATCCAGTAGGACGATGAAATATTTCACTCTAAACAAGTGCTCATTTGACAGCCCGATCACACTTTGGGAAGGCTACAAGGCTGTGCTTCAGGGGAGGCTCTCTCCCTTGTGTCGGCTCACCACTGACAAATTGCCCAGGCAATAGAGGAGGTAGGGGAGCTGGCGTCAAGGAAGGAGGAGTTGTTCCTCGAGTCGGGGTCCCAGGCTTCACAAGAAGCTCTAGTTTCTGCACAGGAACCCCTTAAAACATGGCACTAGACAATGCGAGGGTAGTCCATTGGACGGTACATAGCCAAATACACGAAACGGGAGACAAGGCTGGGAAAATCCTGGCTTGGCTGGAAAGGCGAGACAGGTGCAAGGGACACCTGCTCTTTTTCCCTAGTTAAGGAGCCCTCCAGCCTCTCTTCCTTTGCCGATGGGGAGCAGTGCAAGTGGATCTATGTCACCTGTCCTAAGCCACAACCACCTGGTGCCTTCCTGTTTGCTGCTCTTTTTCTCTACTTTTCCTTTGCCGATGGGGAGCAGGTGCCGGTGGATCTGGGTCACCTGGCCTAAGCACCACCCACCTTCTTGGGCCTGCTTCTTCCTTCCAGCTCTTCCTGCTCTTAACTCTTAGATCAAGGGTGTCTCTCGCCCAGGCATCCAAAGCGAAGGACAGACAAAGAAATGGGCAATTCCTGTTTGGACCTGTTCCATCCTACTTCTGCAGGAGTCTGTCCTGATACATTCTGCCTTCATCATCACTGTCTTGTGACTAATGCTGGATTTGACTTTTATGGAGTTCATTGATTCACGGTGCGTCACCCTTTCTCACCTCTCATGCTGGACTTCCTCTGCATCTTGTACTCATGGTGGCCATGAATCATGCTGTTCCCATCTTCATCTTGTATCCTGGCTTGCAACATTATGTTACTACTGACTTTGTATTCGCTCTCCTCTTGCTTCTCCACTCTTTTTGACTGCTTACTCTCTGTTATCTCCTCCTCTCCCTTTCTTCCTTTTCCTCTCCTCCTCCCAGCCTCCCCTTGCTTTCTTCTATGCACTTACTCTATCAGAATTGCCCCCCCACCCCCCAGCACTGTCTGAAATGTTGTCAGGCCTAGTGCGATATTCACTTATTTGGTTCCTCTCCTCCCTTACTGCACCCCTATCCCTCACCTTTTTGTTTTTCTCTGGCTCTATCAGAAATGTAGTCCGGCCTAGTACGGTAGTCGCCTGTTTCCATTTCCTTCCCACTCCCCCCCCCACCCCCTCCTTATCTATGCCTTAGCTCTTGCACTATCTGAAATGTCAGGCCGAGTATGAGAGTTCATTTCACATCCTTACTGTTCATGGCCTGTAAGAATGTCATTGTATTTTCCCTTGTTCCCTCCCTTGCCTTGAAGAACTTTGAAACACAATGTGTATAGGCGCTATATAAATAAACTATCATATATCATATCACGTACGTGCCATACAGGACGCCGGGGGAGAGATGTTAATCGAAGACTCTGATATCGTTGAGGCATTCGCAACCTTTTACGAAGACCTCTACTCCCCCCAGGCACTAGCAATCGAGAAGGACAGATCAAATATCCTCGACTCGATAATGATCACGCGTCTCTCGGAACAGCAGACACTGAAACTCGTGGCAGAAATCAGAGGAAGAGTTGGCGGCAGCACTGTCCCAGCTTCAATCCAGCAAGACCTCCGGACCTAACGGTTTTCCGGTGGAAACCTTGAAACGACTGGGTGAACCAGTGATGGGGCATATGCACTGTATGTTCATACAAAGCAGAAAGAATGGGTAACTCCCCTCAGACCTCAGGAAGGCATGTATTGTGGTGATCCCCAAACCTGGCAAATCACCGGAACACTGCCTTCTACAGGCAAATCTCGCTAATTAATGGAGGGACCAAGGACCTGGCACGAGTCATAGCCAACAGGCTACTAGGCGTGATAGACCCCCTGGTACATCCAGACCAATGCAGATTCATGCCCTCCAGGTCCACTCGGATGAATCTGCCCAGGGGGCAGTTTGCCATTGATCAGGCATCGACAATATCAGACCCACTAACACTCTTAGTTGTGGACTTTGAGGAGGCATTCGATTTGGTAGGGTGGGACGCTTACTGGGACATTATGGGATTTGGGGATAGCTTCATGTCTTGGGTCAGACTACTGTATGATTCTACGTAAGTGGTGTTGCAGGTAAATGGGGTGTCCTCCACAGCATTCACATTGGGGCGTGGTACCAGGCAGGGCTGTCCCTTCTCCCCCTGCTGTTTACGCTTGCCATCGAGCCGGTGGTGTTAAAACTCAGGACAGAGGAGGAATGGACGGGATTAACATGGCCGTGGGGGAGGCGGGTGGGAGACCGGATCTCAATCTATGCAGACAATCTCCTTATCTATATAAGTAATCCTGAGACCTCCTGCCCTGTGGTGACACGTGTCCTCGCAGAATACTAGAAGTTCTGTGAACAAACAAAAGACAGTACTCTTTCCTCTTCGGGGGAGGGATGGGGTGATCCCTAGACGGTGCCCATACTCAATCTCAGTCTCTGGCTTAAGATATCTAGGCATCCGAATAGTCCCAGACCCGAGCGACTTCCTACGCCTCAACTTGCAACTGGTGATAGATTCTCTGCCGATGTGGTCCACTGGCAATCCCTCCCACAAACGCTGATGTGTAAGGCGGCCCTCTTTAAGATGTTGACTCTCCCGAGACTCCTTTATATCCTCCAGAAGACTCCACTTCCTGTCCCCAAAGCGATCTTTACATATATTGATGGCATCATCCGGAGGGTAGTCTAGGGGGTGGGGGAACTACCCTGCATTGCTCTCAAAACCCTGCAGCGCTCAGTTTGGGACAGGGGAATTGGCCTGCCCTGTCTCCACACCTATTCCTCGGTGACACAGTTGGGGTTGGTGAACGATTGGCTCCATGGTGACCCTCGGCACCCACACATAGGGGGGAGAGAAGGAGAATGGGACCAAATACACCCCTGCATGTACTGTAAGGAGACAGGAGGGGGGCTGTGAAACTCCTGGAGATGATGCAACACATCCTTTAAACCTAGGTAGAAGCTCATCACCACATAGGCTGGGGTGGGAGACCAACACTGTACCAGCCCCTCTGGAACAATAGGCATATCCCCGAGGTCCTGGAAATGGGTCACTTTGTGTACTGGGAGGAACAAGCGATTCACACTCTTGCGGGTGTAGTACAGGAGAGGCATTTTCTGGCATTTGGGGCTCTGCAGGAGACGTTTAAGCTGCCCAACAAGGGCTACTACAGACACCTGCAATTAACGCACACCATTGGCTCTCAGCTTCCTGTGTTGGAGGAGATCCCGAAATGCTCCCCCCTGGAGGCTAATAATCTTCCAGAATGAATTCCAACTAATGTCACCTACACACTATACTGGGTTCTCACGGCTTTCGGGGCCCAGGAGTTGTTAGAGAAATGGGAGAGGGAGGTGGGTACACTGAATTCCGTGGAGCGGGTGGAGGCACTAATGTTCCCACGGGACATCAGAATAGACGCCAGGCTTTGTTTAATCCAGTACAAAATTATACATCAGTATTCCAAGATGGCTGCTGGAGCGGGAAGACTGAAGTGGTGTTTTCCAACCCCACATGCATTGAAAGCCGGTCTATAAGCTGAAAAACCCCTCCCCGGGCGATTGTCAAGACAGACCCAAAATACGTTACAACCAGGCTGGACCAGCGTTCGGCTTGGGAAGGAAACGAGTGAGCGAGCAAGGAAACCCCGGAAGAGCTCCACCGAAGGGAGTGAGGCCTTCAGACCAGACAACCAGCAGGCTAACTGCACAGACAACAGTCCGCCCACTCACTTAGCAGCACCAAGGGGGTTGGCGCCCTCACACGGAGCACAGGAAGCAGCAGTGGGGCCGGCAGAGCCCAGCAAGGAACGGGAAAACCAAAAGGAGCCAGACTGGAAGGTGGGAGCCAGTGGCAAAGATACAGTAGCGGCCTGCAGCGAGAATGGTTAGATACTGCTCCCCCTGCAGGGAAACACGATGGCCCCAGCGCCCACAATAGAGGGACCCCGGTACAGAGTCGGAAGACCGGAAAGGGAGCCAAGCCCTCCGCTGCGAGGGCGCGGAGACCCAGAATCCAAGTAGCTGCTTCCAGTGTGGTCCTGCCCACGGAACGCGAGTGGTGGGCCGTCAAATTATTGGAGTCTACAAAATGATCACTCAAAAGATCCTCGAACAATGCTTCCAGAACTTTGGAGAGACGATAGCAAACACTATCCAATCACAATTAGATAAAATGAGAGAAGATTTGGCGGCGGCATTGAAGGAAGTGAGAATTGGACACACTCAAAGTGAGAGTAGATACAAATGAGAAAGCCCTGCAAGAGATGGCCGACAACTCTCTCAAAATGGAGGACTTGATGGAACACCTAGCTAGGACAACTCACAATCTGGAAATCCAAACCAAGGACCTGGAAAACAGATTGAGGAGGGCGAACATTAGAATTAAAGCAGTACCTGAAACGGTGGGAGACGCAGAGCTACCCCAGACAATAAGACAGATCTTTGCAGACCTGGTGGATGCAGCAGACCCGACCGAGATTAAAGTAGACCAGGTCCATGGAGTGGGGCAAAAAGAAATTAACCTGACGCAAGACCGAGAGACCTCCTGGTAGCCATGCATTAATACATCCAGAAAGAGGAGATCCTGACTGCCACAAGACTAGGGAAAGTTCTCACTATTAATGGTTCCACTATTCATCTTTTTCAAGATCTCTCTCAGGTCATGCTCACAAAAAGGAGGCTGATGCGACCAATCATGCAGGAACTAATGAAAAGAGGAATCAAATACAGATTGACCTTTCCCTTCGGCCTCTTATTTGAACTTGAGAGTAGACAAAGGAGAATCGGGTCGACAGAGGAAGGAGGAAATATCCTGGGAATATAGAACAATTCAACTAGCGGAGAGGTTCAGGGCCCAACGAAAGACCAGATGAAAAGGAAGGCGTGGGAATGGACCACCCAAGAATGAAAGAAGGAAGAGGGGGCCGAAAGGTCTAGACGGACTGCCGGGTAAGACCCCGCAGGGAGACAACTCGCCAGAGAGGGACTCCTCCAATTAAACGCAAGTCTGGTGGGAGGAAAAATTGATCGAAAGGCAACTGGGGAGGGGGAACACAGTATAAATGCGGTTGGGGGGTGGGGTGAGGAAGGGGAATTTTGGAATCGAGATATTTTGGGTGACCTGCAAGGGGGAACACTAGGGAGGAAGTGAGCTCAATCCCTGAGGAGGAGGATATGGAGGGGCTAGAGGTCGGTTGAGCCATCCCAGTGAGGGAGGGGGAGGCTGGAGAAGGGGCATGTACTTTGATGAAGGGGATTTGGGGGGCAAAACCCGGGCATAAGCAAGACACTATCACCTTTGTAGAAACACACCAGGGAGAGGGGAGAGAGGGGAAGGGGTTGGAGCAAGGTGGGGGGTGTACCAGGTCTATGCCCAATGTAAAATTTCGCAAAATAAGGCCCATAACTAGGAAAACCCTTAATAAATGGCTAAGGAGAAAACCCTGAAAGTCATATCGCTAAATATTAAAGGCCTAAATTCCCCACTGAAGAGGAAAAACCTTGAACATTTCCTGTCGAGAGAAAACCCAGACCTGTTCACCCTCCAAGAAGCCCATGTACAAGGTAAAGACAAACATAGGATAAGGTTGCAAGGTTATAGCCGGTTACAAAAGTGAAATGATTCGCTTAAAAAAGGGGTGGGTCCTAATAGCGTTGTGGAATAAATCAGACCTCAGGGTGATGGACATAAATAGAGACTTCAAGGGGAGGTTTGTAGCAGGGGAGAGGGGAAACTGTCACGCTGGCCACCATCTATGCATCTAACATAGGACAAGTCAGGTTTATACAGACGACACTACAAAAACTGTAGGGTTTCGCGAAGGGGAAGATAATACTCACAGGATATTTCAACTTAGCATGGGACCCAGAAAGTGACAGGAGCGCAAGAATTTCATACTCTCATAACAAGCCCTCGAAAGAACTGCAGGAGAAAATTGAAAATCTCTCACTGGTAGATGCCTGGAGGGAAATGAGAGGGGATACAAGGGGATACACATTCTACTCACATGTACACAGGTCGGCATCAAGAATATACTACATTTGGGTCTCCCGATCCCTGCTAGGGCTAGTCGCGAACATAGAAGTGAGAGCAATAACACTATCTGACCACGCCCCCTATCATACTGAAAATTAAAAGAAGGGTAAACCACCGCCCCGGGGTTATGGAGATGGAAATATCCATCATATGTTTTCAAAGACGAGATCCTGTGGAAGTTAAGGGAGGGGATAGAAGACTTCTTTCAAATTAACAATAGTCTGGATGTAAACCCACTCACGATCTGGGACACATTAAAAGCCATGATACAGGGAAATATAATAGCGATTAAGGCCCGAAGGGACAGAGAGCGCAAACTCCTGGAGGAGGACCTAGAAGCCAAACTGAAAATAGTTATGCTAAAGATGGCATTGGCGACAAGCAAGGGAGTACAGGGCTATTAGGGGTCAACTCGAAATCCTACAAACTAGAAGAGCGGATCACTCCTTAATGCATGTTAAATAGAGATACTACATGAGAGCAAATAAAGCAGACCGGCTCCTGGCAAGGATGTTGAGAAAGAGGAAAAAGATAGAACTATACTAAAGATCAAGACATCGGGGTGGGGGGTGGAGGGAGGAGAGCTTGGATCTATCTGTTATCACGAGGGAATTCGCAAAATACTACTCTAGTTTATATAAATCAGATGAGCCTAAGAGTCAGTCCCAAAAAGAATACCTGAAAGACTGCAGACTGCCTAAAATAACAGACCAGGAAAGGGCAGCACTAGAGAAAGACATCACACTAGAAGATGTTCGCGAAGCCATCGCATCACTCCCATCTAACAAAGCCCTGGGCCCAGATGGCTGTACGACCAAATTCTACAAACTATTCTGGGAGGATCCGGCCCCTCGCCTGACCTCTCTTTTTAACCGGTTTAGCGAAGGGGTGGAATCTCACCATCAATGGAGGAGGCAAAAGTCGTACTACTACCCAAACCAGGAAAGGACGTGACAATATGCAGTTCATACAGACCGATAGCATTGATCAACACTGACGCTAAGATTTTAGCAAACCGTCTGGAGAATCTCCTCCCCAAGCTGATAGACACGGATCAGTCAGGTTTCATACGGGGCAGACACACGATAATACCCAATGAATCGTCCAGCACATCAAAAAAGTCAAAGTTCACACACGCACCCCAATAGTCGCACTGGATGTGGAAAAAACGTTAGACAGGGTGGAGTGACAATTCCTATTCCCCACTATGAGCAAAGTGGGCTTTGGGGAAGCTTTTTATGGCCAGAGAATCTGCCAACTATGGTAAGCCCTCCCTATGTCTGTTAATTAACTGAGTCCTGTCAAATCCAATAGCAGTAATGAGAGGAACGAAACCGGGCTACCCTCTGTCGCCACTACTGTACGTAATCCACCTAGAGCCACTGTTGACTAAGATAAGAGGCACGAAGGACATAGAGGGAGCTCCCTTCGAAGGTAGGGAACATAAAGTGGCAGCATTTGCAGACGATATGTTGTTAACAATAACTAACCTGGAGTATTCCTTCTGTGCAATAGATAAAGTTTTAGCCCAATTTGGTGAGGGTACAGGCCTACAAATAAACTCTAAAATATTGAATCTGTCCACGCCACTGGAGAAGGTAAAGGAGCTGAAAGCCAACTTCCCATATACATGGGCTCCCAGTACCATAAAATACTTGGGAAATCAAATTACTAAAACTATAGGCCAATTATTCACTGCAAACTGCCCCCACCTCCCATATTAGCATCTATTAGGAACATGTTAAATAGCTGGGGCCCATTAACTATTTCCTGGATGGGAAGAATCAATGTACTGAAAATGATCCTCCTACCAAAGCTACTATATGTATTTATGGCCCTCTCCATAAAGATTCCCATGTCATACGTTCGGGCTATTAGGAAACGTACTAAGGCCTTCATCTGGGAACGCAAAAAAGCAAGAATCTCGAATTGAGTGATGTTGCTGCATAGGAATAAGTGGGTTGTGGGGGCACCGGACCACAAGACCTACTACTACGCAGCACAGATCAGTCATCAGGGATTGATCAAAGCATGATCGCGTCAAAAAATTGAGATATGGACAGGGCAGTGGTAGGGGAACACCACAGGGAGGTCCTTTGGATACTTAGGGAAGTTAGACCTCATAATATGTATTGCAGTGAAATCTAATCCCTTGTGGGAAATTCATGGGACGCGGTAGTCATGCAGTCCAAGATCACCACCTTCCCGTCACCCCTCACTCTTGATTTTCAGGAAGCCACAATTTACGCCGGGAATGACCGGAACCGGAATTGGTAAATGGCAGGCAGAGGGGTGCCATAAGATGCAGGACATGTTTGGGGGGTGGGGAGGAACAAAACCCTTCACCCAGTGCAAACTGGACTTTGGAGTTGGAGAAGAGGAAAGATTCCACTATGCCCAATTGAGATGTTGGCTTCAGGACCCCAGTGTAAAAGAGGCAGCAACAAGAGACCTGTCCCCATTCGTGAAATTCATGATGTCCAACGCAGGCGATAGACACTTAGTGGGGGCAGTATACGGCCTAATTAAAGAAGGGGAAAGAGGTTTTATGGCCAACTGGGAAAGGGAAGTGGAACAAAAGATAGACGACAATCAATGGATACGACTATGGGTAAATATCCCCAAATCAGCAAAGTCAATACACATACAGGAAATCTGGATGAAGATGATGTACCAATGGCACCTTACCCCTACTAAACTGTCTACATTCTTTTGGACGACCTCCAAGCTCTGTTGGAGGGAATGCAGTGGGGGGGGGGCGACCTGGAAGCAGTTCTGGTGGCAATGCCGAAAGTCCAAACGTTTTGGTCAAGGATCCAAGGAGCAGTGAAAGAAATATTGGGGGTTGAGGTGGAAGGCAACCTCGGCTTGTTCATAATGGGCTTGGGTGGGGAAATGGAGAGACTACCCACAAGAGCCCAACCAAAGTTTAAATGATATTGGTAATGGCTGGAGCCCTGCTAATAGCCCACAAGTGGAAATCAAGGGACACACCCATGGAACACGAATGGGTGGGCAAGGTGTGGGACTTTGTTGCCAGCGAATGGGTCTCATACTCTCTCATGGGGGAACACCAGAGATTCCTTTTGGACTGGGACCTAGTGATGAAATTTCTCATGCAGGACTCCAAAAAGGCATGGTGTCCAAGGAGGAAGAAACTAGTGGGAGTGATCTAAAGGCATCAATCCCTCCATGGAAATTGAACAGCCAGCTAGGCAATGGAGGGAGAGGTCATAATAGACTAACAGGGAGAGGCGAAATGGAGATGGCGAGTCAAGTGCCCGCGAGAAGAGAAATAGGGGCTCAATTGAGAGCAACAGGAGAGACCAGTGCTAGCAAAAACACTTTAAGGATCAAGACTGGATAAATTAAGACCTGGGAAGTTGGGGGTGGGGGGTTTGGGGGGATTTCACATGTTTGTTTTTTGCAAAATGACAAAAAAACAATTTGAAAAAAAACATACTGCATCAGGCATATTACTCCTGCGCAGCGATGGCACGTTGGTGGGTAGTAGGGGTGCCTGAGATGCGGAAGGTACCTTCTTGCACATGGTGTGGAGCTGTGACTTCCACGACTTTTGGCGGAGGTGCATCTGTAAGATATCTAGGGTGTTGGGGTCTCCAGTTCCGCAGGACCCAAAATTGGTGATACTGGGAATCTGAGGGAGGTGCAATTCACCAGATATGAGAAGACATTTTCTTGCTGTAGCACTGGGGTTGGGGAAGAGACTCACAGCTGCAACATAGGCTTCTGCTGAAAGATTAAGCCTCAGCTGCTGGACCAATGAGGTGGACAGTTGTGCGTCCCTTGAAAAGCGAAATATATAATGCCTGGGGTTGCCCTGGGAAGTTTCAGAAAGTCTGGGGGAGATGGATGGGAACTGTTTGAGAATTTTACACGGTACTGCCCTAGTGGATGGACGTCGCTCCACACATTGAAGGCACTGTAGCCTGGCACTATCCTTCCCTGCTAACTATGTATTCTATATACTGAGTGATACTATTGATACGCTCTAACCAAGCTCTTGCGACCTTTGTTGTTTCTTATGAGGTTTTATTGAAAATAATAAACAGATTTATTTAAAAAAATGATGGCCCACCTCCCTTCCTCTACCCTCTGTGCAGTTAGCACTCCCTGTCTGTCATGACCGACTCAAATAAGCCCTGCTTTGGTTGCGATGCCTGTAGTGATCCTACTCTCCGCCCTCAAAACGCTGAAACTCCAACCCTCACATGCACTCCCCCCACGTACTCCCCCCCCCCCCCCATTCCACCTAATTTTGAGTTAAACGATGAAGCCTTCCACACTCTGTTACATCCTATGAGAAACCTGAAGGTGTCTCCCTAGCTAGTCCAAGGGGATCTGTCATCCAGGTGGCCAGAACACAGCCATCCATATTGGATCCAGTTCCTGGAGTGGACCAGTGAAGAAGGATCACCTGGATGAGGGATCCTCTGGGAGCGGGACACAGACGGGTGAGACGCGACAGCTATCCAGACCTGGCAGTTCAAAAGGAGGAGAAAAACAGCGAATATATCGAGAGACTGACGAGGAAAGACATGACCTTACCCTTTTTGACAAAACCCTGTGATCCATCCGCTGAAAAAATTGTAAGGCCAAGGACAATAGCACAAGTGTGCTGCAGCACATGTTGACAGTACACAGAGCTTATCGACACGGATAAGCCGGAGTGAGGGAGACTCCTGCTTTCATGGTACCGGCCGTGATGCCATTAAAGAAGAATGCCAAGCGGATCATCACAGTCGGTGAGTCGAGGGGAGAGCCCATAAGAACCGGGCTGTGGTGAATGAAAGTCGCAAAGTGGTAAAGTGAGAACTGTAACCTTGTAAAGGGGAGACCAGCTCCAAAAGGAGACCAGTTCCACTGGGTGCTGCTCTGAAAAACCCTGGACAAGCCCCATCTGAATGAAAATACAGATACCAGGAGAGCCCCCAAGATAGGTCAAAGTGGTCATACAGGCGGTTAAGCAAAATCCCTGTACAGTCGAAAGCCTTTGACCTAAGAACTGTGAGAAAGCGAGGGATGTGAAGTTGCCAAGAGTGGACCCAGAGGAGGGATGCCGACAAGAAGGCTACAGGTCTAAAGTCCCAAGAAAAGGTGTGTTTACAAGCGTCAACCCGGTTGAGCGATGTCCACTGGAACTGTTTAAAAAGACATTAAGAATTGTGAAGGAAAGAAAAGTCATAGTGAACCCGGTGGAGGGAGGCTGAAAATAAAGAGGGGTCAGCACCCGGAAGAGAGGGACCCAGGGGTGAAAAATCCTCACCCTGAGTGAAACCAGGAAACAAACTTTCATTTCTTTGAATGAAATGTGTGTTTTGTTATTTGAATAAGTCAGGACCTCGAAGGCAAGAGACTTTGAAGAGAAACAAGACTTGGCCATCGACGGTCCTGATGGCTGCAAGTGGGACTGTCGTCTTGTGCTGGAGAAGCCTCTGGGCTCCAAGATTCGACCTTATCCCGTGCTCAAAACATGGGGAAGGGAGTCCCAGGATACTGCATCCTGACATATTATTTGTCAACACTGCTTTCTTTTCTCGAGAACTATCTCGCACCCTTTTTGTATTAGTTGTAAGGTTTGGCAATAGGTTTCTTAATTGGGCCATTTTTATTTGAGACGCTGCCACTAGAACTGCCTTATTTTCATTTGATTTTCGATGCTCGCTCCCATCTTAGATTTAGGTTTGGGTTAGGCCTTTTTCCAACCTGCATACAGTTTAATAAACACCCTTGAACTGTGAACGTTTTTGTCTGTCTTTACTGTTGCCACCATGAGTTCCTTACAATCTCTGTGAATTCTACTTGTCATCCCCCAAGAACAAATCACACAGAGAATCTCATTCCATCACCTACCTCCCCTTGTTCACCGAAACCTGTAAAATCTCTGCTCAGTCTATTAAATAACTCACCAGGCCACAATCTCACTCTCCACAGTCAGCCAAGAGAGGAATCTATTCCTCCCCCTGTGGCTCGACCATGTCTCTGCATAGAATAACTAGTCACTTTTTAACCCCCTGTCCAGCACACAGTTCCTTCTCCCACACCAGCTATGCATACTCCAAGAACCCTCTCCCTGGTGTTGTGAAGGGCAACAACCGAAACGGAGCAAGAGACGGGACGCTAGAGGGACGGTCTCGCTTGGTGACGTGAACACAAAGCAGCCATATGAGAAATGTGACAAATGCCAAGAGAAGCAATCGCTCCCAAAAAAGTTAAGCCGGGGAGAGGGATGGGCGATGTTCCTGAGTTAAGCAAATCGGAAAGCAAAAGGGGCTTAACTAAAGAGTCAGTCCAGAAGCTCGAAAAGCCAAAAGGGTTATGGGAGCCTGAAAAACCTGAACTCTCGACAAAGGGCGACAGCAATGAGGGACTGTGCTGAGTTGAGAAAATCGGAAAGCCATGAGGCTTTGGGGACCCCGAGAATAATCGGTAACAATTTTTCAATGCTTGGGAACCTCGGGGGGGGGGGGGGGGGGGGTTCAAGTACTCCATGCTAAATTGGGCTGGTGAAGTCAAAGGGTTACGGGAGCCTGAGAAAACGGATTGCTGGACACAGGCATATGCTCTAGAGAGACCCTGCTGAGTTGAGCAATTCAGGGGGCCAGAAGTCTTTGGGGAGCCCTAGAAAAATAAATAACATCAACACTTGGAAAACAGGGAATCTAGAGGGTTCAATTACTCTTAAATCACAAACAATTCGAAAGACAATGTGCAAGTTGGTGGAATCGCATACGAAAATTATTTCTCATTTCAGGGATCCATTGGATTTTTGTAAAGACTTAAAACTTGAATAAGGAACCCATATAGAGGACTGAAAACCTTACTTTGATAAACTATTGCAAACCCACCAGTAGCACTCACGGGGGCCGCACGTGCATGGCAGCAAGCTGCTTCACTGCACCCGAAGCACTTGGCCATTTTTATTTGAGACGCTGTCACTAGAACTGCCTTATTTTCATTTGATTTTCGATGCTCGCTCCCATCTTAGATTTAGGTTTGGGTTAGGCGTTTTTCCAACCTGCATACAGTTTAATAAACACCCTTGAACTGTGATCGTTTTTGTCTGTCTTTACTGTTGCCACCATGAGTTCCTTACAATCTCTGTGAATTCTACTTGTCATCCCGCAAGAACAAATCACACAGAGAATCTCATCCCATCACCTACCTCCCCTTGTTCACCGAACCCTGTAAAATCTCTGCTCAGTCTATTAAATAACTCACCAGGCCACAATCTCACTCTCCACAGTCAGCCAATAGAGGAATCTATTCCTCCCCCTATGGCTCGACCATGTCTCTGCATAGAATAACTAGTCACTTTTTAACCCCCTGTCCAGCACACAGACTTCTGCTCCAACCGTTTCTTCTCCCACACCAACTATGCCTACTCCAAGAACCCCCTCCCTGGTGTTGTGAAGGGCGACAACCGAAACGGAGCAAGAGACGGGACGCTAGAGAGACGGTCTCGCTTGGTGATGTGAACACAAAGCAGCCATATGGGAGTAGGGAGCAGGGAACAAAGGCTACAAACAAGGGTTCCTGGGCCGCGCAGTGAAGTAACGCTGACAGCCCCAGTCATAACGGGCAGTCAGCAGATCTGGAACAGTAACACAGAGGCCATAGGACAGATTGCCAGATTGCTGCAACGAGTAAAGGGGGTTGCTGGCCATCATCACACAGGCACGAATCGGATGGTGCGCAAGTTCAGCAGCTGGCGGCCCAGGGCTGCAGCGTGGCACCCGAGGAGCTGAAGTGGACGATTGGGGGCAGATGAGGGAAGGCCGTTGGTGTGTGCATGAAGGAGTGCATTGAGAGGCGTGCCGAAGCAGAGACCAGAAGACAATAGTGGCCACTCCGGTAAGGGGGAAACATAAGTACTCTTGCATACCTTGGGGTGCCAAATCCGCACAGGCGTCAGTCCGCCGTGGCACAGAGGCAGAGGTGGAAACTCGCTAGAGTTAACCCAGGGCAGGCAGTGCGGTGTTGTTGGAAGGACGAATTTCCCCCCTCCTCTCCGAAAACAGCAGTGGTGCAGAGGAACCCCGCGGCAACCTCAGCGCTAGGTGGCGCTCCCGGGCAGGGGTTGATCTACAGTGGGGGCCTGCAAACAAGTGGAAAGCTGAAGAGGTGACCATAACCTCCCCTCTCAATACAAGAAGGAGGGTGCCGGCACAGCCCGATAACAATTTTAGTAGCAGAGCCAGCGGAGGACTGCCTTGCCAAGTCATCCAGAGATGGTGCGGGGGGTCGGCCAGCAGATGCGAAGTGGGGGTACCTGCACAAATAAAAAAAATAAGTAGCACACAGCCTGCACATTCCCTAAATCCCCCAATGGCCCACAAGCCTGGCAACATAGATGTACAGCGCCCCTTGCTGCCCTACGAATCCTCAGACTGGAGAGGGCTGGCAGGGTACCTACACTATTCTGCTCTACAGTGAGGAAGACCGCACAGTTCCATGGAGCTCAGGTGTCGGCCGGAGGAGAAAAGGAGGTTGGAAATGCAGACCAAGGCTCTGTAGTGGAGGAGGAAGGCCTGGGAATACCTACATTGACCCGGACCAATAGCCTGACAATTGCGGGGTGTCAGGTAGCCCTGCAGCATTGAGGTCTCTGGTTCCGGCGCAGCGGGTCGCGCCACAGCACTGCCGGCTATATCTCGACGAGGGAAAGTGAGGTCCATTAATATAGTGCTCTGCAGACTACATCCTCCCAAAGCTGCCAAGATGAAGTTAGAACAAGCGTCTATTGAAAATTATGCTAAAGTGGTGCAACAAGATCCAAAAGTGATCAGAGTCCCACAGCCGGCAGGTGGAGAGACTATGGAATTGCATAACAAAGTTATGCAGGCCATTGCAGACTTCAAGGCCTCGCTGGGAACACAAATTGTGGCAGTGCAATTGGATGTGGGATTGCTGCGACAGGATGTTTGTGGTTTGGTGGAGCGCCCTTGAAGCTCAAACACAGAAGAACGCAGCTGCGCTAAAGGAGACGCAAGATAATGTGCACATCTTGCAGCAAGAAGATCAGCATCCTAGAAAACAGGGTTGAATCAGCGCAGGGCAGGGCCAGGAGGAACAATATTCGAATAGTGTGGCTCCCGGAAGGTGAGGAAGGGGCGGACCCCACACATACATAGAAAATATGCTGCTCCAGGAAATTGGACCAGGCAACCTTACAAAGGGATTCACAATAGAGGGAGCACACAGGGCGCTGATCAGGCGCCCGCCTCCTGGCGCACTTCCTAGACCAATAATTGCAAAGGTCTTAGATTACAAAGATCGCAAAAAGATACTGGCCTACTCCAGACAAGGGGGAGTACTGAAGAGAGCCTCAGTGAAACTAGCGGTTTATCCCGACTACACCTTCCAGGTGCAGAAGAGCTGGGCACAGTTCTTGGCTGCCAAAACCAGACTTGGAGCAGCTGGCATAAAATGCATGCTGATTTACCCGGTGCGGCTGAAAGTCATACACAGGAACCGGGCGTGGTTCTTTGACCTCCTTGAGGAATCCCATGCTTGGATGGATAGGGAGAAAATAGGTCCCGACGTAAGAGAGGAGAGTGATGACCAAGGGAGAAGCAAACCGAAGTAGCCGTAATTGTGAATGTGTGGTGCAAGAGAGACTTCCTCTTGAGGAAATGGACTTCCAACGAACTTAAGATGAGATCAGCGTTAACATGATAGCTACAGGATAAGCAGGCATAAAAGGAGGAGTGAGGAGCTCACTATATTACTTTATTTTTGTTTTTTGTAACTGGGTGGGGAATTACAACTTAGTTCTACATGGCCGGAGAGACCACTGACCAATGATGCAAACTACACGTAGGGTGACCTGACTCCCAGTAGTGCTGAGCCACCCACTCCGAGTTCCATTTTACAGGGCACTTGTTTTATGTGCCCGCTTACCACCGTCCTGGGCTATGTACACCGAAGGACGTTGTGGGAAGCAGATATGCCTGAACGCAGAGCTAGATGTTGGGCAAAGGTTGTGGATTGGGAGAGTTTTGGGAGTTAATGGGGTTTGGGGTTTGTCCACCCGGGTGTCAATGGGGAGTAATAATAGAATATACTTAAATGGATTCCCAAATAGCAGCAAAAGAGCAGCACCTGGCAGGATAGAGGCAGTCAGCCTCTCTGAAATAAGATGCTTATGGCCGGAACAATAAAAGTGTTTACCTGGAATGTGAGGGCGTGAAACGCTTATGTCAAACGGAATAGGGTCCATGCGTAGCTGAAAAGAAAGGGAGTGGACATTGCAATGTTGCAGGAGACACACCTTACACTCGAAAAGAAGATACTGCTGGTAAATAAATGGAAGGGGCAGGTATTTGGTTCAGCGTATTCCACCTATGCCAGGGGGTCCTAATATAGATAGTGCACCAGGTACCATTTAGGATTACTCAAATTAAGACGGACAATGCGGGTAGAATGGTCCAAGTACAGGACCTCTTTGAAAACATTGACACTTGTCATTAATACGTACGCACCCAACCACAATGCCAGGGTATTCTTCCAATCACTCTACCCGAGGCTGTGCCCATACAGGAACAAGAATATTATATGGGGGGGGATTTTAACTGCACGCTTAACCCTACCTTGGACAGATCGGACGCTAGTTATAGTAAGCCTGCTTCATCTGCTAAGGCGCTAAGTACACTGTTAAGGGCATTTGATCTGATTGACCTTTGGCTTGTACTCCATTGCGATACTCGGCACTATTCATATTATTCGCTACCACATGCAGTGCATACTAGAATAGATTATCTCTTTGTAGGGCAGGAAATTGCTCATTTAATTGATAGGGCACAGTATGAAGTTAGAGTACTGTCGGATGATGCCGCGTTAAGTCTTCAGTGGTGCTGTAAACCCCCTAGGGCTCCAATACCCATTTGGAGACTCAGGGGAGAATCTTTATGGGAATCCCCCATTTCGTGATTGTGTCAGGGAAAGTATTGGTATGTCAAACTTAATGAAGGGGCTGTTGCCAGTGCAGGAACATTCTGGGAGGCACTGAAGGTTGTAGTTAGGGGGGCCACTATTGCAGGCCACCATTAACAGGGAGCTGTCCTTAGCAGAAGAGCAATTAAAGTACTGGAGAAGTCCACTGCAGGGCCAGCTGGGGACGCAGTGAAGGTGGCAACGAAATGTATTGTATGCTGGGAGAGTTTGGGCAAGCATAATTTCAGTAATACTGAAAAGCAGCACAAAGGAGATTAAACAGACTGACTATTGGCATGGGTATACAAGAAGAAGCGCAGCCCGATCCACTCGATCCGTACAATAGGTGACATCTGTAACACCCAATTGGGTGGTAATGCAACCTTCCAGGAATTCTACCAAGCCCTGTATAAAGAGGGACCAGCGGTGTCTTAGAAGACTTAGAAGAGGTGCTGGGTGAGATAGATAATCCTATATTAGATCAGGAAGCCAGGAATGGTTTGGATGGACCAATCACGGCAGGGGAACTACTGGAGATGATCAGGTCTGTGCCGACGGGGAAGACGCCGGGCACAGATGGGCTGCCTGGGGAATATTACAAGGAATATGCACAAGAACTGGCCCTGCATTTACTCAACACCTACATAGATTCTTATGAAGCGGACATTCTCCCCCCAAGCCTAAGGGAATTTGTCATCATACCCCTCCTTAAACCCCACAAGCCGTGGATGGAATGTAACTCCTACAGGCCACTGTCAATGTTACATCAGGACAACAAAATTCTTAAATCCATACTGGCGGACAGAATGAAGAAAGTAATACACACACTGGTGCACCTGACCAGACTTGATACGTCCCGGGACACAACGAGTCCTGGAATCTAAGACGACTGCACCATATGATGGACAGTACGGCAGACTAGGAGATCCTGTGTGCCATAGCCACACTGGATGCGGTGAAGGCGTTCGACTCAGTGAGGTGGGACTGGTTGTATGCTACATTGCGCAGATTCGGATTTGGGCAGGCATACATTCAGTGGGTTATGTTGCTGTATACCAGGCAGATGGCTAGAGTCAAAACCCGTGGATGTATCTCGGAATCATGGGAGTTGGGTAAAGGTACTAGACAGGGCTGCCCACTGTCCCCATTTCTTTACATCCTGGCTATGGATCTGATAACACAATATCTTAGAGCGGAGTACATTGGAGCGGGTATAGTGATAGACAGAGCTACACATGTGATATCAATGTACGCAGATGACACGCTATATATACAGAACCCTCAAGACAACTTGGGAGTTGCTGTTGGACGCGTTAGTTATTCGCAAGGTTGTCGGGGATTACGATTAGGTTTGATAAATCGGCACTGTTCCCGTTAGCAGGTCTACGCAAGGTGGAGCAAGGAGCGCTTCCAGTATTGGCGTTGCAGTGGACAGGGCCCACGTTCAGATATTTGGTGGTCAACATAATATCACGATCCAGCTGCAGAGCATGCACATAACACGTGAAGGCCCCTTGTGGGCATTCAAAGCTCCATGAAATTTTGGACCAAGCTGCCTCTCTCCTTGATGGGGAGGGCAGTATTACTGAAAATTGTAGTGTTGCCTCGTCTGTTGCACTTCTTCGTGAATGTACCATATTTTATACCACAGTCCTTCTTTAAAACACTAGACAGTATTAGTAGAAGCTTTCTGTGGAATGGAGGGAGGAATAGGATAGCACTTTCTACGTTACATAGGCCGTATGAAGAGGGCGATATTGGGGTCCCACGCTTTGATTTATACTTCATAGCGGGACAGATGCAGTTTGTGGTGGAATGGCTTGCTGACGACCCGACTATGGATACACTGATGCTGCAACCCCTGGGATCACAGTATTATCTTAAGGAGTTGGTGTGGAATAGGAAGCCCTGGAGAGAACTCGGATCGTACCTAGTGTCCTTGGGAGTAAGGGTGTGGGACAGAGCATGAACAGTGATGGGGCTCACAGATCCATTTTTGGTCCAGATTCCTCTGGGTACAGTGGTGGCAGCTAAAGATACGGGTGTACTGGTAACCTCATGGGGTGGCCACCATAGGGGATTTGTTGCGAGATGCCTCATTCATTCCCTCTGAGGAATTGACCGACCACACTGGCCTGCATAAAGGCCAATATTTGTTGCAAAACACTATTACGGGCGAGATAATGCAGAGGTGGCCGGCGTATAGCGAATTGAAAGAATAGCATGCTAAGGTAGATATCTTGTACGACATATCAGGGGGGCACAAAATAATCCGGATATACGACTTCCTACTTACTAACACGTTTTCCACCCCCCTGGCAGTGAGGTGCAAATCGGAGGACGACTTGGGAGCCCCTTTCTCATACGCACAGTGGGCAGGGGTATTGGTATACCATAAGAAAGTGTCACGAAATGCGAGATTACAATTGATACCCCTGCAGATCATACACACAGCATATATGACACCCAAGCGCATTTCACGGTTCCTAGGTGCAACGGAACAAGTATGCTCCAGGTGCAGAGCAAAGGAAGCGGGCATGCTCGCTACGTTTTGGATGTGTCCAGTAGTGGTACGATACTGGTGGGAGGTAGCGAACAGAATGAAGAGAGAGGGGGCCTGGTGTTCAATGTGGAGCCCCAGCGCCTGGAATTTTTGGGCCGTGTCCTGCACCCTAAAGAGGCAAAACACATCACCGAATTGAAGGATTTGGCATATATATTGGCTAAACGTAGAATCGCCATGGCATGGAAGTCACCCTGGGGTCCCGACATAGAGGAATGGTGGCGGGACATGAAGAAGTGGCCTTTAGCTGAAAGAAATGCTGTGGAAGGGAGCGGTACAGCTTAGTCAAGGAGAAAACATAACAGGGATCACGGCCTGGGAAGAGGTGCTACAAGGCCTGTTCGAAGGAGAGACAAGGTAGTCGGAGAATGTTGCTGAATCCTAGACCAAGCCAGAGGAATCCAGTCTTGTTAAGTTAGTCTTATCAATAGTGATAACATGGCCACCTTGCAGGGTTTTGGACAGACGTGTGGAGAGGGAATTGTAAGGAAGGGGCGAGTAAGTTGGGGATGGGGAGGAGGGTGGTGAGTAGAGTAATGTAGTATTGCGATTTGAATATTATTGACACTGTATGCGGCTTTGCCTTGGAACGGTTTTATTGTTGGTTTGTTGTGTTTATAAGAAAACAAATAAAACATAATTACAACAAAAGAAATTGCACAAAGTTTTATTTAGAAAAGTGGCTTTGAGAAATGTCAATTTCAAATGGGTTACAACAGTCTTTGGGCATTGCATACATTTTCGCCTGTGCAGTTCCAGCAATGTTCACTTTATAGCGACATCCGCGTCATATGTCTCGGGTTGTCTGTCAGGCGAGAAAGTAACTACGTGCATTTTCCAGGTGCACCGTTTCTTGGTATTTGAATAACAACACAACACACATGACTAAACCAAGGTAACTTTTCAGCATTTCTTGCTTTAGATTCAAGCCGTCTCCACTTTTCATAATTCCTTTTTACAACACACGCCTAACACTGCACATGCACTGTCCCAATACCACACACACACACACACACACACACTAACAATGGCATGTGGCACTTAAAGGTGCTAACTAGGCATAATGCAATTTGGAATGACTATGCTATCTGAACATGGAGATAACTGGCTTTACAGCGATAACTATTGGAATGCTGGCCTTGAACTAACTGGACATTATAGAATCTGGTACTGTTCTTGTAATTGGACATACTAGTGGGCAAAATTGAATATGACAGTGATATACTTATTGGGCTTAATAGAATTTAAATATACTGCTATGTGGCCATAGCTGATCATGGCTGTTCTTAATTATCTGCGCATAAATTAACCCGATACTGCCATGCTAATGCTAATTGGTCAGAATGGCATCTACCTCTGCTTTGCTAACTACACATATCCTTGCCAATGTTTGAATAGCTTAAAATGGATGGACATGATGCAAACACTTGGGATTTGAATACCCAGGGCTTTCATTGCATTTCCTGGTGTGTCACATTAATGCATGGCATATGAGAACCAAACTATAATATGTTGTTAGCTGACCAATGATGGTCCTTCATGGGCATATGATGGGAATAACTGACAAATGGTGGAAGTACTTGGAGATGACGCCTGTTGGTTTAATCGGTGCCTGTTTCACTTTTCACTAGTTAACCTCAGATCACAAATTAAACTTTGGTCATTGTAATGTGGTGGGTAGTTCCTCTAAAGCTATGGTTTGCTCTTCTAATAATCCATGGCCCAGTATGCCGAATGGAACCTCATCAAAAGCTGGTGCGTTATTACTCTCCAGACTATCAGAGCAGGGATTGGGCACTCTGGGTCAGTTTACATTTAGGAACTGCAGATATACATCTGCAAAAAAATTTTTTATTTTCTGATCCATGTTTACGATTGGTGCTTTTTGTTTTCCAATTCCCCAGGAGTGACCACGATCTGGTATCCTTATTTGTAGAATATTACACTGAGAAATATATGTATACCCCTCCCCTCATGCAACCCACATCCCATCCCCAACCTCTGCGAGAATAGAATTATTACACCTCACCATGCAGAAATTGCTGAAATGGGCGAAGGTTGAAAAAAATATCTGACAAATGTGTTAGTGTCTGCTTAATCTTACTAATCTGAGCATAGATATTGCAACCTTGGAAGCCTACAATATCATAATGGAAAAAGCGAGATTGCATTTAATGTATCGATCTATTAATAGTTACCGTAATTGGTACAATAAGGATTGTTAGAAGAAAAGGAAATATCCATTATTAAAAACTATGAAGGATCCAATCAGAAATAAGGACAGATTGGCTAAACTGAGTTTAAAACCAGCAAAACATTTATGAAAACATTAGGCTTAGCAAAATCTAGAAGCAGCTGCAAAAAATAAATGCATTTTTGGAAGATGGTATCCAGTAGGATTGGGGTATCCGCCAATGTTGACTATTTATTTTGTATTTATTTGCAGTTTATTTTATTTTTTAAAATATTTTATTTTTGTTGGCAGAGGCATACAGAGAGCACACATTTCAGGGAAATAATTTACATGCATTAAGTACATATAGTGATACAGTAGTCAAAAGTAGTCATCCTGCCAGAGGCAGGTAAATGCAAAGACAAACCGGTTGAGTTACAATACACCGCTAGACGGGAGTACCTTTCTACTGGCCCACTGATGAGCCGCTCTCAGACGCACTCACTTCCTGGATGTTAAGGTAACTGTTGAATGCAGTCCAGATGTTCTTAGGGCGAGAGCGAGTGGGGAGAATGTTAATATATTCCTCCTCGCAGTTCCGGGACCAGGTAAGTAAGTTCAACCATTTCTGGAATGTGGGGGAGAGGGATATTTCCAGTTTTGAAGTATGCACTTCTTGGCCACCATACAGCTTATATTCAGAAATGTAGCCATGCCCTTAATATTCTTAGCTTTCCTCACCCCAAATAGCACCCCAAGAGGTCCGGGTCAATAGCACTCTCACTAATCTCTGACAATGGGACTCATTACAAATCAGGCGGTCCGGAAATAACGGTGGCCGTTGTTTCCGGACCGCCTGATCCCGACTCCTGCAGGCGGGAGGTGATGTTCCCGCCAGGTTTGACCTGGCGGGTTTAACACCGCCCGCCTGCAGGCAGACGAGGCAACACCGGCAGCATCTCGTAATGCTGCCGGTGTTTCCATGATCCCCATTCCCATTGAGTCCCATAGGACTCAATGGGAATGGGAATTAACACCATTCCGCCTTCGTGATTCCCGGAAAACCGGGGTTGTAATGCCCCGGTAATTCCGGGAATCACGGAGGCGGAATGGTAATACGAGTCCGGCATTAACCAGGCGGTTTTACCGCCTCGGTTACCGCCGGACTCGTAATGAGGCCCAATGTCATTAGTATTTTTTCCCAAAATTCTCCAAGTTTATGGCATGTCCAAAACATGTGTAAGTGGTCTACCTTTTCCATTTTACAGCGGGGGCAAGTGTGCGAGCCAGTGTGAGCAAATTGGGAAATACTAAAGGGGTGTAATGCAGCCTCTTCAGTAGCTTAAATTGCATGGCGCGGTAGCGGAAGTTGAGGGAGACTGCTGGTGTGCGTGCACATTTCCCCCCATATATGATCGGAGACCTCAAGGCCCAGTTCCTCCACCCCAGATGATTGGGATGGGGCGTTTGTTAGGAGCAGCTTATATTGTGCAGAGACAATGCTCCGGACGCCTCCCGAGTTAGCTATATACGCAAGCCCTGGGGAGTCGGGGGTGCTCATAGGGGAAGTCGGGCCATGCAGCACAGAAGGCAGCACGGAATCTGTAGTATTGCAGGAGTGCTAGGGCCGACCCAGAATGGCCCGGCTTCCAAGTCTGTGGGTTTATAATCTGCCCGTCAGGGTAGAAATCTGTCAGAGCCCGATAGCTCAGGTTACTCCAATGCTGTGATCGAGCTGCATCGTGCTTGGGCTCCAACCCGGGAAACCCCCACGTGGGAAGCCACTTGTAATAGGGGTGCTGATCCGCTGCCAGCCCAAAGAGGCGGCCCCATGCGTGTACGGTGGTGCCAACTGGGTCTATGGGGGATTCTGGTATGTATTGTCTAGTAAAATGAGTGTCATTACATTAACGTTGTCAGCAGCAAGTGTTTCCAGTTTGACATGCGGGCGGGGTGGGAGGGGTCCCTGGGTTACAATGGGAGGCATATTGGGTCTGTGCCGCTAGCCAGTATAGTGTCAAATCGGGGGCGGTGAATCCACCTCTCTCATATGGAAGGGTCATGCCAGACCATTTCTTGCATACTGCGTCCGAATGCCACAAAAACTGCGCACATTTTATGTAGTTTCGCAACATATGTTCCCCCTGGCCAAATGGGTATGTTAGAGAAAGTGTATAAGAACTTGGGTAGCAACACCATTTTGATGAGTGAAAGCTTCCCAGCCAGTGACAACGGGAGAGAGCACCAGCGAGTCATTTTGGTTTCAGCAAGCTTTGCCACCGCCGTGTAATTGTCAGTGAGGAGAGTGTCCTTGGTAAGGGATATGTGAACCCCCAAGTATTTAATCCCATTGGGAGACCAGTGGAGTGGGTATTCGGTGGCCGGTTGTTGGGTGGAACTAGTGAGTGGGAAAATCTCAGATTTGGTGTAGTTAATGGTGAATCCTGAGTGAGTACTGATTCGTGTGATGTCACATAGTATTGGGTCTAGGGTGCCTGATGGGTCCCTTACGTAAAGTAAGACATCATCCGCATACAGGGATATGATCTCAGGAGTGTCTTTTAGACAAATCCCCCGGTGGGCGTGACATGTTCTAATGTGGTCTGCCATGGGCTCTATTGCTAGAGCAAAGAGAATAGGGGAGAATGGGCAGCCCTGGCGGGTACCTCTGGAGAGCAGGATCAGGGATGATGTTAGAGAGTTGACCCGCACCCTGGCTACTGGGGAGGTGTATAGTAATTTGATATAATTGATCATGTTAGGGCCTATGCCCATCGTTTCCAGCACCATCCACATGTATCTCCAGGATACCATAACAAACGCCTTTTGGGGTCCAATGTGACCGCGACCGCATTTGAGCCCTGGTCTATCCGTGACATGACCTTCAATAGCCGCCTGATGTTATGGGAAGTGGATCTACCAGGTACGAAGCCAGCCTGATCCTTGTGGACCATTTAAGTCATTACTGGGAGAAAGCGGTTTGCTATTACTTTAGCAAAGATCTTTGTGTCTAGATTCATCAGTGAGAGGGGTCTATAGGATCTGCATTCTTCACTGGGCGGGCTTACCAGGTTTAAGTAGCACCGTTATGGTGGCTTCGCGCATGCTCGGAGGGACTCTTCCCACACCTCTAAGAGCTTGGGGGCCAATAGGGCACTGTGCTCCTGGTAAAATTCAGCTGCGAGTCTATCAGGGCCAGGAGCCTTGCCCTTGGGGAGATCTGAGATAGAAGAGACTATCTCATCAAGGCGGGGCGTCTAGTTGGTCCCTTGTGGCAGTGGAGATACTAGCTGTGGGTATACGGGCATGGAGATCCCTCATAAACTGTTTGCTATGCTCCGGGGGCTGGGAGTAGAGGTCCGTGTAGAACTTGGTGAAAATGTTTGAGTATCTGCTGGTCTGACCATTGTGTGGTGCCCTGTTTGTCTTTGTTGCAGGTGATCTGGGCCTGTCCCCATTTCCCCCTCGTCAGGGTAGCCAGTGTTTTGCCAGGTCTCTCTCCCTCCCCATACTTTCGCGCAGCAAGTGGGCGGCTGAGGTATTGAACTTCCCTGGTGGCGTGCATATTAAATAGCTGGAGTTCCTCGCTAATGAGGGCAAGGGTAGTGGCGGTCAGCTGATGTTGAACATTTCTGCTCTAGATCACGCAGTCTGGACTCAGAACGGCTAACGTCGGCCCTAATGGTCTTTAGAACCCCGGCTTCCTTGGATATGGACATCCCTCTAATATAAGCCTTAAAGGCTTGCATCCCAATGGTGGTGGGATGGGGGGCGTTATGCTCAAATAAGGACTCAATGTCCGCAAGGATATCGGCTTTAAACACAACATCGTGCAGTGCAGCGGATTTGAATTGCCAAGTGTTAAATGTTGAACTGGGGATTCCCAGTTCCACCGCCAGGGTGACCGGGGCATGATCCGAAAGAGTACGGTTCAGTATCTGTGCTCCCTCAATCCTCCCCATTATTCCACTTGACACCAAGATTAAGTCAATACTGGCGGAGCTGTCATGTACGGAGAAATAGTGGGTATATTCACACGACTGTGGGTGCAAGAGTCTCCAGGCGTTGTGGATAGCAAGAGTTTGGGAGTGTAGTAGCCTGCGGGCCAGGTTTGTGTCCAGTATGAAATTCATGTCACCTCCCCAGATTTGGATTCCCATGTATCCCAGTAGTATAGAGACCACACTATCCACGAAATCGGGATTATCCACGTTAGGACCATATGTGTTTACCAGGAGGTATTCTCTGTTAACGATTGTGCAGTGCAGTATGACATACCGGCCATCGGGTCGAAATAATTCTTGTGCATTACAAATTTGATGGATTTATGAATCATTGTTAGGACACCTCTGGCCCGGATGGAGTAGGAGGTGTAGTACCTGTTTGGTCCCCAGGATGTCGCCATGTTCTTTGCAAGGGGACCCTCAGAGTGTGTTTCCTGTAGGAGTAATATCTTGCAGCCGTGTCTATGGGCATAGACCGTTACCTAGCGGGCTTTGGTGTGATTACTGAGGCCATGGACATTCAAGGACATTATGGTAGTGGGCATTTTAAAAGACTAGGGCACATCCCAGCTTTGGCAATGTCCTACATAACTGCTGTCAGTGTTTTCAATCCGGGGGTACCCGGGTGTAATATGGTATGTCCGTCTGCCCCTGCCATTTTTAAAATAAACCCCCAACCCGAGGGTGTTCCCATCCACCCCCCCCCCCCCGCCAATAAACCGACACTCCTTTTAGAACAGAGGTCAGTGGGTAGAACCCAACAGGGGCCAACAATCATCATCAACAACAAACTCAAGACAATCATTGCAACTGAAGTGGGGCTCGCTGTTGCTGTGTGGTCGACATTTTTAAACAAAGAAAGGGACAGCATATGCTGTTCAGCATAGGTTTCTGCGGGGTATGTATTATTTGCATGGCCCCTGCCACCAGTAAGCATAGCAGAGCAGGATTAGATCGGAGTATTGGTTGGCACATGTGGCCGGCTCAGGGCGCTAGGGAAGGAAGATAGTGTCTGTGGGCCAAGTGCCGACCAATGGCACAAGTGTTTGTACCAGGGAGCCATATTTGCTGAGTTAGCAATACAACATTGCCAACATCACATTATGAACAAGGATCACAAAGCAGATTGGGTACCAGAAGGTGAGACAAGTTGTGATTAGTCAGCATCAACGTGGCCCCCTCCTGGGTCACGGAGAGGTATTTGCGACTCAATAAACTTCACCGCTTCGTCCGGCACAGTGAAGAAGTATAAGTTTTCCATTATAGGTGATTTTGAGCCGCGCTGGAAACCGTATTGCATAAGGGACGTTACACTCTCTAAGCAGTTTTTTGACGCCGAGGAACAGGCGCCTCTCCTGCTGCACGCCTACTGAAAAGTCAGGGAAGATCCTGATGGTGTGGGCTTCCAAGCGCAGGTCCCCCTTCTCACGTGATAGGCGAAGAATGAGGTTTCTGTCCCGGTAATTGAGAATTCTGGCGATGATGGGCCTGGGGAAGTCGCCCGGTTTGGGGCATAGTGATAAGGCCCGGTGAGCTCCCTCAACCATAAAGTATGGTGATAAGGCCGGGTTACCCAGACGACCTTTAAGTAGGTTCTCAACAGTGTCTTCCATACGCCCTTTGAGGGCGTTCTCCGGGATCCCGACAATTCAGAGGTTATTCCTACCAGAGCGAGACTCCAAGTCATCGCATTTTGCCCTTACACTCTTCATATCACTAGTCAGGGAGGCCACCGTGTTCTGGAGTGTATGTATTTCATTTTCATTTACAGAGATTTTGTTTTCAGCATCGGTGATCCTAGTCCCTGCCTGGTCAACTCAGGTCTTGAGTGAGGTGACATTGGCATTAAGGTTGTCCAGTTTCTTATGGAAGGAGGCAAAGTTCTTCGCCATTGATTCCATCATTGTGGTGAGATCTGGTACCAGTGCGCTAGAGTGAGGATCAGGCTCGGGTTCGTCCTGAGAGGATGATGTGTGACTCGCCTCAACCCTCGGGACAGGCTTAGTAAACTTATCCATGGCTCCCCCCTTGCCTGCTCCTCGGGATCGATTAGACATTGCAAGTATAGGATCGGATGCAGCAGTGTTCCACAGGTGGAGCTGGAGGGGAGATAGATGGCAAGGGCGCCAGGCAGATAGATGGTCTCTAGACACTGTCCCCAGTGCTAACAGGGTGGTTGGGTGATGGTAGCAGCGGATAGAAGCGGCAAGGCTGCAGCGGGCAGCGGGGCAAGGGGCCGTCCAGAGGCCAAGAGGGGGCAAGCGACAGCTATCGAGAGGTAGTGTTACTTTAGCCAAGCTGTAATGTGATGCCTCACTCCCATGCAGAGGCAGTAGATTCTGCACTAGTTAAGGTGAGCTGGACCCTCCCCCAGCCACCGCAAGAGGGGGTCAGTAGCCCACTGCCCGTCACGTGAAGGGGCTACAGGGGTCCTGGGGCTGCGGCGAGAGGATAAGCCGCAGACCTGAGTGGGACCTGGCAGTGCCAGGTAGTAAAGTGTCTATTGCGGCCAGGATGGGCATATGTAGGCAGATGTCTCAGGTTGCGGCAGCAGGGGCTTATATGGCCCAGTCCTGAACAGATGCTGTGGCGAGGCGCAGGGATATCAAGTGCGTACCCTGTTAGTTCAGTGTATGCGCCAGGGGGATCCAACGAGGGGTCACGGATGTAAAAAAACAGTACAGGGCCTTTCTATGTTTTCCCCGCTCCTCACCTGTCTCTCGTGCGTCAGTTCAGGCACACTGGATGCAGCACTGGGACAGCGGCTGGGCTCCAGCCCCGAGGCTCCATGGCGCTCACCTGTCACTGATGGGCCCAGCCCCGGGATCGGAGGGGCTGGGGCGCACTCCAGCATGAGCCCTCGTAATGGCCCCGGCCCAACGCAGCAGCACACCGCGCGCCCCGCCGAAGACAGCAGCAGTGGGCAGGGCCGGGGCCGCCGGGGTCCCGCTGGGTTCCAATCTCTCCGTCGGGGGACCCGGAAGGTGGGGATTCCGGGTAATGATGAGGCAGCTGCAGCGCAAGCCACGGTCACAGGAGACCAGTCACAGGAAGCCGGGGGCAGAGCGCGCGCAGAGGCCGGAGTGAACGCAGAGCTGGGCCGCCACTGCAGTCATTGTAATTCAGTCTCTGGTGTCCGATTTAACTCGAAACTTCCCAGATGCAGTCAGGTAGATATAGTCTGCAGATACGTAGTAGCTTGTGTGATGCCGACGTGGCAAACCGCAGATGTGAGCGGTTTTGAGTCTACACCACACAGAGCTCGAGAGCTAAGCAGCCATCTTGGGCTGCTCCACAGCCGACCAATTATTTGCATTTTTAAAGCGCTCACACAGCCCGGGGGCATCGAGGCGCTGTTAAAGGAATATGTCTTAGTTGCATATTTATAACGCACCTAATACCCAGAGATTTCTAAGCGCGGACCCGGGATCGAACCTGTGTTGCTTCGTGTCGTCTCATTTCCAAGGCGAGCACTTTGCCGCTGAGCAATCCTCCCAGGACAGTGTATTCCCACTGGCCAAAGCATCATTTTACCCAGCTATATAATCTTCTCACTCAAGACCGAAATTCTGTCAGCTAACAAAATGAACTTCGAATCAGCCTTTTCTGATCCAACATCGATGCAATTTACTGTTGAGGAAGTAAGGGGCGGCCTGTTCTCACCCAGAGTCCAGATCTGATCGCATTAGTCGTTGGGTGCCTGCATTCATTAAGATTCTTAGTGCACTAATAGCTAATAATTGAATTCTGTATAGCTGGAAGGAGTTTGTAATAATACCTTTCTTTAAGAAAGGTGACAGACTGAACCCAAGAGACCACCACCCAATTGTGCTAATAGATTCCTCAGCAAAATGGCTGGGCAGGGTGGTCTACAATGGTATAAATGAATGTACATGGCGTATGAAATAAGGATCATTCTAATAGGTGTGTCATTGTACGAGACCTCAATCATGTGTTGAAGAGCGAAGTACGTTTTAGGAGCTTTCTGAAGGTCAGGTAGAAGTTGTATGAGAAACATTTTGGTTTCAGAGAAGGAGTAGGAACTGTTGAACAGGTCCTTAACTTCAGGCTGATTTTGTACACATAATATATGTCCTGTGATACATGCCCAATCTACTTTGGGTTTATGGACCCGAGTTCGGCATTCAACAATGTGAACATGCAAAAAGTGAGGTATATTTTGCATTTGCTTAGCCACTCTTAATCCCGTTCATTTCACTACATATCAACCTTATTGCTATGTTGAGATTGGACAACAAGGGCAAGAGTACCCCATCATTCTGTTTGTTGCATGGAGCAAGGCATGCAAACATGTGTGTCCTGTTCCCTATAGACCAGTCCACCACTGAAAGCTACTACTATGCCTCATGATGTGTTAGGATAAAAAAACACATTTTCTTAAAAATCATTATTTGATATAAGTTTCCAGTGTACAAAGTATTTCCTTTTTAGTTTGGGCTATTAGATGGTGCTTTAGCGCCACATATAACCAACACTATTTTGAGTACAGATGGGGAGAAATTGCATATAAGGCGGGACACAAAGCGTGTAGGTGTTTGGTTATTTGCTCCCCCATTGACTGCCCATAGGCATGCCTAGTCTGGTGGGCATTCCCATACCCGTTCCTGCCCCTCCCCACCCAAAACACCTCCTCATGGGAATTCTTTGAGCTTTCTCTATTTATGCCTCACCATCAAACTTTGCACTCAAAGTGCCTGCCAGTGTTTCCTCAAAGCAGTCTTCTGAGAGTTAATTGGATTTGTAAATGCTGTTCTGGTGTAATAAAAATGTGTTAACCAGATCTCCCTTCAGCCACTCGATTCATAAGCACTATGCATGTACCGCACGGAAGTTCTGTTACAAACCAACATTGGCAAAGCCAACAGTTTTGGCTTGTGGAACAGTATTCAGCATTTGCTAGGTGCAGCTATTAGATATCCAGTTACTCGCACCATTTTGCACCTTCTACCATCAATGGCCAGTTTATTACTGTGCTCTAACACCTTGAAGCGTCTTTGTGTGAGGTCGAATTACCAATAAAATGTCTCAGACCAAATAACCAGACAGACTCAAAGAAGATGGTAAAATACTGCTTTTAGCTCAATGAAGGAAAACAGGGTTAATCGTCATTCATCAAACCGATGCATGCAGGATTGTGTGTTCTTGATTATACTCTGCTTATATAATGCTAGATGCGTCATCTATGACCCAAACCTATTGAGGGATGGGATTGAATTAAGGGAGCATGTCTACATATAGAATGCATGAATGTTAGTCTGTCATTGGCGGACCCTTGTCTTTAGGACACGCCCTCAGCTACTTCTACATGCATAGTATACTGATTACAGCAGGGAATATGGCAGTCAAATAGTAATTTGCAACATTCTATGTAAACGTGCATGGCAGGCATTTCTGATTGGTTGGCAACCCAAATCAAACCTTGGACATTCGGCTCGCTAGCAGCACGTACATAGAAATGAAACCCAGGTGCCTTGAGATATGTCGGCTCTCCCCTTGTTTTCCCAATTAGTTTACCTTCTCTCATCGGTAGGCCTCATGCCAGCATCCTCTGTTTGAAGATCGACCTTGCCAGTCTGCACTGTCCCGGAACATTCAAGGGCGTTTAGGCACACCATTATCTTAGTTTCAAGCCTAATGAATAGCCCTTGTTTGCAAGCTTCTCGTCACGTGTTAAGAGAGCACAAATGTGTCAATTTCGACAGTGTATTTAACACTATTTGATTCAATTACACTGGGTGCAGTTGCTCCTCTTGGCCTTTAGAGACTTGCTCACTCTATCCCATATAAACTTGATATGCTTTTCATTGTCCAATACTTGGCATGTTCTTGTTCCTCCTAGAGAAATATCTCCTTCGCACATGATCTATTCATTGGACTCCCTTCATACTTTGCCTTCATCTGTCAAAATAGCATCCTTGGTCCCAAGCCAATGTACTTCTTTTTTTTTTTATTTGTAAGGGAAAACCGGCTTCTTCATTGTCTTTTCACTTCAGGATCCTGGGCTCGTATTTCGAGGTATCTGGGTTGATTGAAATAAGCCATCGTGTATCGTCTTGTAATGGTCATCCTAAACGTTGGATATATACCTCTATAAGCAAGCTTCTATATGTTCCTTATACCTTGCATTACGGTGTATTTACAGTTAGTTATTTACAGTTATTGACCAGTGAGTCACTTCATTCTTCTTTGTGTTCATAATTACTGTATCATTCTCTTAGTGCTCTAGTTACATCGTCATTCTTAAGTATTTTCATATTGTTTCAGTGTAGGTTCTCATATCTTCTTTGACATTCTTTTGCTGTCATCAGACTTTGTTTTAACGTACATCCATTC
Organism: Ambystoma mexicanum; assembly: GCF_040938575.1. Classification (NCBI taxonomy): domain Eukaryota; kingdom Metazoa; phylum Chordata; class Amphibia; order Caudata; family Ambystomatidae; genus Ambystoma; species Ambystoma mexicanum. The sequence goes on from NC_090923.1 coordinate 529,494,698, forward strand.
TGCTCATGGCTGTATTTCGACAGCTTGGCAAGGGGCATCCTTCTTGGTAGCATTCCAACACTGTCAGCTTGTGGGTACACTCTAAATGGTTGCCTGAGTGCATATCGTCTCTCATATACTCCACGTGGTACAGGAATATAGCCAGGATTAATGCACGGGTTCCCAATTGTGGCTCTTGGTCTGTCATTCCAATAGGATGGTGCTAAGGGGGCAGAGACCAGGGAGATGGTGTGCACCTGCTCCTCTACTTTCCCCCCTCTGGTCGGATTTCCGACCAAACTCTTCACCTCTTCTTCTGCAATTCCTGCTTTGTCGTCTTCTATCATTTCATCATATTTTCTTTTCCTCGGCACCCGTATCTTTGTCGTTCCCCCTCAAGGACCAGCATTTTTTATATGTTCATCTACACTCCAGGTCATCAGGCAACAATCTCCTGCTGGTGCACAGAATATCCATCGTCCCACATATTTCTTCCAATCCTTAGGATAATTAAACTTAGTTCCTGGAAGTGCAAGGGTACTTTTCTTTATATTTGTAACGCTCACCTGATTCCCGTAGAGGCGCCGGTCTTGACTGGGCGTATACCGTATCTGCAAAGGTGATGTGTAACACACGGCTGGCTCTTTGGGCTGGACCTCTGTGCACTGTATGCCTGACTTGAAGGGTAAGATGTCTGCAGATAGAAAATATGGGATTAAGGAACTGGGTTATTGAATGTCTCTCTCTTCTTCACTTTCTCTTCTCCTGTAGAACCCCAAAGGTTAACGCTCTCAACCTTAGGTAAGTGAACGCCGTGCTCTCCATCTGCCTCGGGGCAGGGTGCTGTAACCAGTTCCTTCACTGGATAAGGGGAGCAGGCCTCTTGACTTCAGGGGACTGCTGTCCGTCGTTTACTGCACGAACGGTAAGTTTCGAGTAATTCTGTCTTTAAAGTCTTTAGTAATGATGTTTCTTGTTTTGCAGGGTTCCGGCGATGGCGGATGACGGGCTGAAGTGAGTTGAAGATGGAGCCCGTGTGATGAATAGAAGCGCCTGGAAGCACGTAAGTAAGCGCTTGTTGCCTGCTTCACGATGCGCTCTAACTGTCTTTTTATTTTGCAGGTACAAGTTCGGAGCGGCTGCAGGGTGCCGGAATACCCACTGGGTTAGATGTGGAAAGGAGTAATGGCACGTGAGTATTAAAGTTCCCCAATGTCTTTAAACGCACCTTGTTTTGTCTTTCAGATGCGGGATGCAGCGCCGAAGGCCTCCGGAGCGTGCGAAGAGTTGGTAAGCTTTTGTCTTACAGATGCCGGAATGCAGTGTGAAGACCTCCGGAGCGCACGAAGAGTAGGTAAGCCTTTGTCTTTCAGATGCCGGAATGCAGCGCGAGGCGTTGGTGACAGCCGATGGACCAGGTAAGTGAAGAGCTGTCACTGAAGACCATAATGCTAACCTGTTCTTTCTTGTCTTTATAGGTGTTGCTGAAGACTGGATTCAGGATGGTAAGCCTTTTTCCTTAGGCCCAGGATCAGATGCAGAAGACACGATGAACGTTCTGCTGCAGAGGATGCAGAATAACGCAAAGCAAGATTCATCCATCGGGAGTGGTTTAAATAGCCTCCTGTAGTGCTTAGGTGTCTCCGTCCACAGCCACGCCTAGGTAAGAAAAGAGTTCCTGCTTTCCAGAAGAGTTCCAGTGTTCTGAATCTAGGGAGTGGCTCCTGCCCCACCCAACAGGAAAAGTAGTTCCAAACAGAAGGGGATCAGAGGCTCAACTGGCAGGCAAGTAAGCAGCATGGTCTGCTGCAGGTAAGTCCACCCAAGCATTATGAGCCCGGCGCTTCCAGCGCTGGGACTGGGCATATTTATGAGCCTGGTGCCACTGGCGCCAGGACTGGGTCCAAAAGGTCCCAATTGGGACTGGTTGGCACTCGGAACCTGGGTTATGGATCTGCTTCCAAGGGAGTTGGGAAAACCCTGACCTTTTGGAAGCAGAGATCATGACAATATTCTCACGATTAATGGCTTCACATTGCATTTGTTCACCAGTTGCAGTATCAATGTCAATCATTATCTTCATTCCAATAGCTTTCTTGGCTGTCTTTTTACACTAGCCCACAATTATCCTTATGAGACAGAATCCTAGCAATATGAGCAGTAGTATTGCTCCAAGCATTTTGAAAGCATTTTCCAACCAAGTTGGAATCCATGAGAACAAAGATGTAAACCAACCATCATATTCAATTGGATCGACTTCCTTCACCATCTTCGTGTGCAGCTCTTTTAGCGTAGTTATTGCTTCTGTCGAGGTTCAATTTTCTTCATCATGAGTAGGTATAAATGTACAGCAAGAATGCCCGACCTCTCCATTGCTGTTATTAAGTCTAAGACATATCCGTTCAGGAGGGCCATAAAATTTATTGCCCTCAATTCTTCTCTGATGGCATTAAATCCTTTTATTGTTGTATTAATCATCTGTAGTAGATCCCATCTGGTAATCTGGAGCCACTTAACCATTACCGCAGTTTGTATTCCTGGCATGAATATAGATCTAAAGATCACTGTCGTTCTGCTGAATAATTTGTGCTCATCTGGAATGCCATGATAGGTTTCTACTGATTTGCTGAGAAGTAATTCTCTTTTTTTGTCGTTTTCGATGTAGAGCTCTTCTCTTCCTGACGTGTGCATCCATATTCTGGAATACTGTCATCTGTAAGTCACTCTGTGGAACTACCAAGGCTGGTATGCTGACCAGTACCAACAAACCAATTCCTCCCCATTTTCTGAATGAATTAAATATGCTCACTATCCACAGGCCCAATAATGATCCATCAGGACTGCAGTTCCTTCATCCAGGCCTAGTACATCAAAGATTCAAGCAAACTCGCGATTTTCTCCAACTTTCGCTGTGCCATTGTTTCTGAAACATAAAGATGACTTCTTGAGGGGGAGTATCTGCAATTGTCCCCCCCCCCCCATCGTCAACAGCCTCACAATGTTAGGCTTTACATTCCTTTTCTGCGTTTATCACAGCTATGTCCAATTGTCCTGTCATAGCTCTTGCTTTGAACACAACTTCTCTTTCAGCCCATCCATCAGGAGTGAGCACTGTTCCTTTAATTTATAATTGTCCTCTTTCCCAACATATATGTGTCTCTTCTTCATTCTTGCCTTGGCAATTTAGCATCTTCTTTTCTTCGATCTTGAGTCCTGCTCCATTTACTCCGGGTTGTTCATATTTTAGTATCGGATGCATCGTGTCTTTATTTTCTCTCTACTTTGTTGCTTGCACGTAATCGTCTTCTCTTTGGGATGTTTTCTTGGTCATCCATACTACGGATGCTGTTCGGCCCTGAAATTCCGCCCATATTGCCTGTATGTTGGAAACCAGAGTATGTGACCTACACGGACATACGAGGAAATATGTTGGTTGTTTAAATAAGATTCCTGAAGAAGCGGAGCAAATAAACAGTAAGGAAGAATGGTGACGTTACCAACTCACCAACCATCACCGAGTAAACGTCACACAGAGCTGAACTGACGTACCTAGAAGAGATGCAGAGCCCAGTGGATGCAGATATTGTAGAAGGCCTCAAGAAAGTATCAAGGATAAGTGACATCTTGGGATCAAGGTGAAGAAACTTCTTCCACAGAAACAGATGAAGACATCACGTTATTTTACACGCGTACAGATGCAAAAGAAACACAAGCAGACAAATTAATCTCGAGGCTAGCTTTATAGTGAATAGATTGCGGCAGGCGCCAATAAATATATATCTATATAATGATATGTTATTTATATAGCGCCTTAATCCAAAGCGCTTTACAGAGCACATATTTACATACAATATCACCCAACCAAAATCGGTACTCCTGTATCGACCTCGGAAGGATGAAAGGTTGAGCTGGCCTTGCTTGGATTCTAACCTGCGACCTGCAGATCGCAGCAGCGAGCACTAAATATATATGGTCAAGTAAAGTATAGCAGTGCTGGACTTTAGCAAGAAGGCAGAGAAAGCCTAATTTCCAGAGTGTCGCAGTTAAAAAGCATATTGAATTGCAAAGAGAATCTTAGCAGGCGAGGCTGGATGAGCCAAGAAGCCAAGGTCTTATCAAACTGGAGTAAACTGTCATTGGATACAAATCGTGTGAAAGAACAAAACTCCTGTTCATAAGGCATGAACAAAACAAGGAAGACGTCGGAGGTCTATTAAAAAACAGTATTAAAAAGCACTAGAATTTTGATTCCATGGTCTCTAGTCACATGGAAGGATGAAGTTGGATGAACGAGATGGTCACACCTATGCATGAGGGCTGAGTGTGCCTTCACTCCCTGAATTTCTCAGAGCTTAGAATACTCTCAAGGCCGAGCTTCAAAGCCTAATTGACAGTAGACAACTGAGGTGATGATGGATTGATATGCTAATTGGTGGGAAGCAATGGTTAAAGCGAACTTGCCAGTACCTAGATGGCCAGCCTACATGCTGCCAGACGTAGGTGGAAAAGTACTGACGGAGGTTAGAGTGACAACCAATTGTAGAGGACTGCATAATTGGGGGTCCTTTAGTTGTGTAAACCAATGGGAAATTGTGTATTTAGTGAAGTTCATAGTGGTAATTTTTAGGGGAGGGCTTAGTTGCCCCACCTGAAGTTAAGTAACCAATCACATATTCACTCTTTTTTAGACTAGTATGGATCATATACATGGATGTTCTCTCTGAGCCAATCACCCACACTCGTAGGTTTTTGTAGTTTGCCATGTAGAATGACGTTAGTAAACACGTAAGTTAACGTCATTGATGAAGTGTTTTGTGTATACGATCTCAGTTTATACTAGAATGCATTGAGTAAGAGGATCGAGCAAATTCGTTGATGCTCGTTATGCTCCCTATTTTAGATAATTGATATTAAAACAGTTTTCCTTTTGCCAACTACTTGAGTCGTCTTGATTATTGATGTATGAATAAAAATCTGCATCCCCATCCATCTCCAGGGTATTCGCTACTCATCTTAAATGGCTGTGTTATCCAGTTGGTAGCGGAGAGGAGGGTTCAGATCCATCGACATAAGTACATTTTAGAGTCCCGGCAATATCAAACGATCTTTGCCATTCGGCTGAAAGGACGTGAAGCTCCCTAGATAGTAGTTAGTGTAATTTTAAAAAGCTTGCGGTGTGACGGGTACCCTGGTTTCCACAGAATCCCCTCTAACGTCTACGAGAAGCTGATCGAACAGAAGGTTGAAGAGGCTGTGAAAGAGGCGTACGATCCCGAAAGTCAGAAGACGAAAATGCGAGTGGTGAGTAAAAACGGAGAGAGTTGGCAAAACGTATGGGTGATGAGTGAAGGAAAAAAGTGAATAACGGAGGGAGGCGGAATAAATGTAACATAGGACTAAGAGTGTTATATGTATATAGTGAATAGATATTGACTTGAGTGTGACCAAGCAATAGAGGTATCGTGAGAGAGGCCACGATAAGAGAATACAACCTGGCTTGTGTTTTAAAGAACGTATCAGAAGAAGTTTGAGGATCCAGCATCACGGATAGTATTGAACACATCAAGTCTCTGAGTGAGCTGCCCTATTGCGGGTACAGCCTCATTCCGGGTATAGCCTCATTCCGTTACCTGTAAAATGATTCCCTCCATCGACAGTGATGCCCCCCTACTCAAGGAGACATTAGCTGTCTTGTACATGTACTCTGCTGAATCTGAATGGGCGAATGCTGCGACTGCCCTTTTGGTGGATTGACTGCTACCTGCTTTGTTTGCAAATCTTGCTGCATTCTCGGCACTTGTCGCTGCTGCATCGTTTGATTCTGAGCAAACCTGTCTCTACTGTGCTGTGAATACGCAGGCGTGTTTGAAGTCCCCCCTCTCAAAAATTGGCCGTTTTGCACGAACCCTTGACTTCTACACATACGAGCAAAGTGCCCTGTCATACCACATATCCAACATGTAGGAGGTCTCCTAATCTGCCTATCCTGCATATTTTGACTGTCATTCTGCATATTTTGAAACCCACCTTGATTATTCTGGAGGCTTCCATGATTATTCTGCCAATTCCATTGATTATTCTGAAAACCTCTTCCTCAAAATCCTCCCCTTCTCCAGCATGGGGTCTGGCATGGATTCACATGCTCATGAATATTCCCCGTCGTCAGGCTGGGAATCCTCGGTAAGGAAAAATCAGTATCAGTTTCGTTTCTGATCTGTCTTTCGTAGTAGTAACCAATCACTGATCTCTGCGTCATACTGACCACAGCCAATGACTGCCCTCTCCCTAAGCCCCGCCTCTGGCAGCCATCTTCAGATTTTTACCGCACGTTCAAGTGTTGGGAGCCCTCGTGCTTAGCTCTCGAGCTTTTACTGCATGTTTCGCGCTTTTTCAGGTGAATTTTCACATTTTTTCGGTTAATCGAGCCTCAAGCTCCACCGTTTCTACTCCCGCTAACGGCTACCCGTTGCGGGATTTTCCTACGCCCCTCAAGGGTGAAGATTTCGTCGAATCAACTTCTTGGAGGATTCCAGAAGATTCGCGGCCTACTTCGAGATGGCCCAGGACGCGAGTTCGTCACCCGGACCCAAGCTGTTACGCAGCTGCCCTGGATGCGGGCTGCAGAATGTGTTTAAGGAGGACGATGCCTCTACTGTCTTCATGGGGACAAGACTCATGTAGAGAAGGACTGCCAGTTCTGCAAGAACTTGTCGGAGCGGACCATGAGGGACCGTCGATGGAGAAGGGCTCAACGGGCTCAGCGGGCTTCTAAGTCCTATGCGGGCGCCCCTGCGACGGGGGCCCAAGACCAGGACAAGCGCTGCGAGTCCGCTGACTCCAGGAGCGCCGAAAGGTCGGGCTCTTCGGTCGCTAGGCAGGGCGCGCCTTCCCCGGCACCGTCAACCACGAGCCAGCGCTCCGGTTCGGGGAAGAGGAAGTCCGAGACCCCGGGTAAGCTTCGGGAGAAGCCCCGTCCGATCTCGGAAGAGGGGGAGCGAGGCGTCTCCCCTCCCCCTAAGGAGAAGGCCCGGGACGCACCTAAGGTGGTGAAGGCCCCTACCCAGCAGGCAAAGGCCTCTATCGAGGCGATCGCGGCAACTCTGGCCAAGCCGGCAGAGACCCCGCCAGCGGAGACTGCCTCCGGGACTAGAGTTTCCCTGCCGCCAAGGAGGGAATCCTCTTTTCAGCCCATCGTCATGGCCACCATGATGGAAGAAGCGAGGGGGGGGCACGGTATCCTCCTCGAGCTCGGAGTCAGCCTCGGAGGAGGAACTGACCGAGGCCGTGAGGAATCTCGAAGTCCAATTCGAGAAGGTTCGATCCCGTAAGGAAGATCCTCGGGAGATAACCGAGGAAGACGACGATGGCGAGGAAGAGCAGCCTTCCCTTCCGGCGCAGCCGGAACCTAGGCCTCAGGATAGCTCGGCGGCCATTTTGTCTGCGATCCAGTCCTTATGTTCTGAGATAAGGACGAGATTACCACGGCCCAGGCCGGAGGACCCGCAACCTGGCCCGTCGGAAAGTCCTCAGAACAAATGACGGAGGACCCAAACCTCTCCTCCACTCGCCCCCGTAAGGCCTACAGTTCCCTCCTCATCCTCCCACGAGTCGGGAGATGACGGTGCGATGGGTTCGACGACGGGTTCTGAGGGCAACGACGACGACGACGTAACGGGTCTCCCGTCGCACGGGTCTCGCCGCCCGACGAGATTGGCTCTTTCCACGCCATGATCGCCAGGGCGTCCGAATTGTTCCAGCTCTGCCCGGAGGAGCAGAAAAAGGAAGGTTTCCTCTATCAGCGCCGGGAGGCCAAGAGGAAGACGGTCATCGCGGTGCCTCTAATCGATGACATCTGGGAGGAGGGCCTGTCGGTTCTCAAGAACCCCTCCACGGCACCAGCCAAACGGGACCGGTACGAGAAGAAGTACCGGGTCCCCGAAACCGCTCCCCTGTGCCTCAGGGCTGAGCCAACGCCAGACTCGGTCGTCTCGGCGGCGGCGAAGAAGAAAGCGGCGGGGTCAGGAGCCTCGACGTCGAATTCCCCGCCGGACGGCGAGGGAAAGAAGTTGGACGCCATGGGGCGGCGGGTCATTTCGTCGGCGGCGACGACGATCAAAGCGGCCAACGCCCTGGCCATCGTGGCCCGTTACGACAGGGAGCTCTGGTTTAAGCTGGCCCCCATATTGGACTTCCTACCGGACGACAAGAGGTCCGAGGCCCTGGAAATACTTCAAGAAGGCGAGGTGGCGTCGGACCACGCCATAACAGTGGCAACCGATATTGCCGATACCGGGTTGCGCCAGCTGGGCAACAGAGTTTGCCTACGACAACAGGGTTGGCTCCGGGCGACCGACTTCCGTCAGGACGTCCAGACCAGGGTGTTGGACATGCCGTTCGACGGCAGCAACTTGTTCGGGAAGGCGGTGGACGAATCCCTCCAAGCCATAAAGACGGACACAGAGACGGCCCGTGCCCTAGGAGCCCTTCAGCAACGACGGCCCTTTTGGAGCTCCGGAGGCAGACAGGGTGCCTCCAAGGGATCCAGCGGTGGCTCGTCGTCATCCTACCGCCAGGCGGCACGCTCCTCGTCTCAGGAGGGCTACAGGGATCGCGGCAAGCAGGGAGCGCCTCACCGCCGTCGGCAAGGTGGCCAGGGTGGCAAGGCCATCACCTCCAAGCAGGACTGAACCGGCCGTGGCCTCGGGCCCCCACCGAAGCACCCCGGTGGGAGGCCGGCTGATGAAGTTCGTCGGCGTGTGGAAGTCCATCTCCACCGACCGTTGGGTGCTGGATACCCTGGCAAGAGGACACTCTATTGAATTCCTGAAGAAGTGCCCTCACGTTCCACCTGTGGCCAGGAAGGAAAATCACATCCCGCAACTGGTGTTGGAAGTACGGGCGATGCTCAGGAAAGGCGCCATCGAGCTTGTCCCGAAGAGGCTCTGGGGCTCCGGGGTGTACTCAAGGTACTTCCTCGTCAGGAAGAAGACGGCCAGCTGGCGCCCCATCCTGGACCTTCGTCGTTTGAACAAATACATCAGGTCACAAAAGTTCAGGATGGTCACCCTCCAGCACATGCTGGGACAGCTGGAGGAAGGCGACTTTCTATCGTTGGACCTGGAGAATGTATACTTCCACGTTCCCATCGTCAAAAGTCACTGAAAGTTCCTCAGGTTCGTCGTCCAGGGACGCCACTACCAATTCAGAGCACTGCCGTTCGGATTGAAGTCAGCCCCCAGGGTCTTTACCAAGTGCCTAGCACCTGTGGCGGCGCGGCTGCGCCTGCAGGGGAATCACGTCTACCCCTACCTGGACGACTGGCTCATCCGCTCAAGGACGAGGGAACTCGCCGTCGAACACACTGCGAGGACCGTCCAGCTACTCACAGACCTCGGATTCGCCATAAATTACCCAAAGTCCCACCTGGTGCCGTCGCAGGTGGCCCTGAAGAATGGACAAAGACCATTCTGGGCAAAGTGCAGCGCCTGCTGGGCACGGACGTGGCCAGAGTGAGGTCCATCAAGTCCCTCTTGGGGATGATGTCCTCTTGCATCTACCTGGTGCTCCTCTGCAGACTACGGATGCGCCCTCTTGAAGAATTTCTCGACGCCCGTTGGATGCAGGCGACGGGCACCTTCGAAGACAGGGTCCCCCTCAACGAGGTGTTCCAGCGGGCGATTTAGTGGTGGGACGTTCGAGCGCACCTCACGGCGGGCAAGGACTTTCAGACGCCGGCGTACCAGGAGACGGTGACTACGGACGCCTCCCTGGAAGGTTGGGGCGCTCACACCGGAGATCTCCACGCAAGAGGCCTCTGGCTCCCGGAGGAGAGGCTCCTGCACATCAACGTCCTGGAACTCCGAGCCGTGTTCTGGGCTCTCAAATCGTTCCTCCCGTCGCTCAAGGGCAAGGTGGTGCGGATCTTCACGGACAACACCACGACAATGTTTTACATACGGAAGCAGGGAGGCACCAGATCCCCAGCCCTATCGAAGGAGGCACATGATCTGTGGCACTGGAGAAAGAAACACCATCGCTGACTCGCTCAGCAGGGAGCTGTGCGCGTGTCACGAGTGGGAACTGCGCCAGGTTCAGGTGGATCAACTCTTCCGACGATGGGGCAAACCCCAAATCGACCTGTTCGCAACAGCGACGAACTCGAAGTGCAAGAGGTTCGCCAGCAGGTTTCCCCAGCCGAGAAGCATGGGCGATGCGTTCTCGTTCCCCTGGGACGGCCTATACCTGTATGCGTTCCCTCCGTTGCTGCTTCGACTCATCAACCAGCTGAAGAGGTCCCGGTGCAGGATGATCCTCGTTGCACCGGCGTGGCCGAGGCAGATCTGGTTCCCGGACCTTCTGGACTTGTCAACGTTGCCTCCCATCAAGCTGTCGGCGGACGCAGACCTTCTCTCCAGAGAAGGAGGCGCCATCTTCCACCACGACCCGGCGTCGCTGAACCTGCAGGCTTGGCTCCTGCAGCGCTAGAGTTTGGAGGCTACGATATACCGGCCGATTGCAGAGAGGTTCTTGCAAAGGCCAGGGCGTCCTCGACTCTCAAATGCTACGGTCATAAGTGGAAGAGGTTATCTAGTGCCGAGCACAGAAGATCAACCCCCTACGGATTACGGCCCCTCAAGTGCTGCCGTACCTGCTATCGCTGGCAAAGGCTGGGCTAGCCCATGCCTCCATTAAGATTCATCTGGCGGCGATCTCCAGATATACCAGAACCACAGGACGGTCATCCCTGTGGTCCCATCGACTGGTAAAAGAGTTTATGAAAGGACTGTTCCGGTCGTTCCCGCCGGTGAAGGCCCCGGCGTGGGAACTTAACATGGTGCTGACCAGGCTCATGGGGCCCCCATTCGAGCCGATGCACTCCGTACTTGACTTTCCATGCCTCGAGGGTGGTGCTTAGGATGCACCCCTCCTTTATGCCCAAGGTGCCATCAGACTTCCATTTTAACGAGCCCCTGGTGTTACCTGTTTTCTTCCCGTCTCCTTCGTCGCCGGCCGAGAGGACTTTGCACTCGCTGGATGTGGCTAGAGCGCTGAAGTTCTACGTGGACCGCACAAAGAGTTTTCGGAGGACATCACAGCTATTCGTGAACTTTGGACCTGTGAATCAAGGGAAGGCTCTCTCGAAGTCTTCTATTTCCAGATGGCTCTCCGGCTGCATAATGCAATGCCACCGGTTGGCTAACCGACCGCTGCCAGGCCGTCCGAGAGCCCATTCGACCAGAGCGATCGCTGCTACTAGGGCGTTCTTATCTGGTGTGTCCCTGCTGGACATCTGCAGGGCTGCTACGTGGAGGTCGACGCACACCTTCACGAGATTCTACTGCGTCGATCGGGATTCCAGGGAGGAGTCCAGGGTCGGCCAAGCAGTGCTGCGCAACCTGTTCGCTTAAGGTGAGCCTGGTGAGGAGGTAAGACATGCTTAATGTTGAGTTTTTTGTATCTCTTAATGTTGAGCCTTTTGCCACCCCCCGTGGTTGTGCATGTGTGTACTGCCATGTATTCTTATATTCATAAGAATGTGAATCCATGCCAGACCCCATGCTGGAGAAGGAACAAGTTACTTACCTGTAACTTGTTCTCCAGCATGGGTCTGGCATGGATTCACATGCGAACCCTCCCGCCTACCCCTCTGTGGCTCTTCACTTGGTCCTACTGCCACTTCACGTGCTACCAAATCTGAAGATGGCTGCCAGAGGCAGGGCTTAGGGAGAGGGCAGTCATTGGCTGTGGTCAGTATGACGCAGAGATCAGTGATTGGTTACTACTACGAAAGACAGATCAGAAACAAAACTGATACTGATTTTTCCTTACCGAGGATTCCCAGCCTGACGACGGGGAATATTCATGAGCATGTGAATCCATGCCAGACCCATGCTGGAGAACAACAGTTACGGGTAAGTAACTTGTTCCTTCCTCGCGGAGCAAATCCATTATTGCCCTGATCAAACTGCCTTTGGTTATTCACCTGCGGCATATTCACAGTCTGCTGTGAATTCGATCCGTCTACACTAGTCAACATTGCCCCATCAATGGCATATTTGGACAATTTCTTCTGTACTAACTTTGCCGCTTCGCTTTTCGAGGCATCGTCTTTCTTGCGATTTCTTTTTTTCCTGCAAGAGTCTACAATAATGAGCAATGGTCAGCTGAATCGCCAACAACGGTTTGGCTTCTATATCCACTAACTTCTTGAGCTACTTCTGTACAGGGTCTGACAGCCCTTGGCACAGTATGATAGAACACAGGTATAGATTTTCCCCCAAGATTTGCGTGTCTCAAAGCTCCACTGCTCTTGTAAATTCTGAATGTAAACAACCGGATCATCCCGTCTTGCATCTTTTTAATCATTATAGCTCCCATATTGGACATGTCTGGATACAGTACTCTTAATTGCTTTCCAGACCCCCCTCTCTACAGTTATTGAACGGTGCTCCATCGTGAGCAGTGTTAACTGTAGTAAAAGCAGCATATCGTGCCCTTGACCAAACGTCATCAACTCTCACCAAGTATGGTGATCAGGAGACCCCTAACGTCCCCTATAGTCAATGGGTTTCCTCCCGTCATTTTCTCTAACTCATGTATCCATTTCCCAGCACCAGAGGTTAAACTCTGATGTTTACACCTTAAATTATCCTTGTCCATCTGGGGCCATGGTATATGTGGTCTGGCCCCCCTTTTTCTAGCCAGGGAAACCGTGAAGCCCCAAACTCATTCTCATCTCTCATCATTTGTCTGTCCACTGCAGGGACAAGATTCCCGCACTGCCTTCTTCCTGGCAGCGATCTTAATCTGCTCACATATGGTGGCGACTCTCACCATGGAGTTGCCGTTTAGGTCGGTCCGACTGTGTCATGCCGTGGAAGATGTCTCTGACTTCGTCTGATATTTCTTGTGCCCAACTCATGCAACTTCTCTCCTCTTCATCTCTGTTCAGAGTCAGTCTATCTAAAGACAGCGCTTTATGCTTCATACTACATGAGGCTCCCTCTGTGTCGTACAACTGCGTACTCTCAAGTCGATTATTTTTTCCCTTCCACTTTGATTCTTTTTGGGCTTTCATTTCATGGTATACTTGTCGATCACTTCCCCAATGCTCCTAGAGTCACAATCGTCCTCTAGATTTACTCTAGATGGGCCTGGTCTGGGAAGAATTCGTCTGTCCTCCCACGCTACTTCTGGATTAGGATTCCTTCCTTCCTTCCTTCTCCAAGCGATCAAGATCGCATGCTCTCTGCTTTCTTTTATGTTCTAGATCATCGTCAAATTCTCTCTGCTTCCTTGCTTCCTGTTTTACCCTGTGTCATGACGCGCGCTCCATGGAAGCTATGGAGCCGATGGAAGGGCTGATTCCATTCCTCCACCAGCGGTCTAGTCTCCCACGTCCTGCACGTTACCATCATGACGCATATATATAGGCGTCACTCCCGGTAATCGATGCGTTGCAACCTTGCTTTCCTCGCCAGGTTTTGTACGCTAGTGCTCCTCTCTGACTCCCCTTGTTTTTTCCCGCTTGTGCCTTTGATCTCTCATGGTGATTCCTCCACTCTTCTGTTCCTCCCGCTTTGTAGTCCTTGATCCTTCTACCACTCTAGTGCTCTTTCCTAACTTGTTGTACATACAACTACGATTGTATGCTCCTTCCCACCGCAGCCTTCTGCAGACCTCTTCCTCGTTCCTCGGCTAAGGTCTCCATCGCTAGCTCGACTCCAGCAGTGTCTTCTGGGAATAGAAGTCCTCTCTTCTACATCAACGGAAGCCTTCAGCCTAGATATTCATATTCGTAGTGCTACTACATCCAAGCACACCAGGGTTTTTCAGCCACGCTTTTCCCTGGAATTGGGGGCGGACTCCCTGAGGGTCCCTTCTGCCTTGCTGTTGAACAGCGGGCAGGGTGGCTTCCAGTGGAGCTCGTCCCAAACTCAACAGGAAAGGACTGGACCTTTGGAGAGAAAGGAGAGCCAAAGACACCGACAGTTCCTCAGAAGAACTGAGTACAGGTGAGGAGAAGGAGGAGGGAACCAAGGAGGGTATTTGTCAAGCAACTCCTACTTCATCGCATGACAGTTTGCAACGCCAAAGGATGGCTAGCTTAGAGCAGTATCAAGAATTGGTCAATGCCATACAGGGGATAACTGCGGAGCTCCAAACCATGAGGGTAGAAAATACCGCCCTTAAGGCTGACAATGCCGCTCTGAGACAACAAATGATTCTGAGAGAAGAAGTTCGGGGTGATCTCCCACCTATGCCCTTACCTTGTGGGAAGTATGAAGGGAACCCCAAGAAGATTAAGGAATTCCTCGATGCCTGTAGAGTATACTACACTTTTCGCCCAAAGATGTATGAATCCGACAAAGCAAAGGTAGGCTTCCTCGTCTCAAACCTTGGGGGTAACGCTCTAGCATGGGCTACCCCGTTAGTTACAGAAACTGATCCTGTGCTGAATGATTACAATGCCTTTGTACTACAATTCAGAGACTGCTTTGAAAGGACCGAGACTTTGTACGCGTCCTACGAAAACATACTAGACCTCAAACAAGGTCTTGTTGATGTACAAACCTATGCCTCGAACTTCCAGAGGATAGCATTGGAGACAGGATGGCCTGACTCAGTTAAGCAGACTCTCTTTAGGAGAGGACTACATGAAGACTTGAAGGATGAACTCTCTCGAGTATCAAGACCCTCCTCCTTCCAAGAACTGGTCGCTCTGACCCTCCAGATGGAATTTCGAATTTCCGAGAGACGAGCAGAAAGAAGGAAGACCAGATCCAATCCGCCTTTTACACCATCCTCATACACGCCTGCTGCTCCAGACAGATCTCTTTCCCAGACTGAAGAGCCCATGCAAATAGGGGCAGCAAGGGGTCCCCTCAGCACAGCCGAAAGAAAGAGACGAAAAGACCTACACTTGTGCATGTATTGCGGTTCTGAGAAGCACCTTCTAAGATATTGTCCGGAAGTACCTCCCCGAAGATCGGGAAACGACAGACCCCGACCCTGAGCAGGGACACGGAAGGGGCTTCTCTTGCTAATCCCTGTGTTACAAATCCACCTATACCATGTACTCCCTCAAACCAACTTATGGTCCTAAAGATCGTCCTGGAATGGACCTCTACCCAAGCAGTTGAGTGTCTGGCAATGCTTGACTGTGGTGCATCTGGGAACTTCATGGACGACCAATGGGCCAGTAGATACGCCATTCCTAGGAGAGAAAAGCCTCAACCCATAGCGGTAGAAGGAGTGGATGGAACCCCCTTGTCTTCCGGTCTTATCCGACAAGAAACTACAGAAGTCATGGTTAAGATGAAGACTCACCATGAAACCGTGATATTCGATCTGATTAAGGCTGCCCACTTTCCCGTGATACTCGGGATACCCTGGTTAAGAAAACACAATCCGGGAATTGACTGGGTAACTAACATTATAGAGTTCAGGTCAGACCTTTGTATGCAGTCCTGTTTGAAGGAGGAAGGGCAACATTCACATCAGGGTGACACAGTGCCAGCGAGGAGTATTAACTCCATTCCTGTAGCCTATCAAGAATTTACCGACATATTTGCAGACACTCTTCCTAGACCTCTTCCTCCACATCGAGCCGAGGATTGTAAGATCGACCTTATACCTAATGCGGTGGTTCCATTTGGGAGAATGTATCCCTTATCCCTCCCGGAGAAGGAAGCATTAAGAGACTACCTAGCCAGCAATGTACAGAATGGCTTGATACAAGAATCTACTTCCTCGGCTGGAGCTTCTCTGTTCTTTATACCAAAGAGGGGAACCAAGGAACTCAGACCTTGTATTGACTTCAGGGGCCTGAATAGTCAAACCATCCGAGATCGATACCCGATGCCTCTGATAAAGGAGATCATGGAAGCAGTACAAGGGGCAAAATGGTTCACCAAACTAGACCTCAGAGGGGCTTATCATCTCCTACGAATCAAACAAGGGGACGAATGGAAGACCGCCTTTCGTACTCCATTAGGCCATTTCGAGTACAAGGTAATGCCCTTTGGTTTGGTTAACGCGCCAGCCCAGTTCCAAAGATTTATGGATAAGGTCTTCTGTGATCTTCTGTTCAAGTCCACTGTAGTTTACTTGGATGACATCTTCGTTTACTCTCACACTTTTGAACAACATCGTCTCCACGTAAGAGAAGTGCTCAAGAGACTTCGAGGCCACCACCTATTAGTCAAACCAGAGAAATGTCTTTGAGGTTTCTACAGTTTCATATCTGGGCTTTATTCTGTCAGAAAACCGCATTGAGATGGACCCTAACAAGACTACATCTATTAACGATTGGCCTGTTCCCAACTCAGTCAAGGACATCCAGAGGTTCTTGGGGCTGACAAATTTCTATCGAAAATTCATCACAGGCTTCTCCAACATAGTCCTACCTATCACAGCTTTGCTAAAGAAAGGGGTGAAGTTCCGTTGGACGCCAGAAGCAGATTACGCTTTTCATCAGCTCAAACAAGCATTTACCTCCGCACCTATCCTCAGGCAGCCTGATCAGTCTCAACCCTTTATCGTAGAAGCTGACGCCTCACAAGGGGCTATTGGAGCAGCTCTGCTACAAAGGAAGGAAGATCAACTCGAACATCCCATTGCCTATTATTCCAGAACACTCACCTCCAGTGAAAGAAACTATTCGGTGATTGAAAAGGAACTGTTAGCAATAAAACAGGCTTGTGAGGAATGGCGCCATTTGTTGCAAGGAGCGAAATACCCGTTTCAGGTACGAACAGACCACAGGAACCTAAGTATTCTCCAACAGATGGAATGCAAGAACTCTCGTCATGCTCGTTGGGCTTATTACTTCTCCCAATTTGATTTCATACTCACATACCTACCGGGTAAAGACAATCACTTAGCTGATGCACTCTCCCACAGCCATCAAGAAGGATCAGGGAATCACCCCGAACAGGAATGGCTGCTCAATGGGAAGAGATTCATAGGAACAGTAAATAAATATTTACAACAGGTTCTGCAAGCCCAGAAAACCACTTCTCTTCCAAGAGACCCCTCTCTATCCTACAAAGGAGAATACCTGTTTAAAGATGACTTGCTTTACCTACCCACCCAAGAACTCCAGAACCAAGCTCTTTCGTGGTGCCATGATCTGCCCATGGCTGGTCACAAGGGCCGTACTGCTACACTGGAACTATTGAAGAGGAATTTCTGGTGGCCAAAGATGAATAAGGATGTTGTGGAATACGTCTCTTCCTGTCCAGTCTGTGCTCAAAGCAAACACAGTTCGGCTAAACCATTGGGGCTGCTACAACAAGATGAACCACCTGCTGGACCTTGGCAACATATATCTATGGATTTTATCGTTGAGTTACCCAGATCGGGAGGATGTTCTGCCATCATGGTAGTTGTAGACTCCTTCAGTAAGCTGGCTCATTTCATTCCTCTTAAAGGCACTCCTTCTGCCACTACCACAGCAGACGTGTTCTTAAAGGAGATAGTTCGTCTCCATGGTCTACCTTCCTCAATTGTGTCTGATAGAGGAACCCAGTTCACCTCCAAGTTCTGGACAACCTTGTGTAAACAGTTGCAGATTCAGAGAGCGTTGTCTTCTGGCTTTCACCCAGAAACAAATGGACAGACCGAACGCCTCAACGCAACACTAGAACAGTACCTAAGATGTTACTGCAACCAGACTCAGGATAACTGGTATCATCTCTTATCGGTTGCAGAATTCTCGTATAACAACACCAAACATACTGCAATAGGAATGAGTCCTTTCAAATGTACATATGGGTACGAACCCAAACACATCCCATTTCCTACTATTCAACCCACTAATGTCCCTACTATAGACCTACTACTGGACACTCTGAAACAAACTCATAGGTCTGCTCAAGAAACCCTGTTAGACAGTCGTCAGACTTACAAGAGATGGGCTGACAAAAACAGAAGATCTAATCCTGATTGGAAGAAAGGAAGCAAGGTATGGTTATCCACTAAATACCTTCCCCGGAGAGTCCACTCAGGTAAATTCACTCCGAGATATATTGGACCATTTTCCATAAAACAACAGATCAATCCTGTGGCCTTTCAGCTAAACCTCCCACACTCTCTTCGAAGAATACATCCAGTGTTCCATACCTCGCTTCTTAAGGAATATAAACCTGATCCTTTTTTGAGAACCTCCAGAAGAAAGATACCCAGTGTGGATGATGACACCAAAGAGTATGAGGTTTCACGCATCTTGGACTCTCGTTACAAACACGGAGTCCTACAATACCTCATACTGTGGAAAGGATACCCTTGGGCAGAAAGATCTTGGGAACCAGCCAAAAATCTACATGCCTCCAGACTCCTACGCATATTCCACAGACACCATCCGGGCAAGCCTGGAGGAAGGCCTTGGCGAAGGGGTTATACTGTCATGACGCGCGCTCCATGGAAGCTATGGAGCCGATGGAAGGGCTGATTCCGTTCCTCCACCAGCGGTCTAGTCTCCCACGTCCTGCACTTTACCGTCATGACGCATATATATAGGCGTCACTCGCGGTAATCGATGCGTTGCAACCTTGCTTTCCTCGCCAGGTTTTGTACGCTAGTGCTCCTCTCTGACTCCCCTTGTTTTTTCCCGCTTGTGCCTTTGATCTCTCATGGTGATTCCTCCACTCTTCTGTTCCTCCCGCTTTGTAGTCCTTGATCCTTCTACCACTCTAGTGCTCTTTCCTAACTTGTTGTACATACAACTACGATTGTATGCTCCTTCCCACCGCAGCCTTCTGCAGACCTCTTCCTCGTTCCTCGGCTAAGGTCTCCATCGCTAGCTCGACTCCAGCAGTGTCTTCTGGGAATAGAAGTCCTCTCTTCTACATCAACGGAAGCCTTCAGCCTAGATATTCATATTCGTAGTGCTACTACATCCAAGCACACCAGGGTTTTTCAGCCACGCTTTTCCCTGGAATTGGGGGCGGACTCCCTGAGGGTCCCTTCTGCCTTGCTGTTGAACAGCGGGCAGGGTGGCTTCCAGTGGAGCTCGTCCCAAACTCAACAGGAAAGGACTGGACCTTTGGAGAGAAAGGAGAGCCATAGACACTGACAGTTCCTCAGAAGAACTGAGTACAGGTGAGGAGAAGGAGGAGGGAACCAAGGAGGGTATTTGTCAAGCAACTCCTACTTCATCGCATGACACCCTGTCTTCCTTTTTTTTCTTCATATCCCTACTCTCGCATCTCCTCACCCTTTTGTCTCTGTATTCTCTTGTCCCTCAACTTGTGTTCCTCTTCTTCTATTCTTTTTTTCGTTCTAGCCTTTCCTGCTTGTCAATTGCTCTGTCTGTTATCACATTTCTTTGCTCTTCTGCTCTCTTGTTTTCTCATTTGCTCCTCTTGATGTAACTGCCTTGTCTTTGTCTATCCTTCCTTTTCGCTCCTTTGTCTTTCAATCGTTCCTCTTTCTTTATCCTTTTTGTCTTGCTCATCTTGATTTTCCCTTTGCCCTACATCAATGCCTTTACTATAGAGTTTAAGCAAAATCTGGCCACCCATCCATTTGTTCTGTAAGAGCGCTAAGTCGTCAGCTTTAGCTCTTTCTCCCTTCCATCTCTTTATTTTTCTTCCTATAGCTAGAGATGTGCTTGCTCAATCACTTCTCTCTCCTTGTCCCTCGGGACCTTAAAGATTACATCTCTCTCAGTATTTTTCTCCAGGCCCTCGTCACTGCTTTGTGTAGGTGACTCAGATGCCGGGTTGCTATACCCTGTTGCTGCCTTAAGCTCCCTCAATGGGTATAACCCATGGTCTTTCTTTTTTTTGTCTTCTATTTCAGCCGGGGTGGGAGGAGCAGAGGGCTCCTCACCCCCCGCTTTGCATACATTACTCTTATATACATTACTACTCTTTGGGCTACCTGCCTCTCCTCTTGCTCCGCTCAAATGTATCTACCACTCAGCTATCCGTACCCTCTGTCTCCTTGCCCTGCATGACTCAATTTTTTATTCGCTCTCCTCCCTTGGCTAGCTTCCCTTTCACTCCCAACTTAAATATAATTTCCTCTGCCGTGTCTTTAAATCCCTCCATGATCTGGCTCCCCCGTTATCTCTCCTCTCTCCTCTCTTTCTATAATTCCTCCCACTCCCTCCATTCAGCCAACCACTTCCTTCTCACAGTTCCCCGTTACCCATGTGCCTCCTCCCGTTTCCGCTCCTTTCAGCTCCTAGCCCCCTGCACTGGAACTCCCTACCTCTCTCAATCCGCTCTATACCTACCTTTTCCTCCTTCCGCACTTCCCTGAAATCTCTCATTCTCCATTCCCCGCCTTGAAACGTTCCCCTCCTCTCATCCTCTCCCCTTCCCTCGAATCTTCCCTATGATCCTCTCCCCCCTCCCCTTATCCTCCCTCACTTTCACCCTTAAATCCCTTCTGTTTCTCCCCTCCTCCTTCCCTTCCTCACCCCTCCTCTTCCCCCTCACAGATTAATTGCTCTACGTACTGTTTTTTATTGGTTCGAATCATTGTAAATTGCTTCTTTTGTTAAAATGTTCTATATATTCTGTTATAATGCAAAGAGCTTTGGATGAAAACACTATATAAACACAATAAATACAGATACATTAAGTATCCAATCAACAGGAGGCGGCTCATCTTATTCCTCCTGGTACATTTTCCAAAGCTCTAAGCTAGCTAGTCACTTGTCTAGCTTTTTTCCCGTATATGCTGCATGCAAATATGTGTCATATGCTGCAGGACTGCCTTCGATAGTGACCCTCCTTGCGGCCACGGCATCAACATTTTATCCGCTGTTCCTTTAACCCATTCCGCACTATACTGTCTAAGCTTGGGTGCATGTTTCAGCAATTACTTGCAGAGATGCACAAGTGGAGTAATATCCTCCATCCTCAACTCGTTACTCCTTAACATGTTTAACACTGGCTTGCTTTAATGACAAATTTAAAAAGTATGTTTCAGAAAAATAATGCAGTATGAGCGTGCCCCACTCGTCGCAGACGCCAATCCCTTTAAACACACTTTTTACTTTAATCTTGGTAAAAAAACAACCACCAAGTTCATTTTAAAACAATAAATTATTTTTTCCACTTGACATCATTTTCATTTTCACGTAAAACAAACAGACAAACTCGACCGGTCACATATATTCTTCTCTACAGTCTTCTCTAAGATCTGTCATGTCCTCTAAGATACTCCATACAGAGTTTAAATTAACCTCTTAAGATTCGCTTTTTTAATCGAATCCGTCTTCTACGTCATCCACTACGGGACTCTACGGGAACGGGTAGACATCAGTTTAGGAGGCAAATCTTTTTTCGTTTTTAGTAGACACGGGTGCAACACGCTCATGTATACGAGAGGGAACATTTTCGATGTCTGAAAATGCTATGAATACTCAAGGTTTTACAGGAGCTACAAGTAGAGATACTTTCACTGAAGAATTACCAGTCTCTGTCGGAGAGTGTGACATGTTGGTGCCATTGCTATATTGAGGGCATACACCTGTCTACATATTGGGTCGAGATCTAATGACAAAGTTGAATATGACAATTTTGTTTACTTATGAAGGCATATTGTGTTCAACACCAGGAATGCATTATTTAAACGTGAGCAAATGTATTGTGCATTTGCAGGACAAAAGGCCACGTGGGCAACGCCTTTAGAACCAGAGGTTTTTCATTATGGAGTACGCATCCTGTTGACATAGCTACTAGGCCTAGTAGGCAGAACTATGAGAATACCTGATGAATTTTTGTTTAGACCAAAAATACCTTTTCTTGAAGAAGAGCGACGAGTTTCTCCCTTAGAGCTACAAACAGCCATAGTGCGAGGTGAAATGGCTTTGCTTGATGGTAATGATGATGGGGGCAGACGATGGTGTGCAGTAATTGCCATCGGAGAAGGTTACAGATTGACTTATGTCACTGATGATGATCTATTTGGAAATCATGCATCTGATGACGAAGTAAATTTGACAAGAGCATTATTTATTTGGTGAGAGCAATTAAACGAGAAGTTCCTCAGAAAATGATGTTGGCACAGAAACTTCCTGAGTATTTTGATGAAGATATGTGCAAGTTCAATATGGACCACAGGCCCCTATGATGTAGGCCTGTTGAATGGGGTTAGAGAAGTAAAGATTAAATGGAAACCAGGAGCAATTTTATCTCGAGCATGACGCTCTCCTATGTTTCGAGAGGCAGATGAAGGTATTTTTAAGACAATTTCGGCAATGATGGATCAGGGTATCTTGGTGACGTCAGTCACCATGTAATATTGCTCTGTACCTTATCAAAAAATCTAAAGAGGGGGTTTTGGAGACTAATTCTAGATTTGAGACTGATAAACCAGATTGTAGATGCAGAGTTCCCTCTAGTTCCTAATCCTGCTACAATCTTATGTAATATACCTGTTGAAGCACGATATTTCACTGTGATTGATTTGAAAATTGCGTTTTTCTCAATCCCATTGCACAAAGACTCGCAGGATCTGATGTCATTTACGTTAAGACAGATTAAGTTAAAAAGCACGAGACTACCTCAAGGGTATTGTGAGTCTCCATTGATTTTCAATAGAGTCCTCCAGATGGATTTAAGCAATATTGATTTAGAAAGTGTTGTGTTGCAATACGTAGATGACATTTTAGTTTGCAGCACTTCAGAGGAAGAGTGCAGACGCAATTCTGTTCAACTGATGATTACACTTGCTGACAAAGGATATAAGGTTGACGAAGAGAAGTTACAGTATTGTCAACAGCAGGTGTTGTACATAGGCCAATTGATTTCACATGAAGGAAAGAAGGTTACTCCTGAGAGAGCTGAGGCTATTTTGAAAACTACAAAGCCACACACGATAAAACACATGCAGAGATTTCTGGGATTGTGTAATTATGTCAGTGCATGGGTCTTTGACTACAGTTCATATATACGGCCTTTATTACAGGCTTTAAAGAAAGCACAGGTAACACAAGAGAAAATTGTGTGGCCTGAGGAAATGGAAGAAGGGTTTGATCAGTTGAAAAAAGCAATTTGCACAGCTCCAGTTTTAGGGATTTCTAATTATGTGGAAAGAATCTTTGTTTTTTTGCACACAGATGGTACTGTTATGACGGCAGTCCTTACGCAGAGAACCATGTTGGGGTACAAGCCCATTGCATATTACAGTGGGATTTTAGACCCAGTGATGAGGGGTCATTTTCCGTGCTAAGATTCTTTGGCAGCCGCTGCGTTCGCCATAGAGAAAGCTACAAGCGTAGTGATGGGATGCTCTATGATGGTATTTGTTGAACATGCACCATTTGCCATTTTAGAGAAACCAAAAGGCACGTTGACTTCTCAAAGGGCTTCCGCCTATGAAGTAGTAATATCGAATCCAGTGAACAAAATAGTTCGATGCAGAACAGGGAATCCTGTCATGTTTGTAGCTGAACCACTGGCAGAGGACGGGCATGTGCATGACTGTTCGAACTATAGTTCTATGATGAAATCCCTAGGATAAAGGAAAATGCTCTAGCAGGAGGAGAAATTGTGTTTGACGGTTTTTCAAGGATCAATCCGAATGATGGACAGAGATATACAGGTGCCACTTTAGTAAAGCACACGGCCAATGGGGAGTTTCAGAAAATGGTAAGTGCTCGACTACTGTCTCATTATTCAGCACAGGCTGCAGCTGATTGTCACGCTCGAGAATCATGCAGTCCAGGAAGTAAGTGTACCACCTATGTGATGTCAACGCATGTTGGAAAGGAGGGGCTACCTCTGAGCGGATGGCACGCCAGTGCAGCACGCCGCCTTATTGGACAGGCTTATTAAAGCACTGCAACTCCCAGTAGCCATTCAGTCGTTAAATGCGTAGCACACACTAAAAGAGCAGACTTTATCTCACGCGGAAAACAAGCAGCAGACGGTGAAGCCAAACTTGCTTCATGTTCAGAAAATGATTGTAATGATGTGTCTGAAGGATGTCGTAATTTGTCAGACACAATTAATAGAGGTCCATTGGGAAGCACCTCAAGATGAGAAGGATTTGAGGACGCATAGAGGGTGTTCTTTAAACCCATCTGAAGCATTGTGGCGACAAGACAGCACTGGTAAACCGGTGATGCCTTTAACCTTATGAAAGGTGGTGTTGGAACAGCTACACTACCCTGCGCACACAACCAGAGAGAACCTTGCTGCAACTATTGCAGAGGATTGGTTTGTACCAAATTTGTTAGAGCATGTTGCACTCTATGTAGTGAACTGCATTGTGTCAAAAATTCACAGCTGGGTATACACTGCGCACAGTAAGGGGAGTTATTCCGAGATCCACTGGCCCCTTTCAGCATTTGCATATCGACTATGTCGGCATGCTGCAAGTATGTAATGGATATAGGTAAATGATTGTAGTTTGTCCCTTTTCACGATGGATTGAGGCTGGTCTGTGTACACATCCAGACTCTACCTGTGCAGAAAAATTCTTAGTACAAGAAATGTTTCCTAGATGGGGAGTATGTGAAGTAATGAGGTCAGACAATGGCCCACATTTTGTGAATCAAACATTTGAGCAGATCAGCTTGTTGCTTGGTATAAAGGACAGGTTTTCTTCGGCCCATCCTCCACAAGGAAATGGGAATCTGTGACCTGCTTGCTTAAAGAAAGGATAGCCAAGTTGAAGCTTTTGCATTGCCTACCACTGGCATTATATGCATTGAGGATCCAACCAGGTTCTGGCCACCATCTCACCCCCATGAGATAGTGACAGGGAGACGGATGAGGACACCCCTCATGCCTCCATCCAGAGTTAGAAGTGATGCTCAGCCTACATCTGAACTGTTAGGACTGGCGCTACGTGATTATCTTACGTGTATGACTTCAAGTATCTCTGCCATTTCAGGTCCGCTATGGTGAAAAGGGTGTGGGGCACTACAGAACACAGAAGGAGATGCTTCAACAAGTGGTGTTCAAGAATGATGTCTTCCCAAACTATTCCCTGGAGATGCAGTCCTAATTCGCAATTTCACAAGGAAGTGGCACAAGCCCAGATTTAACTGCCCTTTCGTTGTGGAAGACGTCACGCTGTCTGCAGTCCGAGTGCAAGGCAGATGCGCTTAGACTTTTTTAGGTGACGTCAAAATCTATGCTGGAGAGACCCCTTTATCCCCCCCATCCTTCAGAAGCAAGCATCGGGGAAGTACCTCAGTAAATGCAGACAAGGTCTATGACGAGGAAGAAGGACACAGAGGCTGTCGAGTAGAAGAAAACAGTTCATTGGACTGTGGCTTAGTTCTGGACACTCTTTTAGCCACTTATGAAAGAGTTAAGGGAAGTTAATTCGAACACTCTGCAGACATTTCAGAGTTAAGGGAAGATATTTTGTTCATAAAGCCACAGATGTTTGTTGACTTTGGACTGAGGCATGCTTAAGCCTTGATGAGAAGAACAATATGCCAAGTCGTGGGCTCATTTTTCGAAAATTGGAAGAGGGTACAGTACCCGGATTCATTTCTCACTGAGTTCCTGTTTGGATTTGCCCGTGGTGATTCCCAATGACAACATTTCACAGATTATAGTTTTTCTCTTTATATTGCGCACATACCCTGCAATTGTGGGGAGAACTACTAATGTTTGTTTTTCTGCAAGATCCTAAAAATGGTCCAATTGTAAGAAGATTGGTAGCTGCAGAACTTGCTAGATGATTGCTGAGAGCAGAGTATAGTGGGGAAAGGACAAATGCCCCTATCAGCTAATGACGCACACAGACTGGTCAGTTTGGTCTTCTACCATCCGATTGAAGAATACCGGCATCTTGTTGAAAGACACGCTGATGTGCGTACATTCCTAAAGGATCTGAGAAACAATGCAGCACTAAATGAAATCTTGAGAGGTATCATATCACAAGTGAGTACCTATTCCGAGAGAACTCTGAGATCAGAGTGAAACTTTCTTTCGAGGGACAGATCGAGAGGTTGCTGGTCAGACAGAACTTATTTCATGCTGAAAGAAATTCATCATGTCATCTGGTTTAAGACAGATTTGAGGAATCCACAGAGAACTGTGTATGTTGTTGAACTTATCTAGACTTACTGAAGTCTTTTTTCTTCTGCTGGAGAGGTATCCACATTTCGTCTGGTTAAAGACTGGTTTCAGGGATACATTGAGAGTTTGTTTTTGGTATCCAGTAAAGCAGACAGCTGATCGAGGATAAGGTGCTAATCCAGGATAGCAGCATCCAGAAGTAGTGCATAATGCTGCTCTATTAGTTGCTTTTTCCTTCCTTAGGCATTAAAGATGGGAAGCATTAGTAGTAACATCATTATGCCAGATGCAGAGAGACATCCACGTTGTCCTCAAAGCAGATGCTGCAAAATATCCTATCTGTGTATTATTTACGCATGCATTTTGTTCATAATCGTACTGCTTTCACTTGCAGTACGCACATCGTACTACATTGATGCACATGGAGCTGAGACTCCTGTGAATCTTCCTGAGCAGAAGGAAGGTAGAATTGTGGCAACTGCTAGGCAGCCAAGACCCTATGTAGTTATTCCTGTTCCAAAGAAAGATGACAAATTGCCTGAATTTGAGATACAAGTCACTACCATCATTCACATGCAAGAAGTGTCTTACAGGCTCTTTTTGGACGCAATAGACAGGCGTGGCAAGACGGGCAAGAGAAATGGTTGATAGAAGGTGAACCTACACAGGTAGTGCATGCAATTACACCTGGTCCTGTGATAAATGACCCATGGGTGATTCCTAAAAGAAAGTCACACATGGAGATTCTGCAAGACATTTTCATGCTTAAAAGGTATGCTGGTAGCATTAGACCTTCTGAACTTTCTCCTTCTCAGGTAGTCGATGTAGATGTACCAATTCGGCTGATAACTGTACCTATGATTAACCCAATTAGAAGGAGTTATGCTAACACACTTCATGAAATGATAAGGTCATATGAGAAGAATGAGGCCTAAGAGAAGCACCAAAGATGATGATTTCGAACTAAATGATTACCTGGACAGTACAGGTCACCTGGAAAATAACATATGGTAGCAACATATCAAGGAAGTGGGAAGAAGTACGTCAAAGGAGGAATGCTTTGTGTTTGCACAGATATTCAGACAGCTCATTGTCTTTCGCACATAGCACTTTGCAAAACAATTGGCCAGTTCAGTGCCGAGATGCCTACCTCAAATGGGCAACTGAATGGACAGATCCAGACGAAGATGACTACATCCAAGATACAAAGACAAGAAGCAGAGCCCATAATAAGAATCATGTGATCAGATACGAGAAGCCTGGAGTGAAAGGAGCTGGAATCCGATGGGAGGTAAACAAAAGACTCGAGAGTCCAGGTAAATCTGCAGAAGAAATTCGTAGATGGAAGAACAGAAGCCAAATGCAGATCTGGGGATCAGTGTTATCACCAGACAGATGGGAGGAGTGGTAATCTGTAGAGCCTGGGTGGTCATTGGTTGTTAAAAAAACCTGCCATTGATATTGTACAGAATGGCTGCAAGCCATCATGGCCAAGACTTGCTAAACTACTGACGTGGGTTGAAGACAGAGGAGGACCCTTGCAGATAGTGCCTCTGGAAAGTTCAAACGTGTGCTTCAGAAATAATGGCCCAAGAAAAGTTGGAGAGAATCAGAATTGTGTTTATCTTTGATGTACCAGGAATGATACATGGAACAGCAGTAATCATGGATCATTATTGGGCTTGTGGATCCAGAACATACATGAAGCTACCCAAGGATTGGGGAGGACGATGCTTATTAGTGAATGTCCATGTTCCAGCATTAGTGATTCCAAAAAGCGATTGCACCTTGACAGTTTTCCAAAAGCAGATGCTCACCTGAGGAAGAAGAGATCTGTGGAGCTGATGAAGAGAATGAAGAGAGAACTATTTTTCAGCAAAATCCATAGAAGCTTTTGATGCTATTCAATATGATTACAGGCTGTTCAGCCAGACCTCATCAGTATTCACCTTCATTGACATGCCGAGAATCCAGGTTGGAGCAAATGGCAAATGGCTGCAGATTACCAGATGGGAATTGCTACAGACGATCAACACAATTATAAAGGGATTCAATGCAATCCGAGAAGAGATGAGAGCCATAAGACTAATGACTCTTCAGACCAGATACGTCTTGGATATGATGACATCTATGGATGGAGATGTTTGTGCAAAAATTGGAGAATCATGTTGCACATTTACACCTTCTCATGATGACAAGAATGTAACCTTGACAGAGACCGTAGACATGCTGACGAAGCTCCATGGTCAGATGATAGATGAAGTTGAAGACATTGCTGATGACAGCTGGTTTGGATCACTCCTTTCTTGGGTTCCAAAATGGATGGGCAGACATGTTCAAGTTCCTTGGAGCCCTGATAGTGATGATATTACTTGGATTCTGTGTGATCAAGTTGATCATCTCACAATATAAGAAGACGGCAAAGAAAGCCATAGGGATGAAGATCATGATCGATGTCGAACCAGGATGGAAAGCCAAAGACCTGACGGATGAAGAAATCAGAGACTTTGTGAAGACCAGTATTCATGCACCTGAGGGGACAAAGTTCCTGTATCCAAAGAATCATAAGTATGTAGGAAGATGGATTTATTGCAGTCCAAATGGACAATGCATGCTCATGAGTGGAACAAAGCTGAGCATGTGAAAACAGCAGGATGCCTGAAGGGTGTCATAAAGATATGGATCCCAAAGAAGCTTTTCTTCAGACCTGAATGCCTGGATGTAAAGGATGGTGAGAGAGAGAGTTCGATGAATCGTCCAAAGGGGGGAGTGTAGAGGAGGAGCGAAGTACCCCCACCTCAACCGTTCCGGCCCTATTGCCTGTATGTTGGAAACCAGAGTATGTGACATACACGGAGCAGTTGAAACAACAAAGGCCAAAAGGAATCCTAGAGGCAAGATTCCCATTGAGGAAACCATACCTGCATACGAGGAAATATGATGGTCGTTTAAATAAGATTCCTGAAGAAGCAGAGCAAATAAATGGTAAGGAAGAATGGTGATGTCACCAACTCACGAACTATCACCGAGTAAACGTCACACAGAGCTGAACTGACATACCTAGAAGAGATGCAGAGCCCAGAGAATGCAGATATTCTAGAAGGCCTCAAGAAAGAATCAAGGATAAGTGACTTCTTGGGATCAAGGTGAAGAAACGTATGCCACAGAAACCGATAAAGACATCAAGTTATTTTACATGTGTACAGATGCAAAAGAAGCGCAAGCAGACAAAGTAATCTTGAGGCTAGCTTTATAGTGAATAAATAGCAGCAAGCGCCAATATGTATATATGCATATGGACAAGTAAAGGATGGATGTTTACACTACGCATTATAGCAGTGCTGGACTTTAGCAAGAAGGCCAAGAAAGCCTCATTTCCAGAGTGTTACAGTTAAAAAGCAAATTGAATTACAAAGTGAATCTTAGCAGGTGAGGCTGGATGAGCCAAGAAGCCAAGGACTTATCAAACTGGAGTAAACTGACATTGGATACAAATCGTGTGAAGGAACAAAACTCCTGTTCAAAAGGCATGAACAAAACGAGGAAGACGTCCGAAATCTATTAAAAAGCACTAGAAGCTTGATTCCATGGTCTCTAGGATGAAGTTGTACGAACGAGATGGCCACACCTACACATGAGGGCAGAGCGTGCCTTCATTCCCTGAATTTCTCAGAGCTAAGAACACTCTCAAGGCTGAGCTTCAAAGCCTAATTGACAGTAGACCACTGAGGTGTTGATGGATTGATATGCTAATTGGTGGGAAGCAATGGTTAAAGCAAATTCACCAGCACCTGGATGGCCAGCCTGCATGCTGCTAGACGTAGGTGGAAAAGTACTGACGGAGGTTATAGTGCCAACCAATAGTAGAGGACTGCGTAATTAGGGGTCCTATAGTTGTGTAACCAATAGGACGTGGTGTATTTAGTGGCGTTCATAGTGGTCATTTTTAGGGGAGGGCTTAGTTGCCCCACCTGATATGATAGTTTGATATGATAGTTTATTTATATAGCGCCTATACACAATGTGTTTCAAAGCGCTTCAAGGCAAGGAAGGGAACAAGGGAAAATACGACATTCTTACAGGCCATGAACAGTAAGGATATGAAATTAACTATCGTACTCGGCCTGACGACATTTCAGATAGGCAAGTGCTAAGACATAGATAAGGAAGGGAGGGGGTTAGAGGGAAGGAAATGGAAACAGACAGGCGACTACCGTACTAGGCCTGACGATATTTCTGGTAGAGCCGGAAGAAAACAAAAGGTGAGGGAGAGTGGTGCACAAAGGGAGGGGAGGAACAAAACAAGTGACTATCGTACTAGGCCTGACAACGTTTCAGATAGTGCTGGAGGGAAGGGGGGCAACAGTAAGGGGATAGGGGAGCGACAGACGAGGTTGCTACCATAGTAGGTCCAGGGACAATTCTGATAGAGTAAGTGCATAGGAGAAAGTAAGGGGAGGAGGGGAGGAGATGGGAAAAGGGAGAGGGGAGGGGAGGAGAGAACAGAGAGTAAGCAGTCAAAAAGAGTGGAAAAGCAAGAGAGGTGAGCGAATACAATTGCAGAAGTCAGTAGTAACACATAATGTTGCAAGCCAGGATACAAGATGAAGATGGAACAGCATGATTCAGGGCCACCATGAGTGCAAGATGCAAGATAAGTAACCAATCACATATTCACACTTGTTTAGACTAGTATGGATTGTATACTTAGATGTTCACTCGGAGCCAGTCACCCATACTCGTAGGTTTTTGTAGTTTGCCACATAGGATGACATAAGTAAACAAGTAGGTGAACTTCATTGATGACGAGTTTTGTGTACAAGATCTCAGTTTTTACTAGAATGCATTGAGTAAGAGGATCGAGTGAATTTGTTGATGTACGTTATGCTCCCTGTTTTAGATAATTGATATTAAAACAGTTTTAATTTTGCCAACAACCCGAGTCGTCTTGATTATTGATGTATGAATAAAAATCTGCATCCCCGTCCATCTCCAGGGTAATTGCTACTCATCTTAAAGGGCTGGGTTATCCAGTTCTAGTGTGTGCCCTTTTTACTGATACTTCTGAAGCTATGAATATCTTAGATGTTTCCAAAGCGTAAGGTATTAGGGCACAGACATTACAATTTTCATCTGACGTTCTCTTTCCCACAGCTTTCATATTCTGATACCATAGGTTATTTTTTAAATGAACCGAATTCTCAAGGTACATATCTATACCTTCATGGTTTTCTTCAACATTTCTTTTAAAGCAAAATAACCTTAGTTATATTATATAACAGGCTATTTGTGCTTATAGTGGGGACAATATTAAATGTTTCATTCTCCCCCTATATGCTTGTATGATAATAAGAAAAGTACAAATCATAATAACAATGAACACTATCATCGATATACCTTAGAAACCAATTGATCTTCTGGATGGCAATACTTATCTAAAACGTTGGAATCTCTCCATTGTATGAATATGCAAATGTATTATCTCTTTTTAATAAATTCTATATCAAACAATCCATTTGTTCGTAGGGTTCTCCGGGAATGCAACAATGTTTATTCCTCTTTGAATCAAAGCTGGATATGTTTGAGAAATGTAGGAAAAATGAAAAACTAAGAATGTATATACCAATGTAATGATGAGTATCATGAACGAAGATCAGAAATGTTTTCTCTTCAATGCTCAAACTTTTCTCTCATTGTCTTTTTAGGTTTATCTAGGGAAAGTTTTCCAAGATCACTGTAAATTAACCAGTTCATAAGACAAACCTAATCTAAAAATGTTTTTCTTTCTTTATCTGTGTACTTGGTCATAGATGGCATTGTCATCAGTTGTCACTCTTCTGTTGCTTCACTGGGGGTAGATTCAGGAGAGGTCAATGATTCACCCTTATAGGGCTTGATATTGTGCAGATGGATCCAAGCCCCGCTGCTTTTGAGCTTCACAGCAGTAGGGCTTACATCCCTCACATCGTAAGGCCCATTGAATAGAGGAGTATTCCAGATATACACACATTTCTCACTAGCACCTGGTCCCCTAGGTAAAGTACTGGAGGTTTTAATGAGTCTTCCAAACTAATTGGCAATTGGACCATTTTAATTACTGTAGACCCCTCTTGTTGATTCTTGATCTGTTGAGAAATAAAAGTCATCGTTTTCTAATAATCATGCATCTCCTCACCAATACCTTCGCTACACTGTGGGCATCTGTACTTGCCCTTATTCGGGGGTGAGAGGAGTTCTCATACGGCATCCAGTCACCAACTTAGGGGCGTTAAATGGTGAGCTGAACCAGATTGATTGCGTTATTCATACAATGCAAGGGGTAGGCAATGCAGCCATCCCTTTTTTAATGTTATTTTAAGCTTTGCTTTTCTTTCCTTCAAAAGGCCATTTCATTTCTCACCTATCCCAATGACTTGCGGGTGATGGGCCAAAGCAAACTTATGTTTGATGCCGAAGAGTGTAACTACATTTTCATAGAGTTCATTCACAAAGTGCGGCCCATTGTCGGATCGCAAAACTTCACGCAGCCCCCCCATCTTGGACATACTTTGTGGACTAGAAACTTTGCAACTCTGCTGTGATCTATCTAGAAAAGGGACATACTACAACTAACATGTTTCGATAACCATTACATGTTTTCAACATATCCACATAATCTATATGCAGATGTTGGAAGGGGCCATTAGGTCTAAGGATTGCTCCTCTCACCGTTCGTAAGGTGTGTCCTGCGGTACATTTCTGGTACACAACACAGTTTACAATGAACTGTGGCACTGAGGTTCGGTACGAACTAGTCTTCTGCTATTGTAGCAGCTAGACTCTCTCGAGTCACATGCTCTTGGTAATGGAGCTGCTCCAATGCTACTCTTAACAACTCTAGAGGCATAACTGGCTTTTCTGTTCTGACCTGCCTCCAAATTGCCTGGTTGAGGGATAAAGAACACCCCTGCTTTTTCCATAGCTCCTTTTCTACTTGCGATGCTCATCTTTGGACCTCAATTAATTGTACAATGGACGTCATATTAAACCCTTCCTTAACCAACAGTCATCGCCCTGCCCCTTTCTTTGTATCTTTCGTCTCATTTGCAAATATGGTTGAATATTATGCAGCACGTTTGCCTTCTAAACTCTGCAGCATCATACCCGCAAGAGATTAGATCTGTTATTTTTAAATGCGCTGCACACTTCGCGATGGCTATGGTTTCTGGAAAGCTTAAGGCTTCAATGAGCTTGTCCAATAGCCCTGCATGTTACACTGGAGTGCCGCCTGTGCGGAGGAAGCCCCTCCTTTTTCAATGTGCCAGGCCTGTGTGTACAAGTGACATCACATAGGCCGAGTCAGAGTACACCGTCACATCCTCATCCTCAAAATTTCATGCTGCATCAATAAGCGCAGCTAATTCTGCAGCCTGCGCTGAATAGGTTGATGGTAATCTTCTACTTATCAATACTTCAAATTCACCCCCTCGGGTCATCTCTGCTACTGTTGATACTATATGTCTCACCTCTGTTTTTTGGTCGATTCTAGATAAACCATCAATGAAAACCACTTCACCCCCTTTCCTAGAGCATTCTCTCTAGCATGGGGAATATCATTCTAGAATTCAGTTTATGTAACACAGTCGTGCACGTCATCTTCTCCCACTGGTTCAGCTATAAATGTTGCTGGATTTACTGTGCTACACCTAACAATTTTGATCGCAGGATTTGAGAAAATTACCTCCCATCCCGATGCTCTTTGAGTAGTCAATGTACTTTTGGGGTTTTCTAGAATTGTAAATAGCGCATGCTCTACAAATAGTTATGGAACACCCCATAGTTCTACTTGAAGAAGCTTTTTCTATGGCAAATGTAGCAGCTGCCAAAGACTGTTTGCAGGGATAGTGTCCTTTCATAACTGGATCTAAAATCCCACTGTAATAAGCTAATGGTTTATGACCATGTCCTAATGTCGTTTTCTGTGTAAGGGCTGCTGTCATGACTTCTCCATTTGAATGGGAAAATAAGTAAAATTTGTCACTATAATTTGGAATCCCGAAT
Source organism: Ambystoma mexicanum (assembly GCF_040938575.1). Classification (NCBI taxonomy): domain Eukaryota; kingdom Metazoa; phylum Chordata; class Amphibia; order Caudata; family Ambystomatidae; genus Ambystoma; species Ambystoma mexicanum. The sequence goes on from NC_090923.1 coordinate 529,528,720, forward strand.
ACAGGCGCTGTAAATCGCTTTTTGAAATTCATTAAATACTTCAGTCATGTCTTCTGTCAAAACTAATTTAGTTTTAGTCACCTTGATGAATTTGTCAGTTTTTGTCTGTATAGTTCTCATAATGGCTTCTGCTCTTTCAGGTGTCACTTTTCTTCCTTCATGCTAGATTGACTGTCCTATGTACAATACTTCTTGACAATATTGTAATATTTCCTTGTTTACTTTATACCCTTTTTCTGCGGGTATCATCATAAATTTGACGTCTTTCTTCTGTCTCACTGCATTCTAAAACGTCATCCACGTATTGAATTATGGCGCTTTCAAGGTGAATATTTTCCAAGTCCATCTGAAGGACTCTATTAAAAATTGAAGGGGACTTGCAGTACCCCCAGGGCAAACAAGTATGTTTCAGGCGAATTGTTCTATATGATAACAAATTCAAATCCTGTGAGTCTCCATGTAACAGAATTGAGTAAAACACATTTTTCAAAGCTATAACAGTAAAATACCTGGCTTTTGACAGAATATTACACAATATTGTTGCAGGGTTTGAAACTAAAGGAAACCCTGGTTTCGACTATATTGTTTAGCGAGCTAAGATCAAGATCCTGTATAAATGTCACGACTGCGCCGTAGATTTTTTGACCGGGTACACAGCCATGTTACATGAATCTGATGGTACTAAAATGCCTCGTTTCATTAGGGTGGATATAATTTCGAATATTCCCTAATCCGCTTCTCTGGACATTGGGTACTGTTTTGCACGTGGCAAAATAGCTCCTGGTTTAAGCTTAATTGTTGCTGCTCACACTAGACCCAAGTCATATCTACCATAAAATATTTGCCACCTTTTCCAAGTCTTCCTGGAAAAAATAGCGTTTTTTTTTTTACCAATGCCATTTTCAGTGGTATCTCGATGTTCTCAACTTTAATATAATAAGTGAGATTTATGAACAATACCAACTCATTATCTGAATAGTCATCCCTAAGCAGTTAATCTGTCCATCAGTCTATATCCTTCATTGAGGGCTATCACCGTTCTACTAAGATCCGTCACTTAGCTTGAGTCCCTCAGCATCGACTCTCCCACAATAAACATGAATTATAAGAAATATTTGAATAGCAACAGTGATGTAAAATTAACATTTGCATTAACTTATTAATTTTCGATGAGATTATGAAAAAAATCTGTCCATTTAAATCTTGTTGAATATCTTGTATGCTCCTGTAGACTATGTATTGACCAGTTGCGCTTGTAAATGTGTCCTTTATTGCACATACACTGCATGCTATGACCCTATGCACTTTGACTCAAAGTCCTGCGTGAATCGAACTAGTTCTAAGCTCTGAATGCATCAAGACCGTACTGTCCGTTGATAAAACAGAAATCGTTCAATGGACCAAGAGAAGTAGGTCATTCAGCACTCAAGTCTAATAATTAAACATTCACACCCGGGAATGGCAGACTGACCAATCACAATCCGCCTTTCCTGGGCAAGATTGTGCATTCACCGCCCGCACTGTTGCAGATAAATGTAAAAAAAATGGCCACTGCCATAATAATAGAAAAGGGACTAGGTCCGTTTCCGGAAGACGGCAGCCAACCCCTTCTGAGCTTGATCTCAATTATACCACTAAATGTCATCAGGCCTAGTATGCTAGTTTTTCTGTTCAGATCATTCAGAATCTTCAAGGCCTGACAATGATTACTGTATTCCCTTGTTACCTTCCCACCTTGAAGCACTTCACATGTGTATAAGCGCTATATAAATGAACAATAAATAAATAAATAGATTAGGATATAGGCCCTTTTCTTCGAGCAGATAGAGAGTCTGTATTGCCTTTGGAGCAGGCGGCAGCGTTTTAAGACACGTCTTATTTCTATCCAACATTAAAACAGCCAATGACTTACTCGCTATACCTTTAGGTCTATGCAAGTTACAATATAGTATGTAAGTTTAATAGACAATGATGTATTTGTATCTAGATTCGAAATATATATTCTATGTCACCCCAAATATCTCTGGGTGTAGTAGCTTTATGTGCCGTTGTACGTAGAACTTCATTGTTTGCCCAGGTGAGGTCTTTCAACCAATCCATTTTTGTTGGGCTACTCTGACAGTCGTAAAGGTTATATGAAAACATGGTTTGATTTTGTGTTTCCTATAAGAACTTTAAAACTGGTTTAAAAGTATACATTGTAAATACAGAAATGTTTGTATTACAAAACGATTGTTTTGATCCCATGTACACCCCTGTCCCCTGGCACGTTCCCCTTTTCTCTCCTCCTCCCCTCCCCTGTACTTGTGCAAGCTCAATGTCACTTGGCCTAGTAAGATCGTTGTCTCGGTCCTCCCTCTGTTCGCCCTTCCTTGCCTCGTCACGCCTTGAAACACTTGTGTATAGGCGCGCTACAAATGCCATATCATCTCATATCATATCATACTGGTTAAGGTGTGATGGTTAACAGAATACAAGAATAAACAGCAGTGACACCATTTACAAAAGAATATATTTACAGTGGGACATAAAGGAAGGGTAATGTTTGTAATGGTAAAGTTTGTAAAAATGCTTGCAATACCCTGAAAATATACTCACTCATTGTTTGGAGCAGGCAAACCAACGGTGCCATGAAGTTCATGCATCACAGCCTTAGGCATTCGAAGAACTGAATGTGCAATAGATTCAGCCCTAAAGTGGCTTTGCTGAGTTATGCACAGTGGAGCAGGAGTGTCTTAAGATAGGTAGGCCCTGCAGGTGGAATTCTGTACACAACAGATATTTGATTAAATAAAATAAATTTTAAAAAATAATTTTTATCCAATGTGGCCATGAGTTGACCTCTGTGGCATAGACACCAAGTAGAAATATTTTCCATTCAACTTGGTTTACGATCAGGTAATTGTCCTCCGTGTCGCTAGTTTCCTGTTGACTTTGTTTCGCTTCCATTTCTTCATCTATCCACTCATGTGTGCACTTCAAGCCCTGCAATTGCACATTTGTAAAGTCTTTGGGAGATAAAGGATGCACAGGGTAAGACCCACAAATGAACAGACCTGTTGACAAAAGAAACACAAAATGGGTATTGCATACTTGCAAATCCGGTTACATTTGACCTAATGATGGCAAGCAAGCAGTTTGTACAAGTAAATATTGGGGAAAATGGCAAACATTAAAGCATTTCACAATACGAACGTCAGTTAAAAAAACCGTGGCTCCCCGATTAAAACAAACAGACCAGCAGAAGGAAGCTAGGATAAATGACGATGAGGCTGTGCATCGGGAATTAAAATATTTACAAACACTCGGACTGGCTCGGCGGATGCTCCAATAAGTAGTAGTTCAAAAAAGGTTGGGAAATTGATATGGCAGGTGGAGAAATTACGAGCGAGCCACACACGAAGAATGAGGTGAACGCGGAAATAGAATGTGTTTTGACATATATTTCACACAAGTGTACCGACACGTGATTGCATACATGTTTTAATCCAGCCAACATACGTCACAGGGTGGGGCGTGTTTTCCGTGTTATTGACATCGGGGTACTCAAGCTTAACTTTTGATAATGTTATCACAAGATGCCGGGCGGAACACATGCACGTTGCCTGCATAAGCACATGGAAATGTAAGTGAAGCTCCGCTAAAGAAAATGTTTAGTACTTTGTGGTGTGGCCGAGGTGTTCAGACTAGTGGTGCGAAAAAAGTCAATAACGGCAATAAAGCTGTGGCAACTCCAGGAAACGCAAACCAAATAGGAAACAAAGGACTTTATATAGTAAATCTGCTTACTACATTTCTGTAAGCCATTGAATTGATACGGCTAATGCGAACTGAACTGCAGAAGGTTGCATACGTGGTGTACACGCTGGTCTCTGTTGTGCTTGCTATTGCATTCTGCGCAGCCTAAACCAGCGCTGCTGGAAGCACACTGACACTTTAAATACAAGTGGTTGTCTTTTGTCAAGACTCACTTAGTCAGGGTTTGCACATTTAATTATAATGCATTTGACAAAATACAGCACATACATATTTATGGTGACCCCAATACAAGTTAAACGAACAAAACGATGTGAATGTATACAGTGATGGCATTTGCTCAAAAAATGTGATATTGAATAATGTATTCCTATTTTGTATCTTACCAGAGCAGTTGAATGAGTCCGTGAAAGGAAATGCCAAACTTAAACAGCCAAATAAGGCAGGGCCATCTCCAAAAACACAAGGCTACTACCACCTGGAATATTCTCTGTTTCCTGATGATCCGGAACCCATCAAAGCTGATGTGGTGCTGTTTGGTGCCATAGCAAAATTGTACATGGAAAATGAAACTAAGGTAAGAATAGGTCATTCTGAGGTTGGGTGTGCAGGTCTCATCTTTAACTGCTATGTACAGGCCTCATTGAATTTTAGGTTGTCTCTTTAACATGCATTACTGCAGTGGAGAGCTGAAGTCATTTTTTCTAAAGTGCATACTCTGAACACAGCCCATGCATTAAATAAATAAGAAATTACTTTATATAAGTGATACAACAAGCCCAAAATCCCCAAACACCCATCACTTGTGATAATAGCTCATATTTTTACATCTGCAGCATAAATCAATCCAAATATTCTGGAACAACCCAACCTGTGATTGTGCTTGGGCTATTTTTGATGAATACCTGAGTTTCCTCCACCTGTGCAAGGGGCATACAAATAGAGTTTGGGCTCCCAGATTCCCCATAAATATTCTATACTTTGGCTAGGTACCACAGAAAATCATCAGGCGTAATATTTGACAGAGAAACAGACTTATCAGATTCCATAAGGCAGAACCTGTACCTGAGAGTGCAGCTGGGTCCGAAAGACCCATCAGTATTTAGAACAGTTGGGAATCTGCCCTGTCTTTGCAATGAGCAGACTTGTTTGACAGAGGAACTGGTTTGGAGGGATTTATGACCTGGAGAATGGATCGGGCTAACTGAGGATAGCGAAGAAATGCTAATTCTATGCCCCAGCAGACTTTATTTGACCTTTTTCATTCCGGCATGAGGCTCCGTGTATAGGTATTTGTGAGCTGTCAGTGTTCCCGTTGCTGGCCAAGGTGAATGGTTATTTTATAAGCCTTGGGTCATGAAATCTGAATTCTATAAAGAGCATGTGAGGGCTCATATGTGCATAGCTTTATTTACTCTCCACAGCAAGCAGCACTCTGGCGGTAACCTTAAAGAAAGCTCTGGAACAGAATCTTAATTTAAATTAACCCAATGTTCCAAACCCAGTGTCTTTTTCTGCTCTCATGGGTAAGTGGTGTTCTTGAGCCTACAAAAATATCGTGAAGAAATAACCAAAGAAAGCCAAAACAAGGCCCTCAAACACTAGGGAAAAGAACCTTTGGAAGATGTTAAACCTAAACTGTATGGCAGCTAAAAAGAGAATCCGAAAAAGATATGCCAAAACATGTCGTAGGAATTGAAACGGGAAACAATAATCAGAAATCAAACGTTGACAGCTTAATTATGCAATTATCACAAACAAAACCAAATCAATACACCAGTTCTGTTATTCGCAACATATTGTATCCATAATACAGTTTGTCATTTCGTTTTTGACTTTAAAAATATACGCAAAGCAGAAACAAAGTGTATATACAACACCATCATGGACATGTAAAGCAATATGTTGTCACCTATTCAAGACTAGATAGTCATCGGGAGAAGGTAGTGAAGCTTTGGTTTTGCAGGTGGAGGAGGGAAGTGGTTTGGGAAGGCTAAGATAGGCGGAAGGTGCTACACAACACGCCTGGTGGAGCATTATGGTGGATGGGAGGTGGTAAAAGCACATGGCAAGGTGACAGAGGTAAACACAAGGCACGTGTGATTTGCAAGACTGGGGAACTGGATGACAGACATTTCCCATGCTAGTGTTAGACCTTCTGCTAACCCAGCCAACCAGCCTTTCCAAAACAAGTTATCAAACATGTGCTTTATTGATTACTACTGTGCTTTGTGAAAGAGTCAGAATTGAAACCAATGAGCACTGACTTAGCAGTTCCACCACATACAACTCTGAAGGTATTTAGGCTCACCATTAGTGTCAAACTCCTCTTTAAGACTAACCCGGGGATTGCTGGATTTATTTATTTTTAATTTCTGTCCAGGGCTGGCCCATCCCAGAGGGTCTCGGAGCGTCTTAAATGGTTCAAAGTTTGAAAAGGTGCGAGTTGAAAAAAGAAAGTTACAAAAGGTTTTTAGGAAAGGATAGGAAGATTAGGATAGACAAGTGTTAGCAGTGGAGGAGGGCAGGGTTATGTGTTGGGAAATGGGTATGTTTTGAGGCTCTTTCTGAAAGTGGTGATGGAGGATGCAGTGCATATGTAAAGAAGAAGGTTGTTCATGCCGTGGGTAATGCTTGTTTTTGTGTGCATGAGAGTTTGCAGAGTGGAATGTGTAGAAGGCGTTGGCTGACTTCTCTGTTTTTGTGTGGGTGATGGGTTTGAGTTTGTCAGGAAGGTAAGATAAGAGTTTTGAGGTGGATGGGGAGCCAGTGGAGCTGGGGTGATGTGTGAATGTTGTTGCTGCATTTATTATGGCTTGCAGTGGGGGGGCAAGGGTGTTGTTGGGGAGTCCAGGTAGGAAAGCATTTCCATAGTCGTCTTGGAGAGAACAAGGGCTTGGACTGCAGTGCGGAAGTCGTCAGGAGGAAAGATATGTCTGATTTTGCGTAGGAGGTTTAGTTGTGGATTGCATGTTTGTGAAGGAAAGGTGGTGTTTGAGGGTGAAGCCAAGGGATTTGGCAGGTGTGGAGAGGGATATGCATGGGTTGTCTGTGGCGAGTTCTTGGATCGAGGGGGGTTATGTTATGGGAATTTGTAGAGAGCTTGGTCACCCGTGGGTATCCTGGCGCTAGAGAGAGGAAGACAGTGATCCATAGCCATCACACTGATACAACTAGAACAAATATGTTTTCAGGGCCTTTCTAAATGGCAGGTGGTTAGACACGTTTTTCAATGTCCAAGGGAAGTTGTTCCATAATTGGGCCGCAGCCACTGAAAAATCCAGGCCTTCAATGCGGGATCGACGAAAAGAAGGAACACACAGCAAACCCACCAATGCTGATCGTAATGGGCGAGCAAGGAGATAGCGGATACATTTGGCACGAAGATATTCCGCTCCTTGATTGTGGAGAGCACGGTGTACCAGGCAGAGAGCCTTGAACCCAATTAGTTGAGTAACAAGAAACCAATGCAAGGAGCGAAGAACAAGTGATATGTGAACCCCATATGTGGAGCCCATAGCCACACGGGCAGACAGGTTTTGCAGGCACTGGAGCCGCTGGACTATGCTCTTAGGCTGGGATGGATATAATGAGTTATAATAGTCCAGACGGCTCAGTACCAAGGCTGCCACCACCGGTGGACTCAATTTCAGAGGTACATAAGGAAGCAACTTTCTTAATATTTTAAGATGGAAATGGCCTGCTTGACAGACCACCGATACTTGTCTCCATAGAGAGGGTGGCCGAGATAACTACTCCCAAGTTACTCACCTTAGCAACTGGAACAGGAAGAGGGCCAAGAGAAGAGGGCCAAAAGGAAAATACCCAGAGTTGGGGATCACTGGGAGAACCCACCACCAGCACCTCCGTCTTGTCTCCATTCAACTTCAGCCAATTGAGGTTCATCCATTCCCCCACAGCAGACCGGCATTGATGTAAGCACAACGTCAACTCAGCCTGATTATGATCTAAACTAATGAGGAGAATAGCACCTGATACCTAAGGAGCAAATGATACACAAGTGGTCAGATGTAAATGTTAAAGATGGGAGACAAGACGGAGCCCTGCGGAACCCCACAGTCAAGAACTGATGAGCCCGAAAAGAAAGGTGAGAGTGAAAGGATTTGCATTCTATCGGCCAGGAAGGAAGGTAAACCAGGCAAGCACTTGACCTGAAATACCAGCCTGAACCAGGCGGGCTAGCAGGGTAGGATGGTCAACGTCATCAAAGGCCGCTGAAAGATCTAATGTAATCAGGGTGCTGGCACCTCTTGCATCAACCAGCCTGGCCATATCATCCCGAACCATGACACACTTTCTGTGCCCCGGCCACTGGGTGGAGTGAAAGAGATGTGAGGATTCCTCAAAGGAGGACAGCAAAGGAGAAATCATGGCCTCCAAAAGCTTTATAAAGAATGTTGGGAGTGAGATAAGACGGTAGCTAGATGGGCGAGTAGGGTCCAGCAAGGTTTTTTTTTAATAGAGGGATCACTGTAGCGACATTAAGCTCTGACGGGATGCCACCTGTTTGACAAGAAGCATTGATTGCCACCATAATCTCACTCAGTAACTCGGGAGAATGTTCCTTCATAACCACAAGAGGGATGACATCAGAAGGAGCACCCGACTTTGAATGGCCGTAGATCTCTCCAACTCAGTAAATAGAGGAAAGGAGGACCAGCCCTCAAAATCAGTCAAGTTACTAAGAACAGGGGCAGACATTGTTACAGCCAGAGCAATATTAGCGCAAATAAATTTTAATTTTAGAAATAAAAAACTGGAACAGTGAGTCGCATAGCTCCTGGGAAGGACTCAACTGAGGCACCAGTTTAGCTGAGGATGAAAGAGATTTCACCACAGCAAACGATGCTTTAGGCTGAGACAACAATGATTTAACGATGATTCAATTTTCTGAGCGAAATAAGTTTTCCCGGCGGCAACAATTGCAGCTGAATAGGCTGCAGCACAAAGTTTTTATGCTGAATTCTAAGGCCAGGGTCATAGGCTATCCGCCACTTGCGCTCAATCTGTCTGAGGTCAAGGCGAGCCAATTTAAGAGGTTCCGAGAACCAGGGCTCTGACTGGAGCCTCTGTGGCTCCGTGGCTGGACTAGCTGTAGAGGGGCCATCTCATCTGCTACTTCAAGCAATGATTGGTAGAGAACCGATCACGTTGCTACAGGGGCTGTATTGCATTTACCTTTTAACTGATCAAACAAGACCCTGAAGGTCGGCAGAACGCCAACCACGTTGCCACCGCCTAGGCGGTATGGCCTTTTTCTGGGACCATACCACTTTAAGCGAGCCGGTCACCAGGTGATGAGGTCAGATTTGTGCCTTGCGTGGCATATGAGAAGGTATTCTGTTTTGGAAGCGTTAAGCTTGAGGAAGTGGGTGTCATCCAGTTGGTGATGGTGGAGAAACAGGTTTTGAGGGTGTGGAGTTGTGAAGGGAGAAAACTGTAAGCACATTTTTGTGTAAACTGCATATTGGTGGATATTTACGTTGTGTTTGACTTGTATAGTGTCAACGAGATGGGCATACATGCTTGGGGTAGAGCCCCCATTTCCACCTTGATAAGGATTTGCCTTCCTAATGAGATTTAACAGAGAATGGCCACAAAGTCATGCCTAGTCGTTCAATATGGCCTAGATGCAGGGGCCGTGGTAATAGATGAAGACTACCGGGTGGTGTGTAAATGCAGTTGCTCAACCATATAAACCAATTGTATTGAATTTAGGAGGAGTCCCCATAGCTCATAGGATAAGACTTCTACATATAGCCAGACATTCAATTGAGTGGCAGAACTCAAAGAATATGAAAGAAGGGATTTGGATCCTCCCACCCAAGGCAAGGCCACTACACGCCCCAGACCACTCACCACTAGAAACAAGCTCCTCGGGTTACGCTCAACAATGCCAACCGTACCACCCTGCCCAAGCCCACAGTCATCCCTCCTCTCCCAGCCTCGACCAACAGCACCTCTCCCCATATACAGCCCACCAACAGCACCAAAACCACAGCCACACCTGCAGCATTCAATACTCTGCACCAACCTCAACATCCCAACACCACCACCACCACCGCAAACACCACCCCCTCACCGAAAAATAAAACTTACAAACTGAACCCCCCCACCTACAGTGCGCACTCATCAGTGCCGCACCCTTGACTGGGTAGCTGACCACAACTGTAAAATAGATCTTAGCTCCAACACTCCCCTCCCCTGGTCTGACCACCACCTCATCCATTTCTTCATTCCCACATGCACTGACACATCAATTCCAGATCCCTCCCAGCACATGCCATCGAAATCAATGACCTCAATACCAATCTCAATCTAGATAGCCTAGCCATCACCGAGTCCTGGCTCCATCAAGCTGCTGGTCCAGCCATCTCTTTAGCACTCCCACATGGATACACTATCTACAGACAAGACAGAGCACTAACCAAAGGTGGAGGCGTAGCCCTCATAGTCAAAGATGACCTGACCATAAGAGAATCTGTCTCTAACCTTGGGGAGAACACTGACTGCCTCACAGTTAAGATCGCCACCTCAGCCAACAACACCTTCACAATCCACTTAGTCTACTGTCCTCCTGGCCCCATAGCTGACTTTCATGACAACCTCATGCATCTCCTAAGCGACAACCTCAAAGCTTCTACTAAAACACTTCTCCTAGGCAACCTTAACCTGGGCCTCAACGATCCCAAAGACAAGCCAGCCAAAGCCTTATCACAAGCTATTCTTGAGCTTGGGTTTCAGCAAAGTAACCTCACACCCACACATTGCAAAGGCCGCACCCTTGACTGGGTAGCTGACCACAACTGTAAAATAGATCTTAGCTCCAACACTCCCCTGGTCTGACCACCACTTCATCCGTTTCTTCATTCCCACATGCACTGACCCACCTAAACACCCTTCACCCATACCACAAGCATTAGCCAGAAGTGCCCTAACCTCACCAAAGAAAACATTCTCCCTTTCCTAGACATACCACCCCTCCAGCTCCCCACCTCCTCAGACCCCACCGTACTCGCAGTTACATACAACTCTATCATGGAATCAGCCATTGAAACCATAGCTCCCCTACAGATCAAAAAAGCCAAAAAAATAAAACACAACAACACTTGGTTCACTAGTGAACTCAAGGAACTCGGAACGCAAAAACGGAGAGCACTAAAGAACTGGCAAGCCTCCCCTCAGGAAGATACGCTATCAGCATACAAATCCATTGCCACTAGTTACAAAAAAGCCATACTAACCTCCAAATCCTCCTCTTACAACAATAGAATCACCAACGCCACATCAGAGTCCAAAGAACTCTTCGCCATCTATCGATAACTCTCTAGCCCATCCACTAAGTAACTAGAAATCACCAAAGGTGTAGCATGGTGCACCAGTGTACAAACAGCCTTAATAAGTAAAAATGAGCTCTTGCAGGGTAAGATCATGGAACATCACAAACGCCTCTCCAAACACATCAATCTCACATCCTGCCCGGAAAGCAAGACCAATCCGAGAAAAATAAAACCATTCTCCTTCAGGGAAGTCACTATACCTGAAGTAATAGAAATAGTCAAAAAAATGAAACCCTCCAATTGCAAAGGCGACGCATGTCTGGCTAAATTAGTCAAAGAATGCTCTGAAATTTTAGCCACATTCCTCAAAACCTTCATCAATGCCTCCTTTAACTCGTACACAATCCCCGACTGCCTAAAAGAAGCCTGGGTACGTCCGCTACTGAAGAAACCCACCCTTGACCCTGAAGTTGCCACCAACTACAGGCCTATCACCACCATACCGTTTCTGCTCAAGATTCTGGACAAGGTGCCCTACACACAAATACAACCATACTTTGAATAAAACAAAATATTAGGCAAAAGGCAATCAGGATTTCGTCCTGGTCATGGAACAGAATCTGCTCTACTAGATTTAAAAATACAACTCAGTGATATTATGGACAAAGGCAAACCAGCACTTCTCCTCTTACTAGACTTGTCTGCAACATTCGACCTCGTCAACCATGATATCCTAGGCAAGCAACTAAAAAACGCTTCCCACTTCTCTCTAGAAGCTACAGCCTGGATCGACTCCTTCCTCCGTGGTAGACTTATGAGAGTGTTCTCTGACTCTGCCTCTGCTCCACCTGCCACCATACACTGTGGTGTGCCACAAGGCTCCTGCACAGCACCCACGCTCTACAACATCTTCACTCTCCCACTGTTCAATGATCTTGACAGTCACAACATAGCCTACACCAACTATGCTGATGACACACAAGTCTTAATCCCTCTCGCTGGTATCTATGAGCAAGATGCAGCAACCCTAACTAATATCTACGCTACAATCCAAACTTGAATGGCAGCCAATGGACTTTGCCTCAACAGAGATAAAACCGAGATCCTTGTTGTAGGTACCAAAGTAACAATAATAAACAAACACTCTCCACAATACACTACCTTTATCGTCGACAACACCACTATAACAGTATCCTCAGCAGTAAAAACACTAGGTGTATACCTCGACTCCTCGCTATCTATGACCTGACAGGTTAATGCCATAGCCTCATCCACAGCACTCACCACAAAAATCATCAACGCAGTCAGACCTTTCCTATCCATACAAAACTGCTTATACATTGCGAGAGCCACGGTCGGTACCAAACTTGATTATTGCAACGCCCTCTTCCTAGGCACTTCTGCTAAAAACTTACACAAACTACAAGTGATACAGAACAATGCCTTGAGAGCTGCAATAAGTATCCCCAAAAGGGAACACCTATCACAAGCAAGGAAAGACGCACACTGGCTTCCTGTCAACGAGCGCATTCTCTTCAAAACACTGGCCATTACAGACAAATGCCTCTCACTGAATGCTCCATTCTACAGCCCACCATTTTGTAGGAGGACCTACAAAACTTACCCAGCACCACGGAGCGGTCGCGGAGTTCGAGCAGAGTTGAGCAGTCTTTGCAGGAGACACCAAGGCTGCCTCTCTCTCTGTGCTCCATTCTACAGCCCACCATTTTGTGGGAGGACCTACAAAACTTACCCAGCACCGCGGAGCTGTCGCGGAGTTCGAGCAGAGTTGAGCAGTCTTTGCAGTCCTTGTCAGGACTGAAAGGCTGCCAGGCTGCAAAAGAAATGAACCCAGAACCCGCGTACCCCTCGCAACCTTTGCAGGGGAGACCAACAACAGAGGTTGAAGATCCGGAAAAAAGATATGAATACGGGCCCGGCTCCATTAATACTTCAAACTTCTCAACCAATAAACCAACTAGCTACAAAACAAGCACCTAGAGCACGCTTACCAGTTCAAGTAAATCCTGGCCCTAAATTCCCCCCCCCTCACACTCAACCTCCCCAATCGGGACCCCCAGCGGACGCTCAAACTGCATCTTTAACCCTGCAGCAACAAAAAAAAGCCATATCACTGGCTAAAGACTTTCAAAGCATTCAGCCGTCGTCTGCGACCGAAGCCTGCGTGACAACACATCACAATTCGGCCTCTCGGCCGCAAATCCCAAAAAAATCAAATGCGGAGCCGAATGAAGATCCGACCTCGAGCCAACTCCCTCCCGCCGAGAGCAGCCCATTGCAGCATGTCGGAGGACAGGCTGCGAGGGGCTTTGCCCCGGCGGGGAGAGCAACCGCGAATGAGCCCACTCACAATAACTCGAGCGCCGCAGGGAACTGAGAAATCTCACCGGCTCCCAGCACTACCTGTGAAGGACGAGCGCAGAGGCTCTCGACCAGGTCGCAGGCGGCTCCAGCTCCCGCGCAGAGACCGGCTCGCAGCACTGTTGTAGCTATGGTTCACGTGTCGGAGACCGCGGAGGAAGCAGCAGGAGCTGAGGGCTGGGAGAATTACAGCACACCTCCTCGGCTCCTCGCTCCAACGCCCCCGCAGTCTGGAAGAGCACCCCTAGAGGTGATCGACGGAACTCAACCAAACAGTGTTTGGGAAGAGTTCGCTCCAGGCAAAAAAGTCACACCTGAAACAGACTCAGCACCCGGCACAGAAACTAACAAAACAAAAAAAGGTCCGACACAGCCTGCACAAAAAACACAGAAAACCAAGCAGGCTAATGGCAGCCAGACAGAAAGAAAAACTAACAAAAACCGCAATCAGCAAAAAACAAAAAAAAAGGGAAACAGGACCCCTCAAATGAAGCACTACTAAAAACCACCTTCTGTAATTCCCTGAAAGACTTTTTCTCCAGACAAGGGAAGTGTAAACACGATATTCTTAATGAATTAACTGACAACGAGATACTGGAGGCTCTAATAGTGCGGCACCAAAAGCTCGCAAAATGATCCCCAAGGTCCTAGACTCAGAGGGAAAAACGTTAGACATCGCCAAGCAAGGAGATCAGCCTAGTCAAAACTCAAACAGTATAACACAGGACCCAACACCGCCAATTGGCAAACTCATGGACAAACTATCACCAAAAGCGGCAATCATAGACGAACACCCACAGTACTCTATCGACCCTCTGCCTCAAAAGGAAACCAAGTCACAGCTGGACGAGGATGCAGCCTCCCAAGCCAACGGAATCCACTCAGAAGCAGAAACAAACATTGGCTCCCAAAACAAGCTGCCGGAATCCCAAACTCCAAAAACAGCAACACACAAAACCATAGAACAAGGACAAGCCCTATCAGCCCCAGCAGTCAGAGCAGACTGGGAAATTTTGCTAACGCCCAGACCCCTGAGAACAAGCACCCTAACAAGGGACCAAAGAGGAAGTTATCTGCCACACAACCAGACACAAGAAAGATCAAGATCCGAGCAGCCCCAAACATCACCGGCTAGACCCGGCAGAAAAAGCCTCCCTCAAATAACAGAAACTCCGTCGAGGAAACCAGAAATGATGAACATAATGTCAGCGATAACCATAGCTCTAGCTCCTTTTGGAAAACTTTACGAGACCCTGAATGACACGCTAAAAGACAACAGAACCTTAATTGCTCTCATGCATACGAAACAAATTTTTCTAGAAGGCTTCATCACGGCCAAGGAACAAGAAATAAAAACTAAAGACCATACTCTGAGAGCTGAAAAGGGAGAACAAAAACATTACTTGACTGCAGAAACCCAAACAAATCAACCATTATGCTCCCAGATCTTCAGTTTCCGAAGCACACTACCAGAAGAGCCCAAAATAAACCAAAAGAAAAGAAACATGCAAGAAGAATCAGTCACCCAACCAACTCTACACAACAACAGATCCATCTACTCAAATCTCAGAAAAGAACACATTGGCAGAAAATCGCACAATGACCAAAGATTCAATTACTGATCATGGCAGACCAGAAAAAACACCTCTTCCCAAACAAACTACTTCTACTAATCGGCAACCAAAATCACTCCCCACTCATCAACAGGGACAACAATCTATTCAAAAATCGCCAAGAACAATAGAAGACTTCTTTGCGGATACAAACTTAATGAACCAGTCCATACATTTAACGCCAGATCAAGATGCTGAAGAGGTCTCAACAATCGGCATTGATTCGACCCCCCCCCCGCCCAAAACCAAAGCAACAAACAAAAAGAAGACACAACAGCGCAACACCACATCGCTACACCCCTATAGTGAGCTTAAGATATCTGAAAGGACTGAATTTCACCTCCCAACCAAAGCCAACCCTGCCAGTATCTCAAAAAAGTCAAGCCCTATATTTGGACGAAAGACGCAACGTCAAAAATAAAGACACCCACCACCTTGAAAGAAATACAACCAGGAGGTCAAAGGAAAGAACCCCTCGACGCAGACCAATAAGCCGATCCCGATGAGAAAAAAAGGCCCCTTGGAATAAGCCCAGAAAAGAATGGCCCTCCCGCGCATTAAAGAAAAAGAATGACGAAAACCGCCAGACAATAATCCTCAAAATGGAACAAACAGATCACAACTCTGAAGCAGTAAATCTAAATAGAGGAACGATAATGAAAATTTTCAGAAACATCAAGTCCCTCAGACACCTGATACCAGAAGACATCCCTCTAGTAGAACCATACCACAGAGCCCACAAAGCAAAAGCATACATACACATAAAAAAGAACGCCGGAATCACCCAGTCCAGAGAAACTGACACGGATCTACGACAAATAGGCTATCTTCTGACGGAAGACTGGGCCGACAACCAAACACCCCACCAGCAGAGCCGGTCCAGCCCGGACAACTTCCAGTCGCACCGCCTCGGAGCTAACAGAAAAGGTGATAACACCACCGGAAACACCCCGCAAAAAACTTGTCATCCGACGCTGAAAACCAGTCGAGAAGGCAAGAAAGAAATACCCCATCCACTGAAACAACGAAACCTGCTCTCAACGATAACAACTCTGAAAATGGCATTGTGGAACACACAAGGATTCAAACACCTGATGAAAAGCCTGATTGGAAGGGATCCCAGGAAAAACAAACCTAGGAGACTTCGATATTGTAGCACTACAAGAAGCCTGGCTCACAACCTCGCCAGCTTTAGATGGCTACGAATTGACAACCTCAAAAGCTGTAAGAGGAACAACGGGCCGCCCATCTGCAGGCCTCCTGATCGCAGCTCGAACAGGCAGCGGTCTGGAAATAGATAGAGCTATCTTCCTCACAGAACCATCTATCAATTAAGGTGAAGTGGACCCGACAAAACACGATCACGAACAAAAGCTGGGAAATCCCGATCGTAATAATAACAACGTACTGGAACCCAGACAGAATCTCTGATGTCGATTTTCTTCGTATAATCGAAACAGAAATAGACGAGACACAAACTCCGAAACCACCGAATTAATTATCTGCGGACCTGAACGCTAAATGTCCCCAAAAAAGTTCTCACCCAACAGCACCCAACAGCGAAACAAGAGTAGACTCAAGAGGCAAAAAATGGCTAAAATGAATGGACTCCAGAAACTTCCACAACACGGCACTGTTGTCAACAACAAAACCCCAAATTCCAACCTGGGAAAGAGCATCTGAAGCGGGAACAATTGATAATATATTCGCTTCAGAAGGCATGTTAGAATTCATAACCTCATTTGAGGTTCTACGTACAGAGGAAAGCGATCATAACATCCTCCAAATATCATGGACCACACAACGTCCGGTCAAACACTTAATGTCGGAAGAAGTGGAAGTAACAACCCAAGGCAATCGCCTAAGACTGCACGCTGAAAGGATAAAAGATCTGGCACAAAACTACAAAAAGAAACTCACCAAAGAGCCTAACAGGTGCAAAACGGAACCAGACTACCAACCCCAGTTAATTCAATATCAGATAACCCCCACAATGGTCCAGAAAAAAGAAAAACCCCAAGGACACCACAAGTATGACAAACTCTTGGTACTCAGGCGCCGTGCACTAAGGGAACTAAAACTCCTTGCAGCAAAATCAAAATCGATACTTATGGAAAAAAAACAAAGAGAAGAAACCGCAAAATACAAAGCTTGGTTAAAATCCTACTACACCAACAAGACTCAGAAGAAATGCTCAAAAAGGTAATGGGAAGAAACTCCAGAGATTTCTGGTCACTCATAAAAAAGATAGACAGCAACCAGGCCAACAACCTAGCCAACACAGTGAGTGAAGAAAGATGGACGACCCACTTTTCCACCCTATTCCAAAGCCCCAACGGATCACAAGTCCTAAACACCGCAAATGATAATTCAAATTGGGAAGATATCTCCGACACTGAAGATATAGAAGATGCAATCCGCAAACTAAAGCCAAGTCGTGCGCCCAGACCAGATGGAATAACAAATGTAGACTTGAAAAACAACCCAAAAGAATGGGCCAAGTTTATAACCCTTGTTTTCGAAACGGTAACAACCTCAAAATCGATACCCCGCTCATGGACAAAGGCCACGGTGGTCCCGATCTTTAAAAAGGGCGACAGAACTGAACCCACTAACTACCGCCCAATCGCACTACTTGATACCATCGGGAACATTTTTGGCTCATTGTTGCTAAAAGGCTTCCAAAGGTGGGCTTCAACCTCACCCAGCTGGGATCCCTTCCAATCAGGCTTTACGAAGAACACTGGTACCCAAGTAAACATCATGATACTCAACATCATAAAGAACAAAACTCGAGCACAGCAACGTAAGGTCTTCATAGCCTTTGTGGATTTAACACAGGCCTTTGACAAAATCGACCGAAGCAGGCTATGGGCCAAACTAGAACAATGGAAATGCCCACCCCAATTACTACAGCCTATAACGGCATTGCATCAAGACACATCAATGAGGGTAAAACTAAACCACGCTGGAACTCTATCGAAAGAAATTGCAATCAACAGAGGCGTAAAGCAAGGATGCCCGTTGGCTCCAGCACTTTTTACGGCTTTTCTGGGGGACTACAAAGACTCCGGTAAAGATCTCAGAACCTTCGCACCAAAACTGGGTGACATCCCAACTCCAAGGCTTCTCTATGCAGACAATATTATACTCTTTGGTCAAACCCCTGTTGGGCTGCAACGCCAACTAAACCACTTAGTAAACTACATTTCAGAAAACAATCTCGAAATAAACAAGGAGAAAACAAAAATTCTGATCCTCGAGAAATCAACTGCTAGAAAAAAAACATTCCACTGGTCAATCGAGAACACCAAAATTGAAGTGGTAAAAAAGTTCAAATATCTTGGAGTACTAATTGACAGCTCAGGCAACGAAGTAAGAATGCAACACAATTTTTGGGAAAAGACCAGAAAACTTACAGCTCAGGGTCGAGCAATGGACAGGAAATTTGGCCGCTTCTCTCTGCTCCCAATCATAAAGTTCTTCAAGGGCAAAGTGGTCCCAGCCCTGACATACAGAGGGGAAGCCTTCCTGACAATCCCAAAAACCATCTGGAACAAGTTGGAAGGCTACTTTTGGCGAGAAGTAATGCAATTCCCAAAATCAACAGCTATAGCGGCAATCCGAAGAGAACTAGGACTATCTTCATTGAAAGCGACAGTGGATGCAAATGAAATGTTATACAGGAAAATAATCATGCCAGACGCTCCCAGTCAGTACAAATTGATCAATCAAGAAATCCAAAGAGGAAACTGCAAATCGTTATCCGCCTGGGTGACAAAAAAGGAAAATATTCTGACAGAATTCGGTTTCACCAAAGAAGAGCTTTTCCTCACCCCCAACAAAATCAAAAAGAAAATGGATCTACAAGACTGGATACTTACGCAAGAAAAAGCAGCAACCAACAAACTTCTCGCCCATTTGCCGGAACACATAAAAAAACGAAACGATTACCCACTAATCGTGAGAAGATTTCCTGACAAAACAACAAGACAACTGTTTCTAATGGCACGACTAAACCTCTTACCAACAAATGAAATTAGAGCATTGAGAGGTCTGTCCAACGTGAGAACCTGTAGACTGTGCAAAGAACCCACACAAACCAAAACAATACGCCATCTTTTAATATCCTGCACAAAAACAATCGACCTAAGGCAAGCCTTTTTACTCCCGTTACTAAAGCCCTCTGATTTACGAGAAGAAGTCTGGTGGAACCAACTCATAAGTGGAAACAAAACCTCTTGGATGATTGCAGCAACAAAGATCATAGACTTATCCTTAGCAAAATGCCTTAAAGAAGATAATCTTCAGAAAAATTGTCAAGGAAACTTAACAGATGACAAACTTCAAACCGACACACAGCATCTGTAAACCAAAAGTTTACACCCGCAGAGTAACTCACTCCCAACACAAGACGAAGACCCTGTACAGACCTAGCAGCATTTCGTAAAATCAAAGAAATTTGATAAACACAAAATAAAAAAAATAAAAAAATAATAAAATGCTCCTCCCTACCTCTCTGGAAGGATTTCCCCCCTGCACATCCTCCAGACCCACCAGATCTCACCTCACTAACCAGATCTACGTCCCCTCTTTCAAAAGAGCCAAAGCGGGTGGCACAAGCTTCCATCACTTAGCACCAAAAACCTGGAACGTCCTCCCCACAGCCCTGAGAAATGAAAAATCTTACACTGTGTTCAGAAAAATGCTTAAAACCAAACTGTTTATTTAAAGTACTCTGCATAACTGCCAAACCAAGCCTTTGATCCACTGTAACCCTGTAAGGAACCTGTAAGCTTGCCTGCCCCTATGTAACTTTTGTATGCAACTAAGAATGTAAGCATGAAGCCCTCTGTAACAAGCACTACGATGCCCAAGGGCCACCCGGCGCTATACAAAACCTAAATAAATAAATAAAAGTGTTTAATCCACATTTTAAACTCATTGATTCTACCACAACTGTACCCCTGGTGCGGTCTGGATGTGACCTGGTTCAGTGCAACAACCTCTCAGATTTCCTTGAAGCAGACTATCAGTAGAGGCAGGTATGAGTCCGACCATCCAGTACTTGTCATGAGCATGATAGGGTATGTTAGTAGTGCTATGCAGAATACCACCAGCCCATTACCTCTCAAGTCGGATGTCTCTCCCAAATGATCCTTCACACCGAAATTTCCACCTGGGCCTCCACTTGTCAAAGTGGGTGAGTGCGGGTTGGGTCCTTTGCAAGACCCTTGGAATAAGGGTTGTGATCAATTCCGCAGTATGGTACGATATAACCCGGACTCCCCCGCAATCCAGTGGCAGTTCAGTGATCAGAACAGCATGGATAGTGCAAGGCTATGTATGTAGTGCAGGGTATTTTTGCTCGGTCCCTCTGGCTGGCCCCTGTCACCAGGCCAGAGAGGGGGAGTATGTTCACTTTTTCTTTATTTTGTTTTGTTTTTGTAAATTTTATTTTTATTTCGGGTTTTCACCAAATGAGAATAGCACACGTCTGCAAACACATCAACAAGGCAACCCCCTTTTCTCCCCTTTTCCCTTTCCTTCCCCATCCCCTCAGGTAACGCCTTCTCCTCTATTTTAAGGAAACAATAACCAAAAAAAACCTTTGGTTGTCTAACTGTGGTAGAAATAAAGTGATAAATTATACACATGTCCGTGGTAGCCTTGTGTGCCTTTCATAGTCCTTTGGCTGTAGTCTGATGTACCGGGAGGTCCCCTGAGTCAGCTCTTTCAACTTATATCTATGAGCACAATACACTCCCCCTTTTCACTTGCTTGTTTGTTTACTTATATAGTGCACCAAACCCGGAGGTATCTGGGCGCGTTACAAGTTTCATAAAGACATAGATCAAGTTACAGATAAGCACATACATGAGATTTACAATGCATTCTCATGATTATTACATTGTACTGTGTATTTACAGAGTTACATTACAGATATGTACATGGATGGCAGAGTAATACAGGGTTATACATCGTGAGAAAAGAGCCATATTTGAGTTTTTTTTTCTAAAGCTGTAGTAATGTTTCTGATCTTAAGACTACTGGAAAAGAGTTCCACGGTTTGTCTGCCAGTACAGAAAAGCTAATACCTCCTGCTTTCTGAAGCTTGTATTAAGCCTTATATTAAGCACCACTTTGCATCAGTTGTTCATATATTTGGACATGAAATCCCCCCACATGGTCTCATGGGATGTTGTACTCCCATGAAGTGCAGCAGTGATTTTTTTCCATTGTACATATATTCCCCTTACCTGGGGTCCGTGCACTTTTCCATTTCATAACTAGGCAGGCCCATGCCGCGAGCAGCAGGGGCACAACCAGCTTCCCAATCTTGCCCAGTCCCCCCCCCAATTTCCTCCATCCCAAACAAGGCTAGGAATGGCGTTTTAGATTGTTGAACGCCATCAATTTCCCTTATCCAGCCCAACACTTCATCCCAAAACATCTACACCAGTGGGCAAACCCACCACATAAGCCAGTAATCCGCCTTCTCCCCACACAGGTGCCAGCGCTCCGGGCTCACATTCTGAAATATCTTAGAAAGTCTGACAGGGTCATATTGCCATCTATATAAGAGCTTGATGGCATGCAGCTTGCATTGGCTGGAGATCCAGGCCCCTCTGTACCGTTTCAGCCACAGTGCTGTTTCTATTTCCCTCTCCAGGTCATTTCCCAATCTCTGTCTACGCTTTTCGGTAGACCCCTTCCCCGCAACTACTAATTCTCTGTACATGACCGAGATCAGGTCCTTCATTTACGTTCTCTTATCTAAGAGCTGTTCGAAAGGCATAAGGTCCCTCTGTATCTTGTCTTGCCATTGTCCACATGTGAGCACCCCTTTCAACTGGAGGTATAAGAAGACCCAAAGTGTACCCAAACCCAGCTCACTTATAGCGATGAAGGTACCATTCCTCCATAATTGACCGACTCTTTCGAGACCTACCTCAAACAAAGCCTGAAATCTATCTGGGTTCGGGATTGCGTTGCGTATTTCTGGCGCTCATAAATGGCTCAACGGGGAGGGCCAGGTCGTCGCCTCCTGCATTTCCGTGCCCTGCCTCCATAGATCCTATATTGTGCCCTAGATCGGGTGGTCACGGATCCTGCAGGGGAGCTTGCTTCTAGGCACCCACAGCCCATTCCCCAACAGAGGCGGGGAACAGGTGGAGATTGTCTAAACCCACCCATTGGTGCTCCCTCTGCATTCTGAAGTGTGGCATAAGGACCCGTAGCTGTGCTGCTTTGTAATACAGTTTTATGTTGCAGAGCCCCACCCCTCCCCTGTCTTTCGGCAAGGTAAGTACCTCCAACGATACTATTCACTGAGGCTTTTATTTCCCAGAAAAATGCTTCAGGACACAAATAGGGAGCATTTGAAATTCATAGAGGAACCTCAGTAAACACACCTTCGAGGGGATTGGGTCCTCCGACGTATTCCATATCTATGACATGTAATCACCACAGCTGTGCTGCTTCGGAAACTTTTTCGGCGTCTGCGTCCTGCGTCGATGACGTCGATGCGCCGTCGTCGAGGACCTCCTCCGACGTCTGACGTCATCCGATGTGATAAGTAGGACGCACGACGCCCATAGCCTCAGTTCCGTTTTTTCCGCGAACGTGTTGCTTCGTGTTTCTCGGTTATAACGCCTCGACTCTTTGGAGTTCTGTTCTTCTCGGTTCTTCGAACCTGTTCGTTTGTGTAAATCCTTCTGAAGATGTCTACTTCGTCTTCGACCCCGCGTCCGGGTTTCAAGAAGTGCGGGGAGTGTGGGTCCAAGATGTCGGTGACAGACTCGCACGACGCCTGCCTCTGGTGCCTCGGGGAGGCCCACGACACAGATGACTGTATCGACTGCCAGTCGCTCACGTCCAAAGCCTTACGCGAACGTAAGAAGAAGTTGTCGGTAGGTCGGGTGTCCAAGCACCGGAAGTCGAAGTCTGCGGGGCTTTCGACGGATGATTCGAGGGGTGACTCTCCGTGTCCTCGTCGGAAGTCTCGTGGGTCTCCTTCTAGGAGTCGGTCTCGCCACTCCTCAGCCTCTTCGAGGCATTCTCGGAAGCGCCGACACCGGTCGTCTTCCAGGTCCTCTTCGGAGGGCTCTGCCCGGCACGTCGCTTACCCCTCCAGCCGTGTGACGCCGGAGGAATGGGCTTCCTTCGGGAAGAAGATGTTGGCGATTCTTGAGTCGCAGGGTACTCAGCCGTCCGCGCCCCCGAGTGGGGTCGGTCGTGTGAGGTCGAGAGACGCCGCTCGCAAGAGTGGTCGGCACGAGTCACGGGAGAGGTCCCGTTCGGACAAGGGGACTCGTTCTCGACGTACCCGTTCCAGGTCCCGGTCCTCGACGCGTTCGAGACCGTGTGCACCTGTGAGGTCTTCAAAGAAGGCATCGACGTCTGTGGCGTCGAGGGCGTCGACGGGCTTTCTCGAGGCTCTGGCTCTGAGGAAGTCGTCGATGCCGTCGACGCTCAGGTCGTCGAGGGACACGCTCGGGGCTCCGGCCTCGAGGGCTGTGTCGACGCCGCCGATTCTGGAGGCGCTGCATCTGACGTCGACGCCGATTTCCTCGACGTCGACGCCGATCCTCTCGGCGCCGATGCCAGTTCTCTCGACGCTGGCGCCGATTCGCTCGACGCCATCGACGCCTTTCGTGTCGGAGGTACCCCAGGGCACGGGTGAACCCCCTAGGAAGGCTCTGGTTAAGAGCAAGCACTCTCGAGTGCCTTCTTTTCGCCACCTGGACTATATTTCAGAGGCGGATGAGGATTCTGATGGCCTGGTTCCTAGTCAGGTTCCGGATGACATTGTCTCGGGCCATAGTCAGTTTGACGAGTTGAGACAGTCACTGCATGATGCCAGTGGACTGGACACCTCTCCGGAGGTGGAGTTTTGTAGGCCTGAGCCTGGCTCTCATGCTGATTCCTCGTACCGGCGTCTTATGGCTAGGGTTTCTGAGTACTTGGGATGGTCTGCTCCCCCAGGGGAGTTTGTGCAGGATGATCTGACAGACATCCTTGATGTTGGTCCCCCAACTGACCCGGTTCTGCCGTTCCATATGGCTTTACAGAGAAGGGTGGCGGCGGCTTGGACTGCTCCGGAGAGTCTCCCGGCGGTGGGCAGATCCTTGTCGGGAAAATACCGTCCAGCCAGTGGCGACCCCTGCTACTTGACCAGGCACCCCACTCCGGAGAGTTTGGTGGTGCAGGCGGCCACGGCCCCGGCGAAGCAGGCGTCGTACCCTACCATCCCTCCTGATAGGGACGACAAACGTTTTGATGGCTGGGCGAAGAAAGTGTTTTCTTCTGGTGGTATGGCGCTTCAGGCGGCCAACTCCATTTGTGCCTTGTCACGTTTCACGCACACTCTGTGGAACTGTGTTGCGTTAGCGGCTGAACATGTTCCCGAAGGGGATGAACGGGATGGTTTCCTTGCTATGGTCCAGGATGGTAAGGATGCCATGTGTGAGTCCGTTCAGTCGGGTTTGGACTTAGCTGAATGCGTCAGTAGGTCCATGGCGGCGAGCACCGTGATACGCAGGTTTGCGTGGTTGCGGAAGTCGGGGTTTGCGCCTGATGTGCAGTCCCGGCTCCTCAACATGCCCTTTGATGGTGAACACCTTTTTGGCAGCAAGGCTGACGAGAGCCTTGAGAGGTTGCAGACCTCAAAAGCTGCAGCGAAGTCGTTGGGCGCTGCAGTTCGCCAATCTCCGCCTTTTCGTCCTAGGGGACAGCAGTGGAGGGGTGGTTCCTTTCGTTTTTACTCCTCCTTCAGTAAAGCGAGAGGAGCTGGCAGTCAAAGAGGCCATCGCAGGGGTACCAGAGGTGGACGACAGGGTACCCGTGGTGCCAAAGCCGCTCGGGCAGTTGCCTCTTTGCCCTCAGGTAACGCCGCAGCCGCTCCCACTCAGTCGTGAGGCCATGTCCCATGGTTCGCCGGTTGGGGGAAGGCTGGCGCAGCATCTTGTAGAGTGGCAAGCCATTACTTCAGATGTGTGGGTTCTGGAGATCATAACCCACGGCTACTGTCTTCCTTTTCGGCACAGGCCTCGCGACAATCCACCGGGGAACCTCTCTTTGCAGAGTCCGGATCCGCTCCTTGTGCAGGAAATTCAAGCCCTGCTGGAGAAAGGCGCCATAGAACTGGTGCCTGTAGCGGAGAGGAACAAGGGATGGTATTCCCCTTATTTTTTGGTTTCGAAGAAAGACGGGGGATTGAGACCCATCATGGACTTGCGCGGTTTGAACAAACTCCTCAGGAAGGACAAGTTCAAGATGGTTACTCTCTCTCAAGTCCTCCAGGCCCTTCAGCTTCAGGACTGGTTGGTGTCACTCGACCTCAAGGATGCTTACTTCCATGTGCCGATCCATCCCAAGCACAAGAAGTACCTGAGGTTCGCGGTTGGCGACTCGCACTTTCAGTTTCGGGTCCTGCCGTTCGGATTGACCTCCGCCCCGAGGGTTTTCACCAAGCTCATGGTGGTGGTGGCAGCGCATCTCAGGCAAGGGGGGATTCACGTCTACCCCTACCTGGACGATTGGTTGATCAGGGGGAGCTCTCCCGAGCAAGTCCTGGATCATCTATCGATCACCTGTCGCTCCCTTCACAGGCTGGGCTTCTCCCTCAATTTAAAGAAGTCCCATTTGACGCCAACACAGCGGCTCCAGTACATCGGAGCAGTGCTCGACACTTCCCTGGGGCAGTGTTTTCCTCCCCAGGTGAGGACTCTTCACATTCAGCAGATGGTGCACAAGTTTCAGCATGCCCAGACGCTCCCAGCGTTCGAGTTCTTGAGGTTGCTCGGCCTCATGGCATCCTGCATTCTTCTGGTGCCAGAGGCTCGCCTGCGGATGAGATCTTTGCAGTGGGCACTCAAGACGCAATGGTCGCAGTCCTCCGGCAGGATGTCGGACTCGATTGAGGTGCCGTCCTCGGTCGCCCGGGACCTTCTGTGGTGGGCCGTCGAAGGCAACTTGATGAAGGCGGCTCCATTTTGGCTTCCCTGGCCGGAGGTGACGATCATGACGGATGCATCCCTCACGGGATGGGGAGCTCATGCCAACGGGCTGACAGTCAGCGGTCGTTGGTCTCCGTCGGAGTCCAGACTCCATATCAATCTGTTGGAGCTGAGGGCCGTCAGACTAGCCCTGAAGGCTTTTCTGCCATCTGTGCGAGGGAAGAATGTCCTGATCCTGACGGACAAGACAGTGGCCATGCACTACCTCAACAAAAAGGGGGGGGCAGGGTCACTTCCTCTGTGCAGAGAGGCGATGCAGCTCGAGTTCTGGGCCATCCAGCAGGAAGTTTCGATCTCGGCAGTTCATCTGGCCGGAGCCGAAAACGTGACGGCGGACGCTCTGAGCAGGCAGAGCGCGATCTCTCACGAGTGGGAGTTGGCTCAGGAGATTCTCCTGGAGATCTTTGCCCTTTGGGGGACCCCTCAAGTGGATCTCTTCGCCTCCAGTGTCAACCGGAAGTGCGAAAGGTTTTGCTCGCGGGAATTTCCTCCAGAAGGAGCCTTAGGAGACGCGTTCGTGGTGGAGTGGTCATTCCCGCTGCTGTACGCTTTTCCTCCAGTCCCCGTCATCCCGCAAGTGCTGCGGAGGTTACGGAAGTTCGGTTCCCGGATGATCCTCATTGCCCCGGCGTGGGCTCGGAGGACGTGGTACCCGGACCTTCTCGACTTATCCATCTGCCCTCCACGTCGTCTTCCCTACCGAGATGATCTGCTCTCACGGGAGGGGGGTCAGGTTCTCCATCCAGAGGTCAGATCCCTCAACCTTCACGCTTGGCTTCTGAAAGGTTGAGGTATATGGATTGGGACCTCCCTGAGGACGTGATGGAGGTGTTGCTTTCGGCCCGAAGACCGGCAACAAAGTCTCTGTACCGTTGCCGTTGGCGTAAGTTCTGCGACTGGTGCAGGGTTCAGAATGTGGATCCTTTTGCATGTGACATCCCCATGGTTCTGTCCTTTTTACTTTCTTTGGCCCACAGGGGCTTGCAAGTGGGTACCGTTAAGGGTTACCTGGCGGCACTGTCCATCTTTAAGCGCTCGTCTGAAGAGTGTTCTTACTTTAAAATCCCTTTGATTTCACAGTTCCTGAAAGGGCTCACTAATGTGTTCCCTCCGTCACCTTTCCTGGTGCCCGGTTGGGATTTAAACCTGGTTCTTAAGTTTCTTATGGGTGCTCCGTTTGAGCCTTTACATTCTTGCCCTTTGCGGCTGTTAACTCTGAAAACTGTGTTTTTAGTTGCGGTTACTTCCGCTCGCAGAGTGAGTGAGTTACAGGCACTTTCAGTTAAGCCTCCCTTCACTGTATTTCACAAGGACAGGGTTGTCCTTAGAGTTCGTCCTTCTTTTCTTCCGAAGGTAGTGACGGAATTTCATTTGGCCCAGAAGGTTGTTCTTCCGGCATTCTATCCTCCTCCGCATCCTGGTAAGGAAGAGGAGAGGCTCCATAGGCTTGATCCTAGGAGAGCTTTAAGCTTTTATGTTTCACGCATGTCCCGGGTCAGAGTGGATGATCAACTCTTTATTGGTTACGCTGGAAAGCGTTTGGGGCAAGCTGTGACGAAACAGACTTTGTCTCGCTGGATTATTTTGGCCATCTCGGAGTGCTACCGTTTGGCGGGTAAGGACCCACCGGCTGGCTTGCGGGCCCATTCTACCAGGGGTATGGCTGCGTCTACTGCCCTGCAGAGGGGTGTTCCTATTCGCAACATCTGTGATGCAGCCACCTGGGCTTCAGTACATACATTTGTACGTCACAATTCCCTTGATTCCATCCGAGCGCAGGATCTGGCCTTTGGCAAGGCGGTCCTTTGCCCTGCTATTTGATTGGCTATTCTACATTTTGATTCTAAATTCTTTCCCTCCTCCTTGCTTTGGTACTGCTTTGGGAGTCTGTCATAGATATGGAATACGTCGGAGGACCCAATCCCCTCGAAGAACAAGTTGCTTTCTTACCTGGTAACGTTCTTTCGATGGGATGGTCCGACGACGTATTCCATATCGCTCCCGCCCTGCCTTCCCCGCTACAGAATTTCTTTTGCGATTGCAGCTTACGTTCCGCAAGGCTTTGTGTCTGACTGGCAGGTGACTTATGTCACACGTTCTGGGGGAAAAAACTACAACTGAGGCTATGGGCGTCGTGCGTCCTACTTATCACATCGGATGACGTCGGACGTCGGAGGAGGTCCTCGACGACGGCGCATCGACGCAGGACGCAGACGCCGAAAAAGTTTCCGAAGCAGCACAGCTGTGGTGATTACATGTCATAGATATGGAATACGTCGTCGGACCATCCCATCGAAAGAACGTTACCAGGTAAGAAAGTAACTTGTTCATCTGAAGGGCGTTGAGGTGTCCGAGCTATGAGATGGTTAGCTTTCCCCATCTTTCAAGGTCCGTCCGTAATCCAGATGGCAGCGTGGGGAAGTTTGCCTGAAATAGGTCTTCCAAGACCCTCATGCGACTAATTCTCAAGTATCTTAATGTGCCCTGGCTGACCCTTAGTCCCAGAGGAGCGAACCTTGTTATGTCCCTGTTCCTATCCAGCGGGATCAGGATCGACTTTGATCTATTAATCTTAAACCCTGGGAGATCTCCGTACTGTTCAACTCAATTACCCTGGGTATGGAGGTCAGGGGGTTCTTCAAATGCAAAAGCATGTCATCAGTATATAATACAACCTTATATTGAACTCCCCCCACCGTGAGTCCCTCCACTCCTGGGTCATCCCTAATTCTCTGTGCTAGCGGTTCTAGAGAAAGCGCAAATAAAATCGGAGCGAGAGGGAGGCCCTGCCTCGTTACTCTACTCAAAGCAAACCATCAGGAGAAGCCACCGTTGACTGCCATGCAAGCCTGGGGGACCCATAGACTGCCATAATGCCTCACCTGAGCCTTGGACCCAGACCCACTTTGCCCAGTACCTTCTTGAGAAAGCCCCACTCAACCCTCTCAAAGGCTTTTTCAGCATCCACCGATAGAAGAACAGGGTCTCCCCCATACCCTTTGCTTCATGGATCAGGAGCAAGGTTTTCCGAAATGTGTCCGCCCTCTGGCAACTCCTTATAAAGCCCACATGGTCTGAGTGGATCAATTGGGGCATGTGTGTCTCTAATCTTGCCACCAGAACCCGCGTCGATATTAAGGAGGGAGATGGGGCGATATGAGCTGCATGTTTGGGGGTCCCTGCACTCCTTTGGTATAACGGAGATCATTGATCGGGAGAAAGTTTCCGTGGCTTCCCCCTCCCCCGTCTCCAGGATATCATTGAACAATACTACCATGAATGGGGTAAGTGGAGGGTAAGAAAATACTTATAAAAGCCAGCCGAAAGGCCATCCTCTCCTGGGGCTTTCTCTGTGGGAACCCTTGACACAGCCCTACTTATTTCGTCAGCCGTTATTGGGACTCCCAGTGCCTCTGCATCTGCCTGGGAGAGCCTGGGCATCCGAATTCTCTCTAAGTACTGTGTTGTTCTTTCGGTATCCGGATTGGCGCCTGTTTTATAAAGATCTTCGTAAAATGACACAAACGCCTCAGATCCCTTCCCCTCCCTTGGTCTTCTGTTTTCCCCACCCCCTCTATGGCCTTGACCCACCTTTCGACTCGCTGTCCTTAGTCTTGCGGCTAAACAAGCCTCCACCTTGTCTCCCTTTTTCGTAGAACCTTTGTTTTAGGAACTGCAGTTTCCCAATTATCAGACCCTCCTCAAGGAGTCGCAATTCTTCCCTTTTCTTTCTCGCCTTCAAAACTCTTTCTTCCCTCCCCTCTACGGTGTCCCTTACCCTCCTGTCTAACTGGGCGATTTCGTCCCATAACTTATTTTCAATTAATTTCTGCTGTCGGTTTTTCCGAACCCCTTCCCTGATCAGAATCCCCCTCCATGTAGCCTTCCCTGCTTTCCACACCGTTCTGGGAGCATGTTCTTTAACGTCACCCTACACCAGCTAGGATGCAAGTACATGCACATTCTGCAACCTGCTATAGATAACAGAAGTGGCTTACCATTCTGAATTCCTTGAGGATAATGGCTGCCCAGGCCATGGCCATTTGTGAGTTGAATCTAAAGCCAGAAACAAACAAAGCATGTGGTACACACCTTGCAATAAACACATGTTAGAGGTCATCTCTATTGTGAAAGGCGATGAAAGACACACAGGGATATCGTACCACGTAGACTATGCCCACCTCCTCCAACCCGCTTATGTTTGAGCATGTAGATTCTAAGAGAAGGATTATTTTTATTAGCTGATCTGACCACTCCGGCGTTCCTCCCGTACAACATCCTCGTCTTCTGAATCTTCAATATATCTAGTCCCAACCTGTGGAACTCTACCGGTTTCCTCGTCTGCAGCCACACCCATATCCCCCAACAGCTGTTCTCCTATCTTTTCTCCCTTTAAACAATGCTTCAGCAGCTACTGTGCCTCTGGCCCCATTGTCAGGGGGCCAACCTTCCAGCGGGTCCCCAGCGGTTCCATGGATCTGCTTGAGCGGTTTAGGGCACTTTCCTCCTTTACTAAGTTCGGTGTGAACTCAGAAGATTGACCTGGAATGGGTGTAAGGTTCCTTTTGCGCCAAAACAAAGAGAAACCAATA
Organism: Ambystoma mexicanum; assembly: GCF_040938575.1. Classification (NCBI taxonomy): domain Eukaryota; kingdom Metazoa; phylum Chordata; class Amphibia; order Caudata; family Ambystomatidae; genus Ambystoma; species Ambystoma mexicanum. The sequence continues at coordinate 529,559,385 of NC_090923.1, forward strand.
AGGGATCTGCTCACATTCAGCCATCCCAGACGTGGACCAATCACGGACCATAGTGTTCCCAGTCATCCCAGCAGACCAGACATCCTGGCACCCAGGTTGTGTATTGGAACTAGACAGCTCCAGCTCACATCCTGGGCACGCACACACAAGGCATGCAGAAGCCTGCGAAAGCTTCGGTTTGCGAGGGGGATCTGCATGACAAAATATGGAATTTCCCAGTTTGGCTCGACCTGGGGAAGGCAAAGGGACAAGATGGCCAAAGGACAGAACAAAGGACCTTGTGGGCACTGGCAGCTGTCCTGGGCCAAACGCGGTTTGGACCATAGAAATGGGTCAACAATGCTTTAAAAGTAACTGCTGCCACCAGCTCTTTCCTGGGCACACTTGCACATTCACAAAAAATCATTTGAGGGTGTCTAGAGCCTTAAAAATGACAAAGCGACCCCAGCACACTGCACTTGTAAGGTACATTGTGCACTGATAAAATGTTACTAAGGAATAGCAACAAAGTGAAAGACTAAGGGAAACAAAGTCTCACAGTACTGACTGTCTGAAGGGCATGTCAGTTTTCCCATAACAAAATGAGCAAAAGCCCAGCAGAAGGCTGGACTCCACTGGTAAAATTCAGGCTAGGATGGTCAGACAACAGCAAAAGGTTGGGGGGGTTTACAACTGGAGGGAAAATTACCCATAAATGGAAATCTTTCCTAACATTGTGGTAAACGGCAGGAGAGGTATCCAGATGAGGTGGTGGAAACACAGAAAGAGATGGTGGTGAAATATCAGGAGGAGAGGGTGATAGTCATCAGGAGGAGGTTGCTGAGGTCTTGGTGGAACAGGCAGAGGAGAGACCAAGTCTGGAAAGGCTGAGACAGAGGGAATGTTCCCCAGGCACACTATTCTCCTGGTGAACCAGTCTGATGGACGAGTGAAAGTAGGAGCATATGGCAATACTACGAGAAAGAAACAGGTGCTCAGAGTACAGACAATAATGAAGAGACAGGAGAATAGAAGGGGCACCCAAGAAACCGAATTGTTGTGGAGGCATAAGTAGAGTAAACTGAGTGGCCAGCTAGGAGTCGGTAGGAAATCTACCAGGTTACAGTTAGACCACCCTGAAACCCAGCCCTTCATCTGGAGAGCATAGAGGAGTGAGACCTATGCCTGTTGACCCCCCCCCCCCCACCACCTCTTTGCAGTGGTAATCAGCTCTGGCAGACAGTGACATGCAACCCTTGGAACAGATGCTGCAGAGAAGGTGAAGAGGGAGAAAACCATGGCTGTTGAATGTCTGAAAATGTTCCAGGGAAATATAAACTCTCCTGACTGTGAGTGACTGCAATCCCTCCTAGGATTCCCTCTTGGGAACTTCATTTGTGGAAACTCATGAATAGAGCTTTTACTCTTTGGAGGCTCCCAGGTGAAGCCTGTTTTTTTCATTTATTTATTTATTTTTTATTTTTTTTACAAAGAGTTGGCACACAATACAAAGTTATGCTACCTGTGGCTCCTTGATCGCCACTCTCTTCCTCACACTCCATACCATTGCTTTCTTAAAACAGTAACCGTTTAATCTCTGAGGAGCCCTACAATTTAAGGGGCCTGAGAATATTGCCAGAGTAGAAAATGACAAGAGCTCTACAATCTAAGATGTCTCCCAGAAGATCATCCTTTTTCAATAAACACATGATTTCCTTTGTTCCTTTTTTTTCTTCTCCTGGGCTAGTTGCAGACAACTTCTATCACAAGCTCTAAAACCAAAGCTGTAAAATGTTTGAACAGTCAAATCCAAATGATGTGTCAACCCGTTTCCTTTTTTTAAAGAAAATTGTTTATTGGCTAATACAAACCTTAACACTTTCATTATTTCATCAATAACACGTAACAATAAAACAAGACAAAAACAGTACAATATCTATTCTCTCAAATGACCAACAAAAAGAAGTAATTCAAGCCAATCAATTTCAGTTTCTAAGAAGAAATCCTGTTGATTGAGTAAAATCACTAATATGATCTAATTAGCTTTCAATTTAGCTTCCATTTTCTTACAAGTAAGTTTGCAGACCAAATAAATGGAGTTCAGCATAACCCTTGACTGGGCCGGGATAACGTAGCCCCAATATTGATCTTCAGCTATGTCCTGCAAGCGTTTTATTTGTTTTTGATAATGTATACCATATACTGAGACCAGAAGGGGGCTTTGGGTAAGCCACTGCCCAGTGAACTCTACACCAGTGTTGCATATTCTACATCTGCTTTCTGATTCAAGAGCATGTGCTCTTAGGGCGGTCACCGCACAGGAGTGAAACAAGTTGAAACGAAGAAGCATTGTGAAGCTTCGCAGATTTTAGTCTACTGTATACTGTAATCCACAGGATTAAGGTAGGGAAACTGCAATCTAGCATATTCAGTGAGGGATCCTTTGCCTGATAATATGCAATACTACTGACCTTGTCCCAGTAATAGGCTTTTCTGACCAAGTAATTCTCGACAGTGTGAAATTAGATTGTAGTGTTTAAGTCCCAGCCATTCCTCTTGTGGAAGGCTTCACATGAGTTACACAATTCTTTTAACAAATTCGAGAAAGGGGAAGTGGATCTATAAGCCCCAGCATGCCACCTCAGAAGGCAATCACCCTTGTCCAGCAAATGATTAAGCAGAAATAAGCTCCTTTTGATCTTGACCAGGATTACCAATGAGACCAAACTGAGCTCCATGCATATGGTTTCCACTGGTAAAGATTGAGGTAGCCCCAGATTACGGCTCCATAGTTTATCTTCAATTGGCTTTTACCAGCAAACTCTTTATCAGTAAGAATTTCTAATTAGATTCCAAGATGGCTGCTGCACCTTGAGGACAGGCGCACAAGTGTTCTTTGATAGATTCCTCCAACATCAGTGGAGCGGTCCCCTCCCACCGCGATCTTCGAGTAGTGGACTGAGGCTGGGAAGAACCCAAGCATCCCAGAGCAGTGGGGCTGTGGAGCAATGAACCGTGCTCATTTCGCTGCTGTGAACATACGCATCTAATGGGCAGAAGGTAGTCCTCTCGGGGCGCGGCCCGCCGGATTTCACGGCAGACTAGGAAAGCTAGGCAAGTCTGGATGCCTAACACCAACAGGGCTTCGCGCAACATCAAGAAACACAGACTAAGTTACCCGGGCACAATCGTTTTGAAACCTAAATGTGCACGTGCGCATGCCCATAAATCCAGTCTGGCTCTAACATTAGCGCCCGCTCCATCCCCCAATCCTCATTTGGAAGGATAGATTCACGTGTGTGACTTTTCAAGTAGATCGGGGAAGGTCGAGTGGACATCTTAATAGAAGCGTTTTTATATAATGCTGCAACCACTAAAAAGTAACTGGAGGGACAGTGGCTAGTATTTTTGAAACATGCACGCCTGAAAAGAATTTGTCAGAGCTGTTTGCAAATATCCAATAAGTAAAGATATCTACACCCTGACTTGTAGGTGGGTTTCAGCAGGCTTCTATTTCTCTCCACATACCGGTGTAACATTCTTCAAACTCACAGAAGGTTATCCTCTGACTTCTGGATACACAGTTCAGTTTCTTATACATCACATGCTGAGGGGGAACAAGCTCACCCAGGTTGGAAACACCAAGGATCTTCAGAGTAAAAGAAATCTGCTGCAAAAGCTCTGGGGGGCATCAGGCCAGGCAACTGTTGAAGTTGGAGAAATAGGGACACCTGTCCTGGGTGAAGAAACCAGTGGTCCCGAGATGGCGGCGACTTTGCAACAAGCTTCCAGCAATTTCAGAACAGGTTTTCGGCCTCAATTCAGCTACAGTTTACCTCCTTTACCACGGAAATCAGGCAATCCTTGTCTGACTTCAGCAAAGATATTGCTACCCTTGGCGAGCAGATTGATGTTAACGAACTAACTATCCAGGAATTGGCACAGGAGAGTAAACAATCGGGCATTGCACTTGAAGAGCTGGACAGGATAACCCGCAACCACAAAATACAATGTGAGGATCTCGAGCATAGATCTCAATGCTCTAATATCCGGATAAGAAATCTACTGGAATCGATTTTGGATTCTGATTTGAAGGACATGTAACCCACAGCTTTGCAGACTTGATCCTGGATGAAGAGACCCCCACAGTCTTATTCGATCCACTTACATAGAAGTGGCCCAAAAAGAAATGACCCAGAGTCCCATCCACTCAACATCCTGGCAGCATGCACGTCACGCCATTATCAAAGACTGCACGTAAACACTAGCTTCCTTCCTAACAGCCTTTGTAAATTCCTCCTTTTCCACAGGGAAAGTCCCTGCCTCCCTCAAGGAAGCGTGGGTCCGCCCTCTTCTAAAAAAGCCATCGCTCGATCCCACCTCCCCCAACAACTACAGACCCATCACCACTGTCCCCTTCCTCCTTAAAATACTGGACAAAGCAGCCTACCTGCAGGTCCAACACTTCATTGAAGAGAACAAACTCCTTGGACTCCGACAATCTGGCTTCCGCCCCAGACACGGAACTGAAACAGCCCTACTGGACCTGAAAAATCAGATGGACGATGCAAGAGACATGGGTAAACCAGCTCTCCTCTCCTTCTTCTCGACCTCTCAGCGGCATTTGATCTCGTTGATCATAGCGTCCTATGCCACCATCTCTCCAACACCGCCAAATTCTCCCCTGAAGCCACAGCGTGGATCACCTCCTTCCTACAAGACAGAACCATGCATGTTTTCTCGGACCTAGCCGCAGCTTCACCAACCGTCATACTCTGCGGGGTGCCCCAAGGCTCCTGCCTCTCCCCCACGCTATAAAACATCTTTACACGCCCCCTCTTCCTCATCCTCGACGCCATGGGCATCTCCTACACAAACTACGCCGACGACACACAGATCCTCCTCACTCTCACAGGTAACTATACCACTGACTCCCTGACCCTCAACAACCTCTACAACACCATCCAAGCCTGGATGGCAGATAACGGCCTATGCCTCAACTCCGACAAGACGGAACTCCTCCTGGTAGGTTCTCCCGACACCCTAAAAAACCTAGATGCCCAATTCAGCCACTTCACCATTGACTCCATTAAAATTCAAGTTTCCGACTCTGTCAAAACTCTGGGAGTCTACCTGGATTCCAGCCTATCCATGGACAGACAAATCAACGCAATTGCCTCTGCAGCTGCATATCATGCCAAACTTATCAATGCAGTCAGACCCTTTCTCTCCAAAGAAAACTGCACCAACATAGCCAGAGCCATCACCGGCTCTAGGCTAGACTACTGTAACGTACTCTTCCTAAGAACCTCCAATAAAAACTTAGAGAGATTACAAGTAATACAGAACAATGCACTCCTGGCAGCCCAAGGCATTGCAAAAAGAGAACACATTCCGGAGGCCAGAAAACTAGCCCACTGGCTCCCAATAAAAGAAAGGATCTTATTCAAAGCCTTTATACTGACCCACAAGTGCATCCACCTCACTGCTGCTGCATATCTCTCTCAAAGCATACACCTCGTCTCCTCCACCAGGCCAACCAGATCGCCGTATACCAACATGCTCTCGGTGCCACGAGTAAAAAAAGCAAAAGCGGGCGGATCCAGCTTCCCTTATCTCGCGCCCTCTCACTGGAATGCCCTACCACCCACTATCCGTGGCGAGGCCTCCCTCACCACCTTCTGCAAAACGTTGAAGACCACCCTCTTCACTTAAGGCCAGACACACCAGCACAAATACCTCCATGTATCATGTATTATACGACCAAAGCGATATATGTAACATTCACAATGTGTCAACAACTTCTACCATGCCTGTAACATGTAACTAAGTTTAATGCAAGTAACAGCGCCTCAATGCCCCTGGGCTGCTTGCGCGCTATATAAATGTAAATAAATAAATAAATAAATACTCACAGAAGGAGCAAATAACAACAACTCTACACGGATCTCTCCCAGGCTACTCTCCGAAAAAGCCGTGAAATGCATCAGATGGTCAGAACACTACAAGCACAAAGGATCAAGTACAAGTGGACCTTCCCTTTCGATTGTTTTTTTCTTTAGATGGTAGACAGCACAGGATCACCTCACGAGAGTCAGGCATTACCCAATTACAAATCGAGGAGGAGGAAGTGGCAGGCTTATCTGAAGCAGAGGATGATTGTTCAACTCAACATCATAAACCATGGGAGTGGTGTGTTGCATCGCACCGTGGGAGGAAGCGGAAAGCGAAACAACAAGAGGACTGGAAGGTGCGACTTGGTGGTCATACCACTAAACCACCAGAATAAGGAAACGTCACTCAAAACGGCTAGCAGCAAATACATCAAGCATTGAACTAATGGTCACATTTGTAGCAAGAGACGGTGCACAACATCTTGGAACTCATCTGTTCAGGTAACAGATGGGGGTACTAGGTTACCCTGCACGTTGCCCTGGGAGTAAAGTTGACTCACGGCTGGGGCCTCGTACCCTGGGTTATGCTGGGTACTGTGGCTCACACCAGAGGACATTGTGTTGGGATTGTACGGGGGATTTAACGGGGAGGGTGAAGCTGGATAAGGGGGCTTGCAGGGGTAGAAATGCATGGTACTCGACGGGAAGTCCAAGAATGTTGGTATGACTCTCTGTGCTTAGTGAATAATTAGGATAGTTCAAGTGTTTAACATTGAATATTAGGGGTCTAAATGCGCCTGCGAAACGCATGAAACTTGAAACTCTCTTGCGGCATCACCAAATGGACTTGGTGGTGCTCCAAGAGACGCACATATGTTTTGCAGACAGATATCAATTTCACATACGACGATAACCGGTGGTGTTACAAGCAAACGCGGTGGTAAGGGTTGTAGGAGTACTAATAGCAATGAAGCTTGATCCCCCTATTAAGGTGCTTAGAACAAAATTTCACAAAGAGGGACTATATGTTTTTGCAACTTTGGGAATAGGCCCAGAAAGGAGAACACAGTGTATTCGATCTATGCTTCCAAAACTGGCCAGGAAGGCTTTTTAAAATCAGTTATCACATTATTCGAAGCCTTTTGCGAGGTGGAAATAATCTTGCTTGGGGATTTTAATTTAGCTTGCGCGATCAGAGTGCGCTTGCTCGTTTTACGCAATTGGTCCCTTCTAAAACACTAAAACAAAAATGTGCAAATTTAACATTGGTGGATGTCGGCCAACATTAATGGGGGAAACTAAAGGATATACCTACTATTCCCATGTAGACCGGTCTTTTTCCTGTATTGATTACGCCTGTGTCTCGAAACCACTCCTCGGAAAGGTCACCCAAATCACTTGCCAAGCAGTCGTGCTTTCGGACAATGCACCCTTGATTATAGACCTAAATATCTTAGGGGCAATCCAGAGGGTATGTGCCTGGCGTTTTCCATCTTAAATTTCACAGGAATATGTAATGAAGGTAAAAATTAAAAACAAAATAGCTGAGTTCTTTGAATTTAATCTGATGCAAGACACTTCTGCAAATGTAACTTGGGACGCATTTAAAGTGACTATCCTCAGAGTCTTCATAGCAGAGGCTGCCTACAAACTGAAACAAAAAATGGCGTTGGAAATAGAATTGGAGCAAGAACTGTAACAAATAGGGCAAATGGAAACGAAAGTAAGCCCCTCCATTCAAAAAGTAAAGGGCCAGCTACATTTTCTTCAAGCAAAAAAGGCTGAAAAATCCCTTTTTATGTCTGCGGCAGATATATTATGCTAAGGCTAATAGGGCAGGCTGCTTCTTAGCTATACAACTACGACAAAGAATAGCATTGCAAACTATTTAGTCGATCCAATCACCTGAAGGGGACACAGTAACGTAAACTCCTCAAATTATCTCACAATTTCATAACTTCTATTCAAATCTTTATCACTCAGAATATCCAGATGAACAAACTCAGGCAATGTATTTGGAAGCAGTTACCCTTCCCCGGATAGCAGCAGCAGCAGGTGGGGAATGTCTCGATAAGGATATCACCCCAGAAGAATTAATAAGGGTTATAGAATTAATAAGGGTTATAAACTCTCTCCCTCCAAATAAATCTCTAGGTCCAGACAGATTTCCTGCTCTGTTTTACAAGACATACCGGCATGTACTGGTCCCGAAGCTCGTATATCTATATAATACGTTTACAAATTCAGGCTGTACATGCCCCACTATGGACGAGGCAAAGATAGTTTTGTTTCCAAAACCCTGCAAGGACCTTAGTAGATGGGCAACCTACCGTCCTATCGCACTCGTCAGTCTCAATGCTAACATACATTTTAAAATATTGGCTAATAGGATAGAAGACTTACTCCCCACAGTCATAGACCCAGATCAATTGGGCTTTATAAAAAATCAGACCCATGACAATATTGGGCACACCTGCCATATCTTAGAAAAGGTTGGGGAAAAAAAGATATTACAACGCTCTACTGGCAATTGATGCCGAAAAGGCTTTTGGCCTGGCCGAGTGGTCATTCCGCTTTCAGGTCATGGCCAAGATGGGCTGTGGTCTGCAGTTCATAGCGAGAATAAAGGTAAACTATATATCCCTGGTAGCCCGTTTATTGGTAAATGGACAACTTTCTCTCACCAATGCTCTCCAAAGAGGGACTAAACAAGGTTGTCTGATGTCACCATTATTAAATGTCATAGGTTTGGAGCCATTTACAGCTAGGGTTCGTCAAACAGAAGATATTCAAGGAAGAAAATGTGGTGGGCTAGGGCACAAAATGATGGGTTATTTAGATAATATGTTGCTAGTTATACCCGAACCAGTAAGAACATTACCCGCAGTAGAACGCGATCTAAAGAGATATGGCTCGGTGGCAGGTTTAAAAATTAATCTTTCTAAATCGGAAATCTTAAATATATCCATTTCCCCAAATGAAGTAAGCTCAAACACAGTTCGACTGTGCACAAAATCGAATCAAGCCGGGATGTATTAGGCTAACTATCACCCTTAATGAATGCCATTACAAACCAATTATATCCCCCTTATTGAATGCCATTACGAACCAATTAGTGAAACAGGGTCTGTTAACGACCTCCTGGCTGGAGCGAATCCATGCAGTAAAAATTACTATCCTTCCTAAAACACTCCCAATTTGAGTCCCAGACTCCTTTTTTTAAATGCTTCATAAAATGATACCTGCTTATATATGGAACAATACAACTCCAAGGGTGGCTTATGAGGTTCTAACCACTCCTATTGATAAGGTAGGCCTGGGTCTGCCAAAATACCAAAGATTTTACTAAGCAGCTGAACTCCAAATAGTTAATGACTGGTTGGGTTCAGATGTTGAGAAACGCTGGGTGCAGATGGAACGTGCGTTAGAGGACCGCATTAGGTGAAACTCTATAGCTTTCCGAAATAGATTGACCGCCCAACAGTCATAAGAGTAGGATTACAAGCCTAGTAGAAGAGGTTTGAGATATTGTGGCTAAGCAATATCAACTTGCGACATTCCTTTCATAATTTATGCCGCTGTTTCTTAATCCCAAGTTTGCACTGGGCCTAGATCCTCAGCCATTTCTTATATGGAAACAGGCAGGCTGCACGAAACTGGGAGAAGCGTTTCACGGCAGGGATCCTAAGCCCTTTAACCAATGCATTTTAGAATTTGGACTGAATGAATCAGATCGCTTTCAGTACTTTTAGGTCCCGCATTGGATACTGGCCCCTCCATTTAAACAGGTGGCAATCAGGGAGTCAACCTCATTCGAAAAATGTGTCACCACTAACCCCGGGAATAAAGCTCTAATATCAAACTTATACAAAATTATAAACTAGGCCTCCCCATGCACCCTCCCTCCCCCACACTGTAGAACATGATGACAACTAACGTTTGCAGAACAAATCTCGGAAACAGAATGGAAGGGGCTATGAAAAGACATACCCAAATGTACTCGCTCTATCCAAATAAGGAAATTTTGGTATAAACTGTTAACCCAATTACTATACTCTGGCTCGCCTGCATAAAATGAAAGCATCTGTATCGGAGCAATGCTGGAGACAATGCGGTGCGCCTGGGTACTGGGGGCATGTCTGGTAGAACTATATTAATGATAAAGGGGTTACCCGTTTTTAATACCTGGTTCCTCAGGTATATAAAGCAGAAAATGTGACAATTTGAACCAACAGATAGAGGATGACAAGAGTATTTCATTTAACTTATTATAACAAGTTTTATTAATCATAATACAAAACTATATATGTCTAAAATTGTGTATATCATAAATCTCTAAATTTATGATAGCCGACAAATTGATTGTGAACTCAAATACTTATACAATTTCTGCTCACACAATCTATTCTCTTTCGTTCATTCATACCATTACTTTCAACAGTAGCAATGGCTCTTCTACATTACTATGTAACAGAATCTAATTGTTACAACATATTCTATACATATACATTCAGTTTTGCAGAAATCTTTGAGACCCTATCATGGAGACAGGTGTAATAACTGTTCATCCTAATGCTGAGCAGTCCTTCATCGACACGTGTTTCGTTCATATACTCGGGCACTAAAATTGTGGCTCTTATTTTTCGACCTTCTTCAGGACATGGGGCAAAGAGCTTGTTGTATCTTGCCTTATATGGACTGGAGTGAGCCGCACCACCTCCACGTATAAACTCTGGAGATGCAAGAGAAAGTGCAATGGAATCAATCATTCACTAGGTCCTAGAAGTGATGTCTTCACACTGGCCCTGATGGTAACTGTAGGTAAATCACTTTATCGCTTGTGGTTTTCTCTGGGATAGAATACTCCAGATGATAATGCAACAGGTATGTTTGTGTCCTTCCTTATCCTCCCCTACTGGGCAAATAATTAAAGTGACTCCATTGTGAGCATGCACAAATCTGCTGCTCCCGCTGTATTAAGTTTGCGTGATTTTCTGATCTAAAAATACACATAAGAATTGTTTTCCAGATTCAATCTTGGACCATTCTATGCAGCCACCTTTGGCCTCTACCAGGCTCTGTCGGCTGCCCTTCAACACGTGTTTTGGTTATATACTCGGGCACTAAAATTGTGGCCCTTATTTTTCAACCTTCTTCAGGATGTGGGGCAAAGAGCTTGTTGTATCTTGCCTTATATGGACTGGAGTGAGCCGCACCACCTACACTGCTCAGAATTAGAATGACGCCTGTATCCATGATAGGGTCTCAAAGATTTTTGTAAAATTGAATGTATGGAATATGTCGTAACAATTAGATTCTATTACATAGTAATGTAGAAGAGCCATTGCTACTGTTGAAAGTATGGGTATGAATGAATGAAAGAGAATATATTGTGTGAGCAGAAATTGTATGAGTATTTGAGTTCATGATTAATTTGTCGGCTATTATAAATTTAGAGCTGTATAATGATATACACAATTTTAGACATATATAGTTTTGTATTATGGTTAATAAAATTGTTTTTATAATAAGTTTAATGAAATAATCTTGTCATCCTCTATCGCTGGTTGAAATTGTCACATAGTTTCTGTCTGGTGACTGCCTGATTTTGGGGGCATACTGGGCAGAAATTGATGTTTGTATGAAGCAAATATTTGGCTCTTTAAAACTTTGCTCTATGAAGTCAAATGTATTAATCATTTTGGAGCCAAGCATGAGACATGGCTCAAATCCCAAAACTTTTTTTATATTACAACTGTCAGCTTTTTGGGGGATAGCACAAAACTGGAAATCTAAAGTCCTACCGCAATTGGCTGAATGGATATCTAGAAAGTGGAACTTTGTTGCACTTAAATGGATTACTTATATGATTCAAGGCGATCAATCGAAATTTTCACAAGACTGGGCTGAGGTACTTTGCTTTTTACAACGTTAATGTTCAACGCTGCCCTCCACATTTTCGTGTTCTTGCCATTCAATGATTCTCTGAACATTTTATCATCTAGCATGCAAAGGGGATTGTGGATACGAGGTGGTTATCAGTTGGGTAGGGGGAGGGGCAAGGAGAGCAGAAATGTTCTACTGTACATTTTGAAATGGCAATAAAAAAAATGGAGAAAAAAAACTGTGATACCAGCGATGATGCTTCGCTTGTATATCCAACATTCCCTCCACTGAGAAGCCCCCTTTTACATTAATGAATTAACCAGTTTAGATCGTAAGCCATAATCGGAATGTTGACTAGCTAAAGGATCATCCTTATTACCTTTGATCTTAAGAAGACCAAAAGTGAATGTTAAAGCCCATTTGCTGGACGACCGCCGAGATGGAAAACCAGACAACTGCCATTTCTTCCCCTGCTAGACAAACTGAGAGAATCTGTAATGAGGCTCCCCGATTGGTATTTCGAAATATGCAGCCATACGATCTAATCATCCAATTGTTGTGACAGAATTTCCATGAGAAGATTGATATTATCTATCCGTAACTTTATGTACAGAATTAGAGAATTTTGCAGTCAGGTTTGTTACTGGACACTTGTTGCTCAAAGCATATGGTAGCCAGTGTAACCGCCACAGTTGTCCCCTTTTCCACCAGATTTGCTAAATAAAAGATCCTTTTCACGGTTCTATGTTCTTTAGCTGTCAGTTTTTTTTCGATGTAATTTTTTATGAAAATATTACATTGACTGCTCTCTTTGAAGTGTTTGTTTTTTATATTTGGGGATCCCTGCCAACTCCCATTCCCTATTATTTTAGCCCTGTCGCATCCACCTCCTGACCCCTGTTTTTCAGTTCTTTTTTCGATGGAATTTTTTCATAAAAAATTACACTGGGAAAAAACAGGTGGGAATACGACTGTATACCCCGTATCACAGGAACAACCGTTGACTCTGCTTTCCGACAAACTCCAAGCGAAACCCCTAAATAGTTTGCAGGGCACAAGGGTCTTTTATCATTTTCTCTACTCAAAAACAACCTTATCCTCCCTGCCACTTACAATGTGTAAAAATACAAATAATTTGGAACCCTTGCCAATGTTTGCCTCTGTTCTGTGAGCCCTTCCATGGCCAGGCTTTCACCTGTTGCCTCTTGGAGTCCTCTAAAGTAACCTTTTCCTCTGTGATGGCAGGGTTGTTGGAAATCACAACCAGAAAAGTACTCTCGGACTCTTCCAGTCCAGAAAAAACCTTTTGCAATTGCTTCCTTCATAGAATGTTGTACTTCATACAGAGAAGTGAAGGAACCTGCAAATTGGCACAAACCCTGCACATACCTGTTCCAAAGAAGGACATTGCTATGGGTGACATATTTTACCTTTGCCATGATCTAAATCGAGATACTCATCTGACGCTCTGCAATCAAGGCAGTGCTAGCATTCCCTAGACCACAGAATGACCTTTGAATCCATCTTCTAAGCAGGTCCATGTCCCTGCTGAAGTACACATGGCAATAAAGGTATAACCCCTCCTTAAACAGACTGTTGACCTGGAGTCTGAGGCTTTTTGCAGGTTCATTCAAGGGATGACACATTTAGATTTGACACCTTTTGGTTGTATAGAAGCCTGATCCTGCAATAGAGGAGCTGTACCTTGATCTGCGAAACGCCAGTGGACTAGACAGGTGTGGACTTATCAAACTTTATGCTGGCACATCGGACCAAGGTTCAGCGGAGTGTCTTTGCTTGTCTGTTTCAGGAGCTTACAGGAATGTGCACAAGCAAACTGGCCACCTTGAGTTGAAAGGCAAGAAGGTCATCATCCCCTTCAGATGGACTTTGGAGCAGTATGTTCTTGACTAATGGGATAAGTCTCCTTCTGCAATCCTAATGTAGACGTTAGTAGTGATGCCGTCTTTCTGGCTACACTCCCTAGATCAGAGAGTTTGATGGGCAGTCATTCTGTTCCATTCAAATTCTAATGCAGTCCCTAACCTGCCTCCAGAGAGGGAATTGTAGTAGTTGGACTCCTGTGGAAGGAAGGTATTCCCCTATGAGAGCATGGTGTATTCCCTGGCTAATACTATATGCACTTTGATCTGTACGTTGTAGAACATGGTGAATTAGAAAAGTCAGCATACTGCTTATTTTAAGCAGCTGTTGGAGATGGGATATCATGGCAAAGGTGCTGCAAAGCAGATTCTGCAGTCTGACTTTCATGTACATAGGAGTGCTGATCTGAAGGCATTCTGAATGCACACCTCTGGCTTTCATGGTAACGTTCCATAGACATTTGGGGTATTATTCTTCTCCTCACTTACCCGCCTCTAATAAAACTCATTCTCACCCTGGTACTCCCTCATCTTGATTACTGCTCAAGCCTCCTCTTGGGCCACCCGCTCTTCTATGCCCCACTCAAAGGAAATCTCAACTTTATAATGTTCCCCTGTTATCGCCCACCACCCCCTAACTGGCTCTATCCTGGTTGGCTGTCTATGTGCAGCTGATTCCTTTGCAAATTCATGCTACTAGCCTTTAAATCTACTGTAAGAGTGTGCAAGGAGGAGACAGACACACAGGTGGCTATAAACCTGTATTTTGTTCCAAAAAGAAAAGTAAAACCTACCTGTTTCTTTGAGGGGTTTCCCTGCCTCAACTAAAACACTAAGGGCTCTGTCAGAATGTTCATGTCAATCAATAGTCCACCGTCCTGTGTCAAAACCCCTACTTCTGCCCCTTATGCTTCAAACTCAACTAAAGGTAAAGTAGACCACCTTGATCCAGAATAATGACTCCTGTCTTCTGGTCTCAGGTCAACGTTCACTTTCAGACTTTGAATTCTTCCTAGGGGAATGACTCCCTTCCCCAGTTCTCCAACACAACCCCCTAGCTGTCATGATCACTGCTTCCAAGGAGCTAGGACCAGCCCAACGTCCTTGGAAGCAGGCCCCTAACCTTCATCCTAGGCACCAGCCGGTCCCCATTGGGACCTTTTGGACCTTGTCCTGGCGCCGGTGGCACCAGGCTCATCAAAGTCACTGGTCCCGGCACTGGAAGCGCCAGGCTCATAATTTGTATGAAGATGCTTGGGTGGACTTACCTGCAGCAGACCATGCTGCTTACTTACCAGCCACATAGGAATCCTCTGTGAGCCGGGACTACTTTCTTACCTGGGTGGGGCAAGCTCCACTCCCTGGATACAACACTGGAACTCTTCTGGAACAGGAACTCTTTTCTTACCTAGGCGAGGCCGTGGAGGAAGACGCCGCATCACTCCAAGGCTATTTAAACCACACCCGATTGATGAAATGTGCTTCGCGTTATTCTGCATCTGCAGCAGAACGCTCACTGTGTCTGTTCCAGTTTTCTTCTTTCCGATCCTGAACCTGCAAGAACAAACGCTTACCATTCCTGTATCCAGCCTTCGGTAGCACCTGCAAAGACAAGAAACAACAGGTTAGCACGGCAACCTTCACGCGCAGCGGTTTCCTCACCTGATCCATCGGCAGCTACCATCTCTTCACGCTGCTCCTCCGCCTGTGAAGACAAAAGCATAGTTATTCCTGTGTGGAATTACTTACCGGCACTCCGCGAATTCCGGTTTTCTTCAACGCTGCAATCCTGCACCTGAAAGACAAAAGAAGAGACATTAGACAGGTATTTTACTTACGCGCCATCGCGCCCGCCACAATAGGGCGCCTGCAAATACTCTGGCGTTTCCAGCGTCTCTTCAACACCCGAACTCACAACTGCAAGGGAAAAGAGACAGTTAGAGAGCTTTTGAAAAGCAGGCAACCGGCATTTACTTACGCATTTCCAAGCGCTTCATTCCAAGACTCTGGCTCGAACTTCGGCTTTCTTCACACCATCTTCTACCTCAAGAGCCCTGCAAGACAAATAGAAAAAGCATTATACAGAGCCCTGTTCCACATTAACGTGCCCACGCACCTAAAGACTGTAAGGACTTAAAAGGTGTCCGGAAACTCACCGTTCGTGCAGTTAACGACGGTAGCAATCCTCTGATGTCAAGAGGCCTACGTTTCACCCAGTGAAGGAACTGGCAACGGCACCCTGCACCAGACGCAGATGGAGAGTCCAGCATTCACCTATCTAAGGTGAGCACGTTGACCTTGGGGCTCCACGGAAAAGCGAGGAAGGGAAAGGGAGAGAGATACCCCAGATCATTAACCCCATATTCTTTCACCTGCAGATATCTCACTCTTCGAGTTAGACACACAGTGCGAAGAGGCTCAGCCCCGGAAGCCAATTGAGTCCTGCACTTCACTTTTCGAGTCACAGACACCATCCTGCCAAGACCGGTGCCTCCGTGGGAATCAGGTGAGCGTTACACTAACCCCCCAAAGATTCCACACTTCTCTTTGGCAGGTATACTCTGTATCAGAAAGTCTTTTTAGCTTTAGTTACCAGGAGGATGACTCCCTTCTCCTAGTGTCTTGATTTGGCAGTTTTACACAAGCTGGGGGATTGAATACCTTCACCTGTTCTTGGTTACCAGGAGAATGACTCCCTTCTCCTGGTATTTCTTTCACTGTGGCTTCACAGTTCAACAGCACCAGGGGGAATGAGTCCCTACCCTTGGCCTTTCTTTCCACTCTGGTTTGCAGTTCAACACTTTCAGTCTCTCACTTTAGAGACGGAAAAGCCTGGGTCTGGGACCTTCAGACTTGGGCAGACTTGGTTCACTTCTCTGCCAAGTACTACCAGCAGGAAGATGGCTTGTATCTCCCTGTTTTTGTGGGTGCTGGTCCCAGACCTGCTTTTCTCTTTTGTTGTAATCTGTCAGACATGGTTCACTCTCCTACCAGTTACTGCTATGAAGAAGATGACTTGTATCGCTCTTCATTTATGGGTGCGTATCCCAGGCCTGTATTTTCGTATTTCTCTGCTTGACGTTCTCAGTAGCTTCTTTGCCTGCAGGGTTTCCTTTCTTCCCCCAGTAGTGATAGTGTGGAGTCTTTATCTGTTTCTTGTTATCCCACAACCCTGTTATGGCCCCACCAACCATCCCAGTAACCCTGGTACCTTTAGGGTTTCTGCCAGTGTGTTCTGTTTGGTCTCTGGGTCTGATTCTCCTGTTTTGGGGCATCCTACACCTTCCTTCTCTCTCCAGCATACTGTAGCGGTTCCTCAGCCTCTGGTCCCTCACGGTCTGTGCGTCTCCACTCGACAGTGCAAACTGACTTCCTCGCGGGCCAGGGCTTCTGCTTCTCCCACTTCCAGTTTAGTCTCTCCACGTAAGACTGATCAGGAACGTCTCTGCCTCCTTGCCAGCATCCCGGTCACTCGCCTTTTCAGTTTTAGGTGCTTAGCCTCCTCCACCCCCGCATTTCCTCCAGGGCTGGCTTGGCATATTTCAGTCCTTCTTTCCTTTCTATGACAAATGGGCAAAATCCACTAGAATGTTGATTCTGGTTCTCACCATGGTTCTTCATTGTTATGCAACTCCTCCTCGTCCCAGTACTTGTCAACTGAGTCATTATTGGGTAGTTCCTGCTCTTCCACATCTCGGTGAAAGTTCAGCTTGTCGCCTTACAGACATACATAGGTGTATGGGAGGTGTCCAGTCATATTTTCGAAACAATAGTTTCTACATACAAAGGTTTTGAAAACAAAGTTTCAAAAAAAAAACTTTTGAATGCATTTTTTTTCATGTTACAGGTTTTATTTTAGTTTCGTTTAGAAAAAAAAAGTTTGTTTTAAAAAGAAAATGGGAGGTTGGGGGGGGAACTCCCCCCATTAAAAAAAAAAAAAAAGTTTTAAAAATGCATTTGAAAGTTTTTTTTCAGATGCTTTTGTGTAGAAACTTTTGTATGTAGAAACTTAACCTATCGAAAAAATCACTGTGTACCACCCCAGGGGGACTATCGGTTAGCAGCCTCTTCTCCCTGGCTCCATGGGAAGGGACGCCCGCTCAGGGAAAAGTGACAACATCTCGGGATTCGTCACCCTGCCCGTTGGCTAGTCTCCCTCTAGCTTGCTACTTCCGTCACCCACCTCCTATGGCAATTCTCCTCTTTGCACCTTTTATTCTGGTACCTTCCTTCAATCTCTCTATTCTTTTCCCACTTTCTTCCACTCCTTCATCCCCCTCGCTCCACCACTGGATCTACCCTATTGCCTGGTATTAAAATTGCCACCAACTGACCTGGAGGGAAGGAAGCTGGATGCAGCTGGAAAGTGTATAACTACCACTGCGGCCTCTACAGTGAAGGCTTCCAATGCCCTAGCCATCCTTGCATGCCACGACAGACAACTCTGGTACAGGTTGGAACCCATCCTCAATTTCCTGCCAGAGGACAAAAAAGCAGAGGCCACAGCCATCTTTCGAGAGGGGGAAGTGGCATCTGACCATGCAATCACGGTCGCCCTTGACAATGCTGACTCCGGTTTCTGGCAGATGGGCAACAGGGTCGCCCTACACTATCAAGGTTTGCTCAGAGCCGCACATTTCAGGCAGGACGTCCAAGCCAAGGTAGTCGAGATGCCTTTCGACGGGGATAACCTTTTTGGCAAGTCTGTGAACGATTCTCTAGTCACAATTGAGACAGACATGGATACTGCATGCTCTCTGGGCATGCTGCAACAAAGGAGTCAGACTTTTCGGTCCAAGAAAGGAAAGTTCCAGAATTTCCAGGGTGATCAGCCCTTCCTACTGCTAACCCTCACACTCCATTGCTCAGGAGGCATATAGAGGCCATTCCTAGGCCTATAGTGGAGGTACCCAGCGTAGTCATCCGCACGCCACCAGGGCACAGAAGCTGAAGGAAGCCTGACCAGGCCGAGACCCTGAGCCCCCACATCAGCACCCCAGTGAGAGGCCGGCTATCTCAGTTTGTCGACATGTGGTGCAACATCTCTACGCACAAATGGGTGCTTGACGTCATCGAGCAAGGACACACTCTGAAGCATTCCTCCCATGATAAGACAAGAACAGCATGGACCCCAACTAGTCAAGGACATTCAGACCATGCTGACATTCAGGACATTCAGGTGAAGATTTTGGAAAAAATTGTGAAACCCCGGCTGCAGGAACACGCACGTGGACTGTGAGAACTTAGTAGACCCGTTACAATCTGGATTCCGATCTGGGTTCGGAACAGAGACTGCTGACAGTATGGAATGACCTATTGAAGACTGCAGACCAGGGGGACATGTCCTTGCTGGTTATGTTAGACCTGTCTGCAGCATTCAATACGGTAGACCATGGAATTCAGCTGAAACGACTGAGGGAAGTGGGAAGAGTCTTGGAACAAGCCCTTCAGTGGTTTGAGTCTTTCCTCTTTAGAAGGGAACAAGAGTCTGGCTTGGAGCTTTCCTATCGGATTCTGTCTCACAAAAGTGTGGGGTCCCTCAGGGGCCTTCACTCTCACATCTGCTCTTTAACTTATATGTTAAATTACCTATGGACATATTGAGGAAACACTGTATCAATTTTCATTCGTACGCGAATGAAACTCTGATGTTCCTGAAGGTGCAGAGGTCTGAGGACACATTTGCGATAGAACAATGCCTACAAAAGGTACAGGCCTGGATGTGTGCCAACCAATTGTTGCTGAACGCTAGCAAAACAGAGGTCATTATTTGCTTCAAAATATGACATGCAACATAATAAGCAAGTAACACCACCATGCTTCTTAGGGGCACATCTCAACTTCGCTAAGAAAATTAAAAACTTGGGATGTGTGTGGGAAGACAATATGGGATGTGGAGCGCAGATTAGCACGAAGGTGCAGTCAGCGTTCTATACCCTGTGATTACAGTGACACATTTTGCGCTTCATTGTAAATGAGGATAGAGCAGCGGTTGTTGGGACACTTGTTAATGCGCGACTGGACTATGACAATGTGCTGTTAGGAATACCAGCATTCCAGCTGCGCAGATTGCTGGTGCCCTAAAATGCCGCAGTCAGGTTAGTGTTTAGGGTAACAAAATCCACACCCATCCCCAATTTAAGAAGATCCTTACACTGGTTAGCGGTGAAAGAGTGAATAGAGT
This sequence comes from Ambystoma mexicanum, assembly GCF_040938575.1. Taxonomy (NCBI): domain Eukaryota; kingdom Metazoa; phylum Chordata; class Amphibia; order Caudata; family Ambystomatidae; genus Ambystoma; species Ambystoma mexicanum. Next base: position 529,579,211 of record NC_090923.1, read on the forward strand.
TTAAAATTCTTTGCCTGGTCTTTAAATGTGTGAACAAACTGGCGCCAGGGTACCTATCCAATTAAAATCAAGAGCTACACTCCTAGCTGGCATTTACGCTCAGATGAGAAGAACTTACTTCAGGATTCGCGGTCCAAATATGTGAGCAAAGGGGAACGTAGATTTGGGGTCTATGGACCTAGATTATGGAATAACCTACCGGGATATATCTGAGCGATTAAGACACTCGCTACATTCCGTAGGACCCTGAAGACCCATTTGTTCTGTTGAGACCATACAGTGGAGACAGTGGTATGTGCATTTAATTATCATATTGGAGAATGATGGTCCAAACGTTAATGGTTTCACCAGCGCCCAAGAGCGATTAAGTTTGTTCGGTGCGTGGTACAAATGACTCGAAATTCAGAATTCTGCTAAAAAGGGCAATAGTGCCTGTCCCTCTGCACCTCGAGGGCTCCTGAGAATAATCCAGATACTATCTAGTTCACAAGAAGTCAGGCGGATGGAAGCCCATCCTGGACTTGCTTCATCTCAACAAATTCCTAAAGTACCAGAAATTCAGGATTGGCTTGTTACAGCACATGCTCAGCCAAATGGAAGATTTCTTGGCGACGCTGGATCTGGAGGATGCATATTTCCACATCCAATGTTTTGGGTGAATGGGGGAAGTTGCTAAGGTTTTTTGTCCAAGGAAGAAGTTACTAATTCAAGGTGTTGCCCTTCGGTCTCAAATTAGCCCTAGGGCGCTCACCAAATGCCTAGCCCCAGTGGCAGCATTCCTTCATCCGAAGGGAGTATATGTCTACCCCTACCTGGACGATTGGCTGGTCCCATCTTATTCTCACGGCCAGGCTGCGCAACATACAGCGGAGACGGTCCAGACTCTAACCTCTTTGGGATTCCCAAGACGCCCTTTACCTGGGTGCCTGACTCAACACACTCTCGTGCCTGGCAGCCCCATCGGAGGAGAGGATATGTGCCATCCTAGGAAAGTTCCAATGTCTATCCTCTATTGGAGTGGCGACAGTCCGGTCCATCGAATCCTTGTTAGGTATGAAGTCTTCCTACATCCATCTGGTCCCTCTTTGCTGGTTGCACACGAGATATCTTCAAGAGTTCATTGGATGCCTGGAAGCAGACCTCTGTCTTCTGAAATGAAAGTCCTCAATCAAATGTTTAGGAAAGCTATAAGGTGGTGCTCCATTCGCCTTCACATCTTGCAATGGGGACTGTGGCGCCCAGAAGAGAAGTCGTTCCATGCCGACTTCCTGGAACTGCAGGCAGCTCTCAAGACTTTCAAGCCAAAACTTTTGGGAAAGGTGGTCAGGATCTTCACAGACAACACACCCACCATGTATTACATCAAGAAACAGGGCGGAATGAGGTCTCCCTTCCTCTCCCCGGAGGCACAGAACCTGTGGTTTTGGGCTTTTGCTTAGCAGATGTTTCTAGTGCCTTTTCACTTGGCAGCGGTTCAAAACACCATTGTGGACTCTCCCAGCTAGGAGATGCGGCTCTGCCATAAGGGGGAGCTCTAGCAAGCTCAGGTGCCTCGGATCTTCAGCAGCTGGGGCTAGCCTCCGATCGACCTGTTTGCTAAAGCGACCAAAACAAGGTGCCAGCGGTTTGCCAGCAAGTTCCCTCAAGCAAGGAGTCTGGGGGTGGCCTTCTCAATCCCATAGGAAGGCCGCTTCCTGTACGCATTCCCGCCAATACCGTTGCTGCTACGTGTGATCAACACACTCAAACTATCATGCTGCAAGATGATCCTCATTGCACCGGCATGGCCCAGGCAGTTCTGATACCCAGATCTATACCTTTCAGTGGTCCCAGCATTAAGACTGCCTCCTCTCCCAGACCTGCTCTTGAAGGAAGGTCCATCTGAGCCTGGTGGCCTGGTTCCTACACTCCTAGAGTTTGGACAATGCTCGCTGACTTTGAAATGCGAGAACATTTTGGCTTAGCCAAGGCTCTATCTACATTTGCCTGTTAGGAGCACAATTGGACGTGTTTTACAGTATAGTGTGGCTGAAGATCTCTCCCTGGTGTGTTATGGCACCACAGCTTCTTCCTCACTTGCTATTGCTTGCCAAGGTGGGCCTTGCAAATGCATCAATCAAGGTACACCAGGCCGTCATCTACCAGTACACGGCAGGCTCTCCCTGTTGTTGCATAGACTCGTCAAAATGTTCCTCAAGGGCCTCTTCAGGACTTTTCCACCAGCGAAGGCTCTTTCTCCTGCATGGAAGAGCTTAATGTGATGCTCTCCAAGCTCACAGGGTCACTGTTATGAACCAATGGTTTGGTCCCTCCTTGAAGTTTTTTTTGGAAAACCACTTTTCTGGTGGCTATCACCTCCGGCCAGGATGGTTGGTGAAATTCAAGCTCTCGCATCTAAGTCTCCATATTTGTCGTTACATCCAACAAAAGTGGTTCTAAGGACACATCCTTCCTTTATGCCCAAAGTCCTGTCAAACCTTTCATTTAAACAAACCTTTGGTACTGCCAGGTTTTTGTTTTCTTTGCAAACTCTTCTTTACCTGCTGAGAGGTCTTTGCTTTCGCTGGACGTGGTGCGTGCCTGGAAGTTTTATGTTGCACGCACTCTGGACTTTGGAAAAACTTCTCAGCAGTTGGCAAACTTTGGACCTGTGGGTCATGAGCAGGACATATCTAAAGCGTCCATCAGCATGCCGTTATCAGGCAGACCGAGGGCCCATTCCACCAGAGCAATCGCTTCTACGACAGCGTTGCTCTCTGGTGTTCCCCTGCTGGATATCTGCAGGGCTGCTACGTGGAGGTCTATTCACACCTTCACGAGACGAGATTCTACTCTGTCGACAGGGATTCCAGGGAGGACTCTTGTGTTGGACAAGCCGTATTCATGAGTTGAGTGTGTTCCAGGGATATGGCTTATTGCTTCCGTTGAGCCTTGCCCCCTCCCTTGGTTATTTATTTGTACTGCTGTGTAATCTTATTCATAGCATGTGAATTCATGTAAGATCCCATGCTGGAGAAGGAACAAGTTACTTACCTGTAACTATTCTCCAACGTGGATCTTACATGGACTCGCATGCAAACCATCCCTCCTTCTCAACGGCTCTTCTTAGGTCCTACTGCCACGTTACATGCCCAACCAAATCTGAAAATGGCCACCAGGGGTGGAGCTAAGAAGGACGAGTTTCATTGGTTGGGACAGTGTGACCCAAAGTGCTAGCAATATGCTGTGCTAGCGAGAATGCAGTTTTTAGCTTATTGCTAAACTGCATTATTTTACTGAGGATCCATAGCCTGACGACAGGGAGTATTCATTGCATGTGAATCCATGTAAGACCCATTCTGGAGAACAAGAGTTACAGGTAAGTAACTTGTTTCTTCGATGGAGTTTTTGCTCGGTTAGGAAACTCGAAGGTTCCCCAGAAAATCCTCCGTGGCGAAATAGTGGGAGATCTTCAGACTCCAGATGATGGACATTTTTGCTTATGTGAGGGGTCAGAAATGTGAGGCGGACAACTTTGTAAGAGATTTCAAAATTTGCCATTTTATTAAATAAAATAGGCTGGATAAACGCCTCCCAATCTCTACCGTAACAAGGATTTCCCTACCTAAAGTAAGGTAAAGAAAACACTCTAATAAAGGATATCTGTCCCTTACACTTTTACATTTAAATGGATGGTCTAGTAAAAAAATTTATTTAAAAAATAGATAGGCCACTTAAAAAAACAAAATACTAGCATTCTCCGTTTTAAAACTTCCTATGTAAAATTTTGAGCTATTCAAGCTCACAATTCGAAAAAGCAAGCACAGGGCGGAGCCATTTTGTGAAATGGAGGCCCTCCTGTGCTGGCTTTTGCTTTTGCGGCACTAATGAAGGAAAAGCCAGCCAGCTGTAGTAAACAAAGGCTACCGCTGGGTGGCTTTCCCTTCATTAGTGCTGTAGGCGGAGGACGGGGACCGGAGACCAGAGCAGGAAAGCTGCAGCTGAATCTCGGTAAGTGCTATTTATTTTTTTTACAAAAAATAAGCACTAGCTGCAGTTTTTTTTTCTAAGTTTTCCGGGCTGGAGGAGCCCGGAAAACATAGAAATAAAACCGCAGCTTTAAAAACATTGTATTTATGTTTGCGGTCGCTTTTGAAGCGACCGCAAACATAAATACAACGTTATTGTGTTGGAAAACGCTGCGGTTTTTCTTTCCAAGTTTCTCAGGCTCCTCCGGCTCGGAGGAGCCTGAGAAACTTGGAAAGAAAAACCGCAGCGTTTTCCAACACAACCGCGTTGCGTCTGCCTGAATCTGCTTTACCATTTGGGGCTCTCGGGCTCCCGGGGAGCCCGAGAGCCCCAAATGGTAAAGCAGATTCAGGCAGAAACAACGCGGCATTGCGGAAAACAACCGCGTTGTTTCTGCCTGAATCTGCTTTTCCATTTGGGGCTCTCGGGCTCCCCACGGGGAGCCCGAGAGCCCCAAATGGAAAAGCAGATTCAGGCAGAAACAACGTGGCATTGCGGAAAACAACCGCGTTGTTTCTACCTGAATCTGCTTTCCCATTTGGGGCTCTCGGGCTCCCCGCCCGAGAGCCCCAAATGGGAAAGCAGATTTAGGCAGACAACGCAGCTTTTAGCATTTCCCATTTGGGTGTCTCGGGCTCCCCACGCGGAGCCCGAGAGCCCCAAATGGGAAATCAGCTGCAGGTATGTAAACATAACCGCGTGTGTTTCTGCCTGCTGTGGCTTTCACTTTGGGTCTCCGGTGCTCGCCGGAGGAGCCTGAGAAACTTGGAAAGAAAAACCGCAGCGTTTTCCAACACAATAACGTTGTATTTATGTTTGCGGTTGCTTCAAAGCGACCACAAACATAAATACGTTTTTAAAGCTCCTCCAGCCCGGAAAATTTAGAAAAAAAACCGCAGCTAGTGCTTATCTTTTGTAAAAAAAAAATAAATAGCACTTACCGAGATTCAGCTGCAGCTTTCCTGCTCTGGTCTCCGGTCCCTGTCCTCTGCCTACAGCACTAATGAAGGGAAAGCCACCCAGCGGTAGCCTTTGTTTACTACAGCTGGCTGGCTTTTCCTTCATTAGTGCCGCAAAAGCCAGCACAGGAGGGCCTCCTTTTCACAAAATGGCTGCGCCCCTGTGCTTGCTTTTTCGAATTTTGAGCTTGAATAGCTAAAAATTTTACATAGGAAGTTTTAAAACGGAGAATGCTAGTATTTTTTTTTATGTGGCCTATCTATTTTTTAAATAAAAATTTTTACTAGACCATCCCTTTAACAAATCAATAAGGAAATGCATGCCAGTTCAAACAAACACAAATAATAGAACAATTGAATTTGTAATATAACCACAGTCCTGTTTTATGATCTAGGTGAATTCCCCTTCCCCAGATTCTAAAAGGATTCTCTCTCCACAGTTCAAAAAGAAATAAGGAAGTCTTGGTTTATAGCAAAGTTCCAACACAGTTCTTGTCAACTTCTACTGGATAATAGAAAGTTCCGACACTTCAAAAATATACCAAAGAAAATGGAATGTTCTTTCTCCTTTTTAATGTAAGAATGAGTCTCCAAATTCTCTTCTTCACTAGGCAACAAGATGTGTCTTTATCAGGATGATGTGTCACAACTGAATACTTCGAAGAAATGTAAATCCTCTACAGCAGGTTGATACAGTTCCTCCTTCAGCACCACAAAACAACATTTAATGTCTTTGTCAGGACCACTTTACAGCACTTCATCAATGCTACCTGATCTATTTCCATTTCTTCAAAGGTTTGCCATCCAAGTATACTGCCCTGCCTGAACACCATTTCACAAAACAGAATATGCTTTAGTGGTAACCTTCAACTTATAACAGCTTCATGACAACTGCACAATGTTCAGCATTAGACTTGTAGCAACTTCTCTGGGAACCAAATTCACTTTGTGGCTCTTTAGTACTCCTGTGCAAATTATGTTCCTCTCCCTTTGAACAACCTTTTCTAGAAGGGACGCCTTTTTTGCCACTTCCGTTTCCTCACTACACAAGTAACCAAATACTGATATGGCAGGGGTATTTTCCTGTTCCTTTATTGACATGGTAATGTTTGTTTATATCATCTGTTGTTGTTTCACAAAACATGCATAGCAAATTTCACAACCGGTGGGTCTTCCATTACTCCCTTTTCGCCTTTGGCAATATCTGTTGTGCTTGTATTGCTTAGGTTTTTGTTTCTCTTGGCTTGGGTATTGGTTGTATGCCTTTGATGGTAACAATGCTGCCTCACTGCGTTGTGGGCTTTTCCATAAACTCACATGCTTACATTTATAATCATTTGGTTTCACAGAATACAACTTTTGCAGCTTTTTGATAGTTTGGTGTACGTAATCACTAATAACACTTCTTTTACTCATATGCGAGTGAAACTGCCTGCTGAAACAAACGAGCAGTCTCGGAGCACTCCGGAGTCACTTGCAACTTGTGAACTCACTGGATAAGTCGCACGCTTCCAATTGTCTTGGTGTTCACAGGTCTTCGGCTTCAGTGGCTCCTCACGACCCAGCAAACAACTTCTCCTGGTCTGCTGTCGCCCACGCCACTCCTTATTGGAGCTTCCTCTGCTCCTGAGAGTCTCTGGTGCATGCCAGCCACCAGTCTTTGGTGCATGCCAGCCACCAGAGACCTCTTGAGAGGGAAAAAACGTCCCTCACTGCTGCTTTCGCTTCTTGCTGTGCAGCCTCTACACAACATGCCTTCAAAGCGGAAGAGTCTCCTTTGCACGCTTCCCACTGCACAACCTCTGCAACTGGGACAACTGGAGGCATAGACACTTTCCGGACCAGCCACTGTCTTTGGGCTTCACAGTGGTACTGGCATCTTCTCTCTCCTCCATTCCCAACCTCGGCTGCATACATGGTCTTCACTGCTGCTCATTCGGCTCTTCTACTCCTTTCTCTAATGCCTACACCTGAGCCTCCCAATCTTCCTCAGGTGTGGGTCATTTACACTAATGAATTGACCACTCCTGCAGCATCGTTCCTCTATAGCCCTCTTCCTTGTCCCAGTACTTAAAGAATTATGGGACTTGAAGTCCATGGTAACAAATTTTGTTTTTCTGATTTCTTCACTCTTCACTTTACTTCTGTTCCCCATAACATTTTCTAAGGACACCTCATAAGGGTCAGTCCTCAGACTTGATTGAAGAGAGGAAAAAGGCTCTTTAGAATTTAGACAGTTTTTCATAAACTTCCCTATGCTACAATTTTGGGAGTTAGAGGAGTATTAGCTGTATGTGTTTCCCAGGTTTGAGAAGGGCTTTTAATTCTCCCTATGACGAGGGATTTCGGATTAGTTTTACCCACATTAAGATATTCAACTTGTGAAATGGACAGATTATTATGAAAAAATCCATTATATACATTGGCATTTGTGAGTGGTCCTCTGTAGAGGAGGAAAAATACCACACCCCATCACACAGATTCCCCTCATTCCCTCGGGCTTTTCTTCTTCCCAGGTGATCATCCTGCAGAGCACTACACCTATGGTCAGGATCAGGAAGCGTCTGCCTTTCTCTGGCCATCTGGGAGGAGACTTTAGGCAGGGGTTTAGTGTGGAGTCTGTAGGATTCATTGCACTAAGGCTAGAGTGCCAACAACCTTTGCATTGGTGTCGACAGTAGCTACTGGCCCCACTGCTCCTTCAAAGGCAAGCAGGGTTGCCATTGAAACCAATGACTGTATGCTTCTTGGCTGAGCTCAAGCTTCTAGTGCCGTGGCTCGTCTAGTCTCATGAATGCCATTGTTTGTGGTCGAATAATCTACTCTGACTCAGAGTGTCGAGACTTCAGCACCTGGAATCCATCTTTGATGAAAAAGACCCTAACCCCTATGTGATCGAGCTTTTGTTGAGCCATCAAGAAATTACAGAGGAACTTCTCTCCGAAGACGTTATGATTGTCAACTTAATGGCACACTTGAGGGGTGCTCAATGTCTTGACACTTTGCAGGAAATAGGGGTTATGCAATCTGCTCCTTTAGTCACACTGCTGCTTTTCCGTGGACAATGGCAAAGGTGGTGGGGCCCCTTGAGTAACTTCCTGAAGAAACATACTTTTCTTTCAGTGCAGCATTAAAAGATCTTTGGGTTGGAACTGTGGCAAAGATGGTCTTCCACGTAGCCTGTAGATGGTGGTCTAGGCAGAATCTTGGTAATGCAAGCTTTGTCGTATTTTTGGCTTGTGCTGAGCAGTAAAAATGTTAATGGCATGTCCAAGGATGTTTTTCTTTTTCTTTGGGCAGTCTATCATTTTAAGCAATTGCTGCTTCTTGTTCTCTTGCAAAGTATCCCACGTGTTGTGAAAAGTGAGTTTGCGTCGTGCTGGCCTGAAGACATGCTTTGTTAATGCTTCAATTATCCTATCGTGGGTCGGAAGGCGGTGGATACTACAGATTGCATGGCACTCTCCATGGGCATTTTCTCAGTGGCAATGAGGTTTTGTCCAGGCCGAATTACTGGACATGACATTCAATGGGATTCATCCTCTTGGGACAAACACATATGAATTGTCTAAAATGTTCATGCAACATGTGCTACAACATAATTGTTAGGGTTGGCGGTACAGTAGCCTAATATCCGGTGTTCATTGTTACTCAACCTTTGCTCAGAAAAGGAATAAAACAAACAGGAGCAGTCTTGCAGGTTCGAAGGCGTTCAGGAAGAGACAGAGGTGCAAATCGGAACCACTCTATGGGGTGGGCGCAGTTGCATAGAAGAACTCAGTTGCATAGAATAACTCGCCAACTCACTGTTGGGGAGTTCTTCTATGAATCTCTGATGAAGGGGAAGGCTGGCTCATATCTCAGAAAAATGGTTTGCTATTACTTTGGACTCCTTAGTTTGCCAAGTAGAGTCCCATAGAGTGCCTTCCTTTGCTATAGCACCTACCCAGTCCTTCATCCTGCCCCTCCTGGCCTCCAGATCTCTTCCACCTATGGAACATCAGGTCCTTGCTGGAGAAAGCAGTGATGGAGCTGCTGCCTGTGGTAGAGAGGGAAACGGTGTCATGAACCGCCGTTTGCGTCCCTTCTGGACTTCGTGGTCCCTGACCCATAGGGGACTGAATTCAGTAGTCCTCCAAACATGGCCGCTGAACTCGGAACGCTGTTTGCCAGTCTCTATGTTACACGCTCTACGTTCTACAAAGCAGACACGACCCCGCGGCTCTGCGCGTCTCAACGCTACCGCTTGCAGTAGTCAGACGTGTTACCGGAGCTTGTTCAGCAGTTACCTTTGATTCCTGGTTCCCTGAATTCCTGTTCTTCCTTCCTTCCCCTTATCCTTACCTTTGCATATAGTGGATTTCTATCGCATTCGGGTCTCCGAGTGCGAACCTCGTAATTTCCTGGTCTCTGACATCTGAACGTATCCAGGAGTTGGGTTACGAACTACACACTGGAATCCGAGGACCCACGCACAGGGTTATATAAATCCCGAACTGTGCGAAAGAAGACCTCTCCGAGGATCACAAGTAAACAATACAGACATGTGAGAAGGGGAGAGACTTGTGATGGATTGAGACGCCAACAAATTGATAGTTACTGAAATGGAGGCCGCAGTTCAAGACCTCATGTGAGGCATGCAGGAGTTAACAACAGAAGTCCAAAATCTTAAGGCTGAGAATGCTGCGGCAACCAAAGAAAGCGTGTTATTGGGAAGAGTTGTGGATACATATGATGTTTCTTCGAAGACCCTTCGTGCCTTCCTTGATTCATGTTTAGTGCACTTCACCTTTAAGCCCTACTACTTCTCCACTCCCAGAGCAAAGGTGGGGTTTATGATCTAACACCTAACTGGTAATGGCTTGACCTGGGCTACTCCCTTAGTTAATTCGGGCGACGCCCTCCTGGATGATTATGATGGCTTCGTGCAGGCGCTAAAGGCCATGTTTGATTGCCCAGGTTTACAGTGCTCAAGAACGTTTACTAGAATTTCAACAAGGATCCCAGGATATGCTTACCTATGTGACCCGCTTTAAACAACTCGCCAAGGAAGCAGACTGATCTCCAGAGGCCAGCTTCACCCTCTTTCGAAGAGGATTGAATGAAGAGATAAAGGACAAGCTAGCCAGGGTAGCTCGCCCAAGTTCCTTCCAGGCTCTCATGGATCTTTCCTTGCAAATCGACTTTCGTATCCAGGAAAGAAAGGCAGAGAAGAAGAAATTTAAGTCACCCTTCCAAAAGGCCACTACTGACCATCCTTCTAGACCTGAGCCTTCACTTCTCCAACCACAGACACATAACCCCGCAAGAGAGGATGCGATGGATTCACACTGGTCTGTGCAAGTATTGTGCCTCTGATAAACATCTTGTGAGAGAGTGTCCTATTGCTCCTCCACGGCGTTCTGGAAACGCCAGCTCCCGATCCTAGATAGAGCACAGTTTCGGGAGAGAGATGTTTTCTCCACATCTATTCCATCCTTGAACTCTCCTGGACAAAACAACCTTGTGATTCTGAAGGCCTTTCTATTGCCTTCCAAGAAAGAGTCTTACCCCATTTTGGCATTAGTGGATTGCGGGACCATGGGGATATTCGTAGATCATGATTGGGTCACTACTCATAATATTCCATATGAAGCTCGAGAGATCATGCAACCTGTAGAGGCTATTGATGGGAGACCCCTCTCTTCAGGACCTATAACCCTTCAAACTAAAGAGATCCTGCTTTCTATAAACCACCATCAAGAGAGAACCAAATTCGACATCATAAGATCTGCCCATTACCCAATGGTTCTAGGCATGCCCTGGTTACAGAAGCATAACCCCTACATTAACTGGGCAGCAGGATCCTTGTTTCCTGGTTCAGAACATTGTATGTCCCACTGTTTATCCCTAGACTCCTTGTCAAGATCCTCTGAAGACTCGCAAGCAAACCAGCAAGGACCACTCACTGTCTCCAATATCCACATTCCCAGGGCCTATCAGGCTTATACAGATGTATTTTCGAACGCCATAGTTCAAGCTCTTCCCCCTCACAGACCTGAGGACTGCGCCATCGATACTGAACCCTTAGCAGTGATTCCTTTTGGGAGGGTGTTCATTCTATCAGAACCTGAGAAAAGAGCCTTCCGAGAATACCTGGACACTAACTTGGAAAATGGTACCATACGACCATCCAAGTCCCCAGCGGGAGCTTCGTTGTTTTTCGTTCCCAAGCAAGATACCAACGAGCTTAGACCCTGTCTAGATCACCGTGGCCTTTATCAATGCACCCTCAAGGACCGCTCGGATATCTTGGAAGCAGTAAGAGGAGCTGTAGTGTTCACAAAATTGGATCTCAGAGGTGCCTACCATCTTATCCGTATAAAGGAATGTGACAAATGGAAAACAGCCTTTAGAACATCCTTTGGTCATTTTGAATACTCGGTTATGCCCTTCGGACTTGCCAATGCCCCAGCAGTCTTCCAACGTTTTATGGACCGGGTGTTCTCTGATATGCTGTTCCTCTTCGTCATTGTATATCTGGACGACATACTGATATGCTCTAAGGACCATCTGAAGCATGAAGAGTATGTAAAGGCAGTCTTGCAACGTCTACATGAACATAAGCTCCTGGCTAAACCTGAGAAATGCCTTTTCCACGTATCTACTGTTCACTATCTTGGATTCGTCCTTAGCCCAAAAGGAATTGGCATGGACCCCTCGAAAGTAGATTCCATTCTATCCTGGCCTGTTCCAACTACTGTAAAACAAATTCAATCCTTCCTGGGGCTTGCTAACTTCTACCGGAAATGTATAGCCTCCTTTTCGGAGATTGTACATCCGATCATTACATTGTTGAAAAAGGATACTCCCTTTCACTGGACAGCAACCCAAGATAAGGCCTTTCAATGGTTAAAGTTGGAGTTCACACAATCCCCCATTTTAGCCCAACCTGATATTGATTGACCCTTTCTTGTGGAAACTGATGTCTCCAACTACGCCATCGGGGCAGTCCTGAAACAGGAGTTGGATGACAAGTTAGAGCACCCCATCGCCTATCTTTCTCGCACCTTGACTCCTAGCGAAACCCATTATTCCGTTCTAGAAAAAGAATTGCTAGCCATCCGTCAAGCCTTCACTGATTGGCGTCATCTACTCCTGGGAGAAAAACACCCTGTTAAGGTCCGCACGGACCATCAGAATCTTCAAGTCCTATAATCCCTAGAATGTAGAAACCGTCGTCAAGCCCGTTGGGCCTTCTTTTTTGCTCAATATTAATTTCAAATCCATCATGTTCCTGGAACACACAACATAATAACCGATGCCTTTTCCCGACGTCCTGACTACGAAATCCTTGAAGATCGATCCTTCCCAAAGATGTTTCCCCACACAATATTTGTTGCCCAAGCAATCAACCTCCTGGAGGATATTCGGATTCAAACTCAGTCCTCTGAGACCTGGAGGGAGTTTAATAGTAATAATCGATGGAATCTCAAAACGAAGGATGGATATTTGTTCAAGGACAATCGCTTGGTCTTTCCCACTCCGAGACTGCGACAAAAGATCCCAAGCCTATGTCATGATACCCTTCATTCAGGACACCGTGGCATCACCAACACCCTCTGTCTAATACAAAGACAGTTTTGGTGGCCGAAGATGAAGGATGATGTCCAGATTTACATCCAAACATGTGCAGTCTGCAATCAAAACAAACATGATAACAAGAAACCGGCAGGTCTCCTACTCCATCCAGCGATACCAACAAACCTTGGGAATTCACCGCCACAGATTTTATCGTGGAACTGCCGCCTTCCAGGGGCTACACAACTATCATGGTTACCATTTTTTTTTTAAATAAAATCTTTGTTTTTAGTCAAAAAAGACCTTTACAAATATTTCGCTCTTAAGTTACATTCACAAATAAGTTAAATTGTTTATTTACGGAAAACAAAACATAAAAACACTTAAACATAAAAACATAGCATGAGAATAAAATCCACAAAACCGTATCACCTTAACTAATAGACTGAGAAATACCATAATTACATGACTCTTTCGATTTCACTCTCAATGATCTTCAACAATTTTGCTGTTTTGATTATTGATGAGTTTGTGGAACCCCACATACAACTTGTCCAGATCCATTCTCTAGCTGTATATGTATTAGCTTGACTAAAAGAATTCATCATATTGCAACGCTTGCTTTCAAAGTGAGGGCAATAGAGGAAAAGATGTTTTAAAGTTTCTGGTGCATGATTGCAAAAGCGACATAGTTCATCCATCTGATCTAAAGTCAGTTTGAGCCAATGTTTTTTTCTAACTCGTGTATGGAAAAGATCAAAACGGAATCTCATAAAGGTTCGGCGTATTTTGGAACAAGGACATAGTGTTAAATACAACATACGGGGTACTTGCCGATGGACAAATTTACTATATTCTGCAAACGAAGTATAACTTGCTATCTGCATACAGGTTTCTGCCCAATCATGTTGGAATAATTTTTTCTTGATTTTTTCGTGACAAAACTCCAGGTCTGTAACAGGGATGTTGATCTTTTCCATCACCAAAAACATTTGCACTTTAAATTGATTCATTGAACGGATGTTATTCCTCCTTAGCATTTGATTGAGGCCTATGTATAAGGAATTCCTTGGAGGAAACAATATTTTTGCAAAATTCAACAACAAACGCCAATTATATCTCGCAGAAAGCGAACTGAGGCCAAATACATGTCTAATAATGGCGTTTGGCATTGTAGAGGGGAGCCCTAACGCATTTTTCCAGATTTGTCCTTGAAGTTGATCTAAAAAAGGACCCAAATCATAAAGAAAAAGCTTGACTCCATATAACAGGATAGCCTCCACTTTCTTCAAATAAAATTCTAGGAGAGGCGTTAAGGAAAAGTTACAAATTTTATGTAACAGATTCTTCATTTGGCATTTTAGGGGTACAGATTTGACTAGGAAAAGATCCTTCATTCATTTATACGTCGTATTCTTAGATAATATGAGCCCCAAGTAAGGTAGGTTAATGGAAATTGAAATGGGTGAGGTGTCAAATTTCCATACAAATTGACGTACCTTCTTTTTGCTTGAAAATATGATTATATTAGATTTTTGGGGATTAACAGTCAAATTGTTTCTCTTGCAATAATACATGAAGCTTTCTAATTTAGATTGAAGCCCAACCTGGGTACGATCGAAGAGCAGAATGTCATCTGCGTATGCTAACCATGATAAAGAAAGATCGCCAAGTCTGATTGCAAAAGATTTGTCTGTGTTCCAAATGTCCTCTATATCAGAAAGATAAAAGTTAAACAGGATGGCTGCAAGGTTGCAGCCCTGTTTTACTCCTATGAAACATGGAATAGCCTGTGTTAGAGAGCCCAATCTATCAATTCTGACTTTAAAATTTGTTTGAGAATGAAGCATTTGAATAAGTGTGATAAGATATTGAGGGAGATTGGACTTGTGGTGGAGTTTCTCCCAGAGTTTGCCTCTAATCACACAATCAAATGCCGCTTTTAAATCCAGAGATGCAACAAATATAGGGCTGTTAGCAGGACTAGTGGCATGTGCAATAATATGGGCCAAGATACACGCATTGAGGGGAGTACCCATCCCTTTACGAAAGCCGACTTGAGATCGGCAAAGAGAGTTATTTGCCTGTGCAAAACTTTCTAATTCTTGTTGGATCAATGAAGCAAAAATCTTGGCTGGAACATCAGTGATCGCGACCGGTCTATAGTTATTGGGATCTGTAATTGAACCTTTTTTATGAAGCAGAATGATAATTGATGTGAGCCAAGAACTGGAGATTTCTTTGGACCGAAATATTTCTTGAAACATGCTCATGAAGATGGTAGCCCAGAAAAGCGGATCATCCTTAATTAAACACAGGGGTAGTCCATCAGGACCAGCACATTTGGACCCTTTTAGTTTCTGAATTGCAGCAAGGATATCTGACTTGTCCCAAGGGCAATGATCCGGGATTAGATGACATTCGGGAAGCTGTTCAAAAGAAGTGAATTCTTCAGGGAGTGCATATTTGCAAAGAAAGAAAGAAAACCAAGTTGTACTGTCTATACAAGAGTCACATTCACGTGAGGTTACTTTATCAATTGATCTTATAGTTTTCCAGATCTCTTTAGATTTACGATGACATATTAAGTTGACAATTCTTTGATTTTGCCGTATTTTATATAAAATCTTGGTCTCCTTAAGTAACTTTTTATAGTTGACTATGATAGTTTTTTTTTAGAAGGATATATTCAGGATTGGGCAAATTCATCCTTGACTTCCTTGCCACACGCAACTCCCCATTCTTTTTCTTTTTTAGCAAGGCTATCGTAATGTCAAATGCTCTTCGATCATTTTTCTCAACATCTTGCCCAATCACTTTTTTAGAGATATCACACAAGTGTTTGGCATTCATGTCCAAGTTCCACTGTAGAATTATAGAAAAGTCAACAGGATCTCCACTTATACAAGACCAAAAATCTCTATTTACTAACGCTGTAAATTTCCTGCAGGTTGACGGAGACCAATTGATTGAACAGCGTAGTCTGTTACATTGAATGGGTATTAGCTGGGGTTCACTCTGTGATTTTATAAAGAAGTTTGGAATGGAAGTTGTTAACATTAAATGGTCCCCCAAATTAGACATGATGGTATCGACCTTGGACAGTCTGCCAGAAAGTTGTACGGTGGAAAACATATGATCGATCCAAGACTGAGCAGTGCCCCGTTTCCAAGTAAACCTCTTATGAGTGTCTGCTGGGGATGTTAAAACAATGTTCCATGCTTTAAGAACATTTCTCCACACATTCCCTTTCTGTAGAGAGGCATGTAAGTAAGACGAATTGGAACCCATACAGAAGGGGTTGGATCCAAATGCTGAGTTAAAATCACCTCCAATGAGGGTTTCAGCATCAGGAGCTTTATTAAGAGCCTCCTTTAGGATTTCACCAAATAATTCACCCGCAGTTTCAATGGAATATTGCATGGGGTTCCAATAAAGTGAAATTAAGAATATTTTCATTCAGATTCCCATCAAAAGTTATATCACAAATTAGACACAAATCACATTTGTAAACATTATCAAGAGTGAATTTTAACCTTATATCAAGCAGGATCATCAACTCCCCTGTAGGTCTACCTTCTGAATCTTTGTTAGCATGATGAAAGCATACAAAAAAAGATCCAATTCTACACACTTTAATGCCATGGTATCCTGTATAAGTAATATGTTGGGCAAGTGTTCTGTTTTTACACTATCTCTCCATTTTACCAAATTAAAGAAGCCACAGCAGTTCCACGACACGATGGTAAGGTCATGAATTTATGATTCGGACGTGGAGTTGGTGCTATTAACTGCTGTTTTGATCAGAGGTTCAAGCCATTTAAGCCCGTTCAGGGCGTTTGTAAGGGCAGAAAGTTGTTCCATCATATTTTTTTTATGATCGTTTGGGCCTTGCGTGGAAGGAATGAGATCACCGTTCACTTTCAGAGGAGGAGGTTGAAATTCCAAAAAGTCCATTGCTGTTTTTAATTGGGGGAATCCAACCATTTCAAAACCTAAAATTAGAAGGTCGGCCTGGTGCTCCCAAATCAGTTTCGCGATAATGGGTGATAGCATTCTGGACAACATTCTGTTATTGTTCTCATGGGGTGATCTAATCCACTCAATGTCATTAACCAGGTTTCTAAGTGATGGAATCTTATAAAGTGAATTCATTAAGTAAGATTGATTGATACGAGCCGTGCCATTGATCTTATTATCACTTTTCCAACCAATTATATTCTTCATTTCACAAGGTATGTTCTGAAACTGTTGAAGAGTATCCTTAAGTGTATCTTCAATGGTAGCCTCTAATAGCTTTTTAATGCCAACAAGTTCCTCTTCTTCTGCTTCAGTAGCACTTCCGCAGCCTTGGTGTGGAACTTTAGTGGATGTCGCAGTTCCATGCGTGATGTTTAATTTTGGAACAATCTCTGAGGGTCCATCCACTTCGCCGTGGACAGAAGATAAGGATGTAATCAAATTTTGACCCTGATCCTTCCTACGTTGATTTTGGTTTCCAATGTATCCTTGTTTAATATGAATGTCTAGACCGCCTTCGCCTTCTTTTGGAATTGCTTCCAGAAGTGATGCCACTTTTTCTAATACTTGCTTGGTTGTCTCAGCCTTTAACCGTTGTTCATCTTGCGCACATAGAATTGGTGACTCACGTGGGCAACCTTCATTGCCACTTATTTCCCCGATTTTTTTAAACCCATCAGTTTTCTTTGTAGAAATGTCTGTGAAAAATCGAGTTAGGTGAGGTTGGATCTTTTTTTTCGATAAACATACTTAAATCTGATTCCGTGTGGTGTTTTCCATCTTTCTCGCTGACCTCACTATTTACAGCTCTCAGATTCAAGTTTTGTTTTTCATTTGTAGTCGTCGCCTTTTTTGAAGCAATTACTTGTATAGTTGGTGAGCTAAGTTGCAGTGCTGTTTTGCTCTCCTCATTTAATTCATTTAAATTCAAGTTTTGTTCTGAGGGAGCTACAAATGTTGTTACTTTGCTTGGACATGTTTGTACTACAATATCTTGCGCAAGTTCAGACGCCAATTCATGCATTTTTTTCTCTCTGTGCATAGAGATAGCTTTGTTCTTTTGCCTTCTTTTTAGGGCTTTAAGATGATTTTTCTTAGATCTCCTTGATAAGAAATAGTGATTTTCTTTTGCACTTGAACCATCTTGTTGAGAATCGTTACTTTTGTCCTTTTCGATTAGTTTTTATCAGAGTCGAGGGACTATCAGGAGTGGATACAGTCCCACTTGTGTTCACAGCGGTAACTTCCTCAGTTATGACCATTTCTCGAATTTTATCTTTCGGTTCCATTTGAGCCAGTGTTTTTTCAACTTGTGGTAGTCTATCATGTTGCAACTTTGCAATGTCTAGATAGCCCATTTTTACAATATCTGCAAGGGATGAAATGCCCACTCCTGAGTTTTCTTTACCACTAAGTATTTGTGCAAATGTAGTTGGAATTCTATGATACAGAAATGGCTCATTTGTAGTTTGCGAACCAGCTTCTTTTTTTTTTCCATATTGCCTCTAGAATGCGACAGATCATTTTTTAATAATGAAGCTGTTCTAACATGGCAATCGGACTGATAGATGTGGCATGCTTCTTGTGCCAAAATGTAACCCTCAATTTTTGCTAATTGTGTGGTCTTTGTCGCAAGATCTTTTTTGATCTCTTGCAGGAGCAGATGGGAAAATGTGTGCCCTCCATAGAGTAAATTTAGAATTCTTGTAAAAATGGGAAGATCATCGATCTTCTGCTCAGGCCTTTCGTCTACAGGTATTTCTTGTGATAAAGGCAAATCTGGTAGATTGGAAAAGTTAAGGACTGGAACAGAAGTATTCACGTTTCTCTGTTCGAAGGATTCATTCTGTGTGTTTGTTTTGTAGATATAATTCATAGTTGGTGAACTAGTCGTGGGCATTAGTTTGCAGCTCGCATCTATGTTTACATTCCCAATACATGGATGATTTGCATCATTAACACTTGATTTATGGAAATGTACATGCTCCATGAGCATACCATGTGTAGAAACCGGAGTGGAGGGCCCGAGCGATAGCCTAATTCTTTTGTCTAAATCCGTCATAATCACTGGAGCAAGCAAGGATATGTCGGAAATAGGAAGATACTTGTTTCATGTATGTCATCGATGATTTTTTGCACATTAAGTGTGTGTTCATCAGCAGCAAATGGATCGTTCGTAAGATCTTCATTACATTTTTTTAAGGAACATATTTTTTTTGGGCTAGATGCCTCAGCTTTGCTTTCAGGTATAGAAGTCTTCTCATCTATTTCCTCAGTGTGACTTGACATAAATAAGAAGGAAGGTTTCCCATTCAGCGAGGCAGAAGGACTAATCTTTTTTTTTTTTATTTATATTTTTTGGAGAATCTGTAGATGAAAGCATTTTTGCGGGCCCCACCTTCCTCTTTTTGCCGTTTGCGAACCGATTCCATATAGTGGACACTAGAAGCGTACAAAAGATCAGTGCTCTTAGGAAACAGTGAGGAAGGGAAATAACACCGCTTTCACTCGATTAATTCGAGTCTATTACTCAGAATAAAATAGGCAATTCAGTCCCTGTTTTCAACAGGAATATTCCCTATATCGTGCACAAGGAAGGCGTTAGCTAACAAGTAAAGGGCGCCGCTACCCACACAGCGAACAGCAAACAGTACTTCGGTGTAGTTCGTGGCGCGGGTGCGCGATGGCTCTGCTATTAGTTCTTGCAGAGGGGGCGATGCAGCCAGAAGGGGTGGTATCCAAAATAGAGGACACACCTTTGGAAGGGGAGCAGAGAGAAATAGAATGAATGAGCAACAAAAACCACTAGAGCGGCACAAGCAGTATACACTAGTATGTCAAACAAAATAGTTACGCATAAGCAACGTGACCCTGGTTTTGAATTAACTACAAAGCGTGGGAACAATACAATGCTGAATACGTAACTTGACCCACTATGACTGACACTATGACTACGTGTCTTAACGCACTGTAGCTGTCACCTGGGCACAGCGTGCAAATGTCTCGTTCTTAAAGTTTGTAATGTAGAGGAATATGCTACGAATGTCCACGCAATAGGTATTCACCTTGAGAGGAAGTCAGAGCAAGTCCAGGCAACCAGGTGTTGCTGCCTCAGACGTCCTGAGCGCTTCCGGAGTTCCGTTGGTGTAGGGGCAAGCAGTGTAATCCAGAGCAGCAGCGAGAAAGAGGATAGCGCACACGCCCGCAGCCAGCAGCAAACAGTACTTCGGTGTACTTCGCGGTTACCATTGATTTGTTCACTCACATGGCTCATTTTACACCCTTATATAAACTGCCATCTTCTTCTGAACTTGCCGAAATCTTCCTGGAACACATATTCCGACTCCATGGACTACCCTCCAAGATCATTTCTGACACAGGACCCCAGTACATATCCCAGTTCTGGAAACAATGATGTCATATACTGGGAATCCAGCGTGCCTTATCCTCAGGTTATCACCCACAGACCAATGGAGCTACTGAACGCGTAAACCAAACTCTTCACTGTTTCGCCACCAAGGTCCAGGACGATTGGTTACTCTTAATACCTGTGGCTGAATTCGCCTACAACAATTCGGATCACTCGGCTATCAAAACCAGCCCTTTCTTCTGTAGTCAAGGATTCCACCCTTCGGTTCTACCATCCATTCTCCCACATCCTTCCCCAGTTCCTACGGTTGATTCCTGGATTGAAACCCTTATCAACGTACACAAAGAAGCAAAGGAACACCTAGAAAAGGCCCGAAAAGACGTTAAACATCATGCTGACTCCAAAAGAAGAACCAGGGCCTTCCTACTCAATAGGCGATAAGGTCTGGCTGTCATCGAAACCCCCCCCCCCCCCCCCCGACACCTACGACCAAATAAATTGGCTCCCAGGTATTACGGCCCTTTTTCCATAAAGGAAGCCATTAACCCAGTGGCCTTTCGACTCAGACTACCAGAATCTTGGAAAAGGATCCACCCAGTCTTTCACACTTCTCTGTTGAAACTGTATGTCCAGTCCTTTCGAATTGCTCCAAGATCTATCCCCGTGATTGTCAATGATCAGCTAGAATATGAAGTTTCCAGAATATGTGACTCTAGGTACAGACGTGGTCAACTACAGTATCTGGTTGAGTGGAAAGGGTACCCTCACAATGAACGCACCTGGGAACCCGTCTCAAACATGAATGCCCCCAGGCTGCTTCAAAGATACCACCTTATCCATCCGGGCAAACCCAGAGGAGCTGGGTTTCAGAGGAGGCATGCTGTCATGAACCACCGTTTGCGTCCCTTCTGGACTTCGTGGTCCCTGACCCATAGGGGACTGAATTCAGTAGTCCTCCCAACATGGCCGCTGAACGCGGAACGCTGTTTGCCAGTCTCTGCGTTACATGCTCTACGTTCTACAAAGCAGACACGCCTCCGCGGCTCTGCGTGTCTCAACGCTACCGCTTGCAGTAGTCGGACGCTTGTTACCGGAGCTCATTCAGCGCTTACCTTTGATTCCTGGCTCCCGGTTCCCTGAATTCCTGTTCTTCCTTCCTTCCCCTTCCCCTTATCCTTACCTTTGCATATCCTGGATTTCTATCGCATTCGGGTCTCCGAGTGCGAATCTCGTAATATCCTGGTCTCCGACATCTGAACGTATCCAGGAGTTGGGTTACGAACCACACACTGGAATCCGAGGACCCACGCACGGGGTTATATAAATCCCGAACTGTGCGAAAGAAGACATCTCGGAAGATCACAAGTAAACCATACAGACATGTGAGAAGGGGAGAGACTTGTGACAAACGGGGCCATATATTTACTACTTTCTGGTCTGAATGACAGAGGAATGCTCTGCATGCCGGACCTTGGCACTTGAACAATTTCATCAGGAAAGACTCATTCAGGGTTCTTACCTCGGTGCAGATCCTTCATGCCCTCGAGCTTCAGCACTAGGGGCTTATTTCAATATGACGATTCATTTAATTAAATTCACAGAAACCATCTAGGGTTCATTATCTGAGTTAATCACCAGTTTCAGGTCTTATCATTTGGCCTAACTTCTGCCTGAGGGCCTTTACCAAGATGCTGTCAATGGTGGCAATGCATCACAGGCGGCAGCAGGTCCATATGTTTCCTTACGTACGTAATTGGCTCATCAAGACCGATTCTCCAGACCAGTCTCTGGACCATCTGAGCCATAGCTGCTCACTCCTACAAAGACTGGGCTTCACCCTAAATTTGAAGTTGCAGGTGACGCATCAATGTTCCAATTCATCGGAGCAGTTCTGGACAACTACTTGGGGGAGGGCCTTTTCTCCTGATTTATTGGATCGAAAACCAAACAGATGGTCAGAATGTTTCAGAACACACTCTCTGCTAACCTCAGACTTTCTCTAACTACCGTGTCTCATGGCTTTCTACGTTTTTCTGTTTCCAGACACGACCTGTAGGTTACTTATAAGATCTTGTGATCACAATTCTCAGGCAGCATGACCGACCTTATTCAGGTTCCAATTTGAGTATCGCAGGATCTTCTGTGCTATGAGAATGTGATAATGGGGAGCCATTCTGGGAACCATGGCCATAGGTGATGATGGTGTAGAGTGCCTTCATGAAGGTTCAGAGCACTCACTTGAACGAGTTCATGGCAAGCAGACTTTGAACGATTGCTGAGTTTGGGTTTCACATCAACCTATTAGAGCTGCGGGTGATCAGACCACCTCTGATGACCTTCCTATCCTCTCTAGGTGAAGCATGTTCTTGTCTCTACGGACAGCACAGATGCCATACGCTCAACAAGAGAGGCAGTACGGGATTGCTATCCCTGTGCAGGACAGCAATGTGGCTCTGGATCCAGGCTTTGAAGTTTCCCTCTTGTTTGTCATTTGGCTGGGATGATGGTGGATGCTCTGAGCAGGTGGGTGGTGGGAGGGTGGTGTTTGTCCCAGGAATTTGAGCCACGCATTGAGGTCCATGCAAAGATCTTTGACCTTTAGGGAATTCCTCAAGGGCCATCAGGAGTGCAACATGTTCTGTTTGAGAGAATGTCTTCCAAAAGGGGCACAGGGGGGCTGTATTCATGATGGAGTGGGACTTCCCCTTTTGAATGCATTCCCAGCAGTTCCTCTCATCCTGCAAGTTTAGAGGAGGTTGTGACAATTCGGATTCACAATGATTCCAATTGCCCCGTATTGAGCTGGAAGGATGCTATACCCGAACCTACTGTACATGACTATCTAGCATCCATGGTGACTTTCGGAGGAGGTGGCTATTCTCTCCAAGTTTGGTGCTCCATTCGAACCTCAACACGTTTATCTTCCATGTGTGCTGTTGAAAGGCTTAGGTACAGGTAGGGGTACCTTCCTAAATACATCTTGTAGGTCCTTCTGTCAGCCAGAAGACCAGCCATGAAGGCCATTTCTAGCTTTCATTGGAAGAAGTGATCCTGCTTTTTCATAAAGAAAGCTTAAAGCGCATTTTGTGTTGTGCAGCATCAGTTCTTTTCTGTCTGCTGCATCTAGCCCAACAGGGCTTGCAGATGTTTATCGTAAAACGGTAACTTGCTGCAATTATGGTGTTCATGCGAAAAATGCAAACAAGTTTTTTGTTTCACAATCCATAGGGTGATGCAGTTCCTAACAGGATTAGCGAACATGTTCCTTTGTAGACAATTACTCGTCCTTTCTTGGGATCTCAGTATTGAATTTTCTGATAGGAGCTGCAGTCAAACTCATTCAATCATGCCCGTTCACACTGCTAACTTGGAAGGTAATCTTTGGAGGATTAGTGAGTTACATGTACTTGCCTGTGTTGGGCTGGCCAGGAAAGGTCCCCACGAGCATGAGGGGTTCATGTTGTGCGCGCCATATTGATGACCAGGGTGTGGTGAACTGAGCGCGATGTTGCAACATTTTATGTATCCAGTGTAGTTAATTATGGATAGGTTATGTTACTGTAGTGTTACTTTTTGTTTAGAACTGATACATATTAGCTTTGCATGCGTGCAGAAGATCAAATATTAAAACCACCAAATGTAACATGAACACATTTGAAGTACTTGGAAACTGAGAGACGGGGATGGTTTTTAATGTGCATGCAAGGAAGAGGACTGGTCACTGTGACTGTTATTAAACATGCATGCACACAGATACAAATACGCAGGGTATTCATGAATGTAAATGTAGTGTGCTTTTTTTTTTTTTTAACAAATGGATTAAAACATGGCAGTCAGGGTTTCTGCAAGGTGAATTTTAAAGTGAATTTGAGGAACTGTTTTTTTTTTTTAGGTTTCAGGGCCAGATTATGGGTAAATAAGTAACTACAACCTTAGCAAAGGTCAGCTCATCTAAAGGAGCCGGACATGGGTTTTATGGCCTAGTAGTATCACAGAAAGCAGATATAATCTCTTAAATGTATGGAAGCTTGACAGAGGGTTTCAACAATTTGTTTTTGACCAGCAATAAACGTGGGGTGAAGCAATGCCCGAGGCCATGGTGTATACTCGATTGTTATCTCAGCGTGAAACTAGATGCCATACATGCTGAAGCAGTAGTCCTATAAATTAGACTGTCAATGGGGCCAGTAAACCGGGGCGCATGAAATAGCTACCATCGGTTCAAAGAGGACCTGTTTATTCAGCCTCCTTCATATCATTTGAATTATCTATGCGAAACATGTGCAATTATATTTAAGTTTAGGGGGTTCCGGCCAGTTGTTACTAGTAATGAATTATGTTTGCACACAAATAACTGTTTGATGATGTCATGACTTACCACGGACGAATCCCAAGAAGGGGTGTGCTATGAATACTATATGAAGATAGTAATTAAGACACCGGCTACCAATGAGAATGTAGGAATTGGAGAAAGATGGGAATTATTTGAAGAACATCACATGTTGAGGTGTTGATTGTAATAAAATATATCGAAGTGTTTTAACTGTTGCAAAATTGCATATAATGTGTCAACCTATGTGGTTCAGTGAGACTTGGGTTAGTTTGGTTCCACAGCACCATCTAACTTCTCCCCGGACGATTGTAAAATAAACTTGCTTTATGTACAAGACGTGTACTCGTTCCTCAGGTGATGGACTCGCTTTGGGTTAAGGTGATTAAGGGTCCTTAACACCTGGAGGCCTCCTTATCTCATCCTTTTGAAAGAAAGGTTAACGCTTGTATTGAGATCTTCATTTCTGCCGAGATATTTCAGGATTTTACCTATCACAGAAAATTCTACTAGCACAGCACAATTTTATCCTCTGCCACATCCTTCAAAGGAGAATGAAAAATTGCACCTGCTAGACCCTAGTAGAGCTCCCAGCTTCTATTTAGCTCGAAACGAGGAGTTTAGGAAATACAATCTGCTTTTTCTGGATAGGGAAAACGGGGGAAAGCAGTATCTGAACAAACACTGTTGCATTTGATTGTGCTCTGTATTTCAGAATGTTACTCCTTATTGGGAAAGGGAGTACCTGAAGGCATTCGAGGCAATTCAACCTAGGGGCTAGCAGCTAATTCTGCTCTCCAGAGTGGAGTTCCAACTCTGGGCATTTTCTAGGCAGTGAAGTGAGCTACATTGCAGACCTTTTGCCTAGCTCCACCGCTTGGCTCTTTCTGGTCAGAAGGCCTTATTGGGCAGATCAGTCCTTCAAAATGTTGTGGTGTGATCAATGAATCCTTTTCTCTTGCTCCCTCCGCGATGAGTCTATCCAACTCCAAGATGAGGCATCAATGGCGAGATGCAATCCATTACGAGAGCAAGTTACTTACCTCTGGTAATATTCTTTCTGGTGGATTCTCGACCCACAGATTTCTGATTGCCCTCCCATCCTGTCCCACTATTAGAGAGATCATGTTCCTTTTTTTGTTCCCTGGAGTGGCTGATCCTGAAAGGAGGGAGGGAGTGGGAGTGGGGGGAGGGTGGGGATGGGGAGACTGTGGTCACAGGGCGTGGTGCAAGGTATATATTGGCTCCCCAAAGTTGCATCTGGAATCAAGAAGCAGGTTTATCCAGCAGTGGATCTTTCATGGATTCACATGCTTAGAATCCCCTCGGTACCCATATATAGCCTTTTCCTATAGGAAAACTTCCGACACTTTTGTGTCCTATCTATGTCCTTTTAGGACCCGCCTACGCATGTGTAGGCCGTCCCAGTATAAGAGGCCCGCCCCCGCGGCTCCCCTTCAGATTTCAACCGTCTCCAAAGTAGTGGGATCTCCTCGCGTCGTCTTACTATTTTGTACAAGGTTGTGTACCTGGAGTTGGAGTTAGGGGAAATTTTCCTCCATGTCAGGAAAAGCGCTGTTCCGTCCGTGCGCGACGTGCGGCTTGAAAAAAGTTTACGAGGGGGACGGACATATGGATTGTATATACAGTCTCCACCCTCATCATTCGGCTGATAACTGCGACATATGCAAAGGGTTTTCTCAAAAGACCCTCAAAGACCGAAATCGACGGCTGGTGGCATGGTTGAATGATGGAGCGGGGGCATACCCCCCTTTGAAGGTAGGCTCCACACAATCGGCGAAAACATCACACCGTGCTGCGTCGTCGGAACCACCGGCGAAGAAATCTCGACCGACGGAAAAGGAGTCATCTCGGAGTCATTCAGCTAGAGAATCCTCGTCGAAAAAAATCGTCATCTTCATCAAAAAAGCATGACAAGGAAAGGCCCAAATCCTCCTCGGGCGATCACCATAGATCGACCACGAGTCGAGAGTCGAGTAAAGGCAGGCCAAGTGTGGAAAAGGCGGGACCGCCTAAACCACCTGCTAAGCCACCGTCGTCGACGACGGTCCAGTCATCGGCCTCCACCCTGCCACTGACGCATGTGGTATCCACCGTCCCACCGACAACGACTGCGACGGTGGCCTCGTCAATGGAGGTTCTACAGGAAGCCTGGAGGCCTGAAGTTTTTGATCCGACCCCCCCGGATACTTTACTGCAGGAACATGCTGTGTCGCTGTCCTCGGGGGAGGACGAGAGCGGGAGAATAGCTGGCCTGGCAGACCTCGGGCTACGAGTGGTTGACAAGTCGTTGACGAGGGGATCAGGAATTCCGGTGTCTGCCCCTCTTCTCAATCCTCAATCTGTTTTGTCGTTGGAGATTCTGTCCACGCTTCAGTCTTTAGTACAGTCGTTGGACCAGAGACTACCTCAGGTAAACCTGCCACAGTCACCCGTCGACGAGCCAGGCCCGTCCCGTCCACCGACGCACTTACGCACGCCAATCTCAGCACCACTGGCACCCCATGAGGAAGGTGAGCTGCCAGATTCGGAGTCTGACAGGGGAGCCGTGTCGGATATCTCATCATCCCCCTCCAGGGATCCAAACTGGGAGTCAGAGGTGGAGTTAGAAACCCCAAGAAGGCCAGCTCACCCGTCCCCCCCCCCCGGACGACATTGCATCATTCCATTCTATGATCGAGAAGGCGTGTAAGGAATTTGGTTTGTCCCAGGAAGAACAGAAAAAGGACTGTTTTTTGTTCGACCACATGGGTAAGAGAAGGAGGTCAGTGTTCTCAATACCCACACTAGACCACGTGTGGAAGGAAGGGTTGCAGACAATGCGTCGCCCCTTTTCGGAGCCGGCAGTGAAAGGACACCTTGAGAAAAAGTTTAAGGCTCCAGAGTCTACCCCCAAGTGTTTATTCTCCCAACCAACGCCTGATTCGGTGGTGTCGGCGGCAGCAGCGAGGAAGGCAAAGGCCCGGCACAAGTGCACGACTCCGCCTGAAAACAAAGCAAGACGTCAGGATGCCTTTGGCAAAAAAGTGCTAATCCGTGGGAGCAACTACAGTAAAGGCCGCAAACTCTCTGGCTATTGTAGCCAGATACGACAGAGAATTGTGGCACAGGCTAGCGCTGTTGCTGTATCATCTTCCGGAAGAGCATAGGAAGGCAGCGATGTTACTTGTCCGAGAGGGTGAGGAAGCCTCCAATCACGCAACAAACATCACGGTTGACCTCGCTGAGTCGGGCTTCAAGCAAGTCAATAATGGGGTCGTATTACGACGACAGTCATGGCTTAAGTGTACCTACTTCAGACCAGAGGTACAATACAAAGTATTAGATATGCCCTTTGAGGGAGACCTTCTATTTAGAGAGAAGGTAGACGAGGCACTAAAGGGAATGAAAGAGGACACCGACACGGCACGTTCATTGGGTGCCCTCCAGAGTGGCCAAAGCTACAAGTCTTTTCGTCCCTTTAGAGGGGCTTCAGGTAATTCCAGATTCTCTGCGTCGGGAGACAGATCCTTTGGTAGGTCGGCTTACCCCTCCCAGGGATACAGGCGTGCTTCCCAAACTGAAAACCGACGCCGGAACTTCCAGACGTCCAGGAAGAGACCATCCTATCCGTCGTCGTCGAGAGACAAGCAAAATAAAGATCAGCAATGACAAACAACACACCGTTCTGGGGGGAAGAGTATCAGCCTATGTCGACGAATGGGAACGAATAACGACGGATCAATGGGTGCTGGACACTATAAGGAATGGGCATACTCTACAATTCAAGCACAGCCCTCCGCACATTCCACCTGCGTTCACCGCTCATTCCCATCTAAGAATAGTGCAACAAGAGGTAACACTCATGTTAGCAAAGGGCTTGATAGAATTAGTTCCAACATCACAGAAAGGTCAAGGAGTCTACTCAAGATACTTCGTCGTAAAAAAGCCGAACGGCAAATGGCCATTACGCGATCTCAACAAGTCTTTAAAGAGCCTGAAATTCAAAATGCTCACGCTGCAAGAAGTGATCCGAGCCGTTCAAGAAGGGGATTTTCTAGCGTCCCTGGATTTACAGGACGCGTACTTCCATATTCCAATGTGTCGGAAACACAGGAAGTTCCTGAGGTTTGGTATAGGACAGACTCACTACCAGTTCACGTTTCTTCCCTTTGGGTTCAAGACCTCCCCCAGAACGTTCACGAAATGCCTGACCCCAGTAGCGGCCTGGCTAAGGAAGCAAGGCCACCACGTATAACCATACCTCGACGACTGGCTGGTAAGGGGATCCTCCCCAGCGTCGACCAACACAAGTTTGCAAGCCACCATGCAGCTTCTACAAAAGCTGGGATTTGCCATAAACTTTGAAAAATCCTCTCTGCGGCCATCGAGAACATTGGTGTTCCTGGGGGCACAGTTCGAGACCCAGTCGGGGCTAGTGAAGCCTTCCCTCGACAGAACCTCAAAACTCAATCAGCTGGCGAGCCGACTACGACAAACCACCAGGCTCTCAGTGAGGAAATACGTTTCGGTCCTAGGAGCCATGGCATCCTGCATCCATCTGGTGGCAAACTGTCGCCTATTCATGAGGCCAGTCCAGGAATTCCTTGCAGACCGATGGACACAGGCCCAAGGATCGTGGTCAGACAAGATAACCATCAACGACGACAAGCTGCTTCGGACCCTTCAGTGGTGGCAGAGTTTCCACAATCTGAACAACGGTGCACCCCTACAGGAACCGGAGTTCCAGCGAACCATAGTCACGGATGCGTCCCTAACCGGATGGGGAGCTCACATAGGTACTCTTCAAACGCAAGGTCGTTGGTCTCAAACGGAGTCACTCCTACGCATAAACGTGTTAGAGCTCAGAGCAGTACGATGGGCCTTGAAGGCATTCTTACCGCACATCAAGGGATTGAGAGTACGATGGCCATGTTTTATTTGAGAAAACAAGGAGGGACGCGATCAAGGACTCTTTCCATAGAGGCCCAGAAACATGGCATTGGGCATTAAAGCATGAGATTTCCATCGTGGCTCACCATCTCTCAGGAGTGAGAAATTCGCAAGCAGATTCCCTCAGCAGAAGGATGGCCTAGATACACGAATGGGAAATGGACACAGTTCAGCTGATGAAAGTTTTCGGGAAATGGGGTCACCCCCCACTGGACGTTTTTGCAACCAAAGAAAACAAGAAATGCGAGCAATTCGCAAGCAGATGGCCTCAGGAGGGTTCCATGGGGGAGGCATTCTCCTTCCCATGGACAGACATGTTCCTTTATGCTTTTCCTCCGTTTTCCCTCATACGGAGGACAGTACAGTGGATACGCAGATACAGTTGCCGGGTAATTCTAGTGGCACCGTACATGCCGCGGCAACTGTGGTTTTCCGACCTGCTTCACCTGTCGCTGGAACATCCAATAGCGTTTCCAAGAGTCCCGAACCTACTGTCCCGGGACAAAGGCACGGTGTGGCATCACGACCAGGACAGTCTCAACCTTACAGCCTGGCTCCTGACTTTTCGGAGTTCGGTGCCTTAGACGTTTCGGAGGATTGTCAGAAAATTCTGCAGGCGGCTCGGGCCCCTTCTACCAACAAATCTTACACCTATAAGTGGCGGAGGTTCTGTGAATGGTGTCGAGGACAACAAGGCCTACAACCGTTGAAGGTGACGCCGGAGCAAGTTCTACCTTACCTGCTTCTCTTGGCGGAGGGGGGTTTATCTTTCACATCGATAAAGGTGCACCTGGCGGCCATCTCGAGGTCCACGAGGAAGAGACAGTCGTCTCCTCTATTCAGCAACAGACTTGTGAAACACTTCATGAGGGGTTTATTTCGAACTTTTCCCCCGCTAAAACGTTTCCCACCAACATGGAGTCTCAACATAGTGTTGGCAGGCTTAATGAAACCACCCTTTGAGCCTATGGCCACATCGGACATGAAATTCATATCGTGGAAGTTGGCATTCTTAATTGCTATCACATCAGCTAGGAGAATCTCGGAACTGCAAGCGTTGGTCGTAGACCCGCCATACCTAAGATTCTTTAAAGACAAGGTGGTCCTGGCAACTAATCCTACGTCTGTCCCAAAAGTTCCTACAGTGTATCACAAACACTCGTCCATTGTTCTCCCTACTTTCTTTGCGACCCCATCATCTGCAGCAGAAAAAGCTCTTCATACCTTGGACGTTAAGAGGGCCCTGAAATTTTACCTACATCGTACACAGGAACTCTGGTCTACTCGACAACTGTTCATCGCATATGGTCAGTCGACAAGAGGAAAAGCAATCTCTAAGCAAGGATTGGCTCAATGGGTCTCATCGACGATTGCGTTTTGCCACTCCAAGGCCGGAAGGCCGCTGCAAGGGCATCCTAGAGCCCATTCTACAAGATCAACGTCCTCCTCAGCAGCATTATGGGCAGGAATTCCGCTAACGGACATATGCCAGGCTGCGGCATGGTCAGTGCCCCACACGTTTACCCGCCACTACTGCCTTGCCAGGCAGCATGCGGACGAGGTGCAGATGGGAAGAGCAGTCCTGCGCCATCTGTTTCAATAAGGTAAGCTCCACACTGTGGAGAGTTTTGTTTTTCTACCTTTTGGTGACCGTATGCTTTATGGGGATACGGTTACATGAGTAAACTTATTTATGGTGTACCTATGCATTGTGTATTGTGGTGAGGGTATATTACATTACATTCTCACCGCCGTTTTCAGGTGTTACTGCTATACAATCTATTCTAAGCATGTGAATCCATGAAAGATCCAATGCTGGAGAAGGGAATAGTTTCTTACCTGTAACTCCATTTCTCCAGCATTGGTATCTTTCATGGATTCAAATGCACCCGCCAGCCTCCCCGGAATGCAATGTATTTGCTTGATAAGTTTAACCCTTCCTACTTTGGAGGGGCCGAAATCTGAAGGGGAGCCGCGGGGGAGGGCCTTTTATACTGGGACGGCCTACGGAGCATGCGTAGGCGGGTCCTAAAAGGACGTAGATAGGACACAAAAGTGTCAGAAGTTTTCCTATAGGAAAAGACTATATGTGTACCGAGGGGGTCCCAGTCTGACGACGGGGAATATTCTAAGCATGTGAATCCATGAAAGATACCAATGCTGGAGAAATGGAGTTACAGGTAAGAAACTATTCCCTTATCAATGGATCATGACGCTGCAGTCGCTCTACACCCCTTGCTGGAGAAACGTTTCTGTGATCCAGCTGATGCTGCCGAATATAGTCAAGAAGAGGAATTGGTGGGAAGAGTATTAATGAGAACGTATATTATCATAAGTAAGTCATTTGTTCTTCTCAGTGATTCCTCTGGTGGGGATAGAGAACATTATCCACAGAAGCCCACGGTAGACACCAGGCAACAGCCCATTAGTGTGAGATGCATGAATTGGTGACCTACAGTTGCTGCATCGTGGGTCTGCCTCCAGCCAAAACTGCATGTCCCCTGTTCAGTTCCAATGAGTTTTCCCTCCGATCCCTGTGGACATGAATAGGTTGTGGATTAGATTTTCGATCTTGTGTATTCTGCCTTTTATTCTTTTGTTTGCAGGTTTGGTCTTTCAGACGTTCTATTTTTGTTGGCCAGGTGTAGCCTTGATATAGACATCATAAATGGCTATTTAGCGTGTAAATACGTGTTCAGGAAAGCCCCTGGTAAGGGGATCTCCACCCACTAAAATTAAAAGTGATTTAAATGTCTTGATCGCAATCGGGCACTATGCTTCAGTGTCTCTTGGTCCAGTGAGCACTGGGTTGACAACCAGATGTTGGTTTTGCTGTTCCTTATGATAGGTGAGATCCTCCTCCTACAGATATGGCATTGCCTCCATCCTACCCTGCAGCTGATTTGAATACCTTGATTACTTGCAACCTGTTTTTATTTTATTTAATGAAGTTGTTCCATTTCTTTTTGTATCTGTGAAGCATGGGGAATTTGGGGGGGGGCTCTTGGCATAGAGGTTTGTATTACGGTAGGAGGACGATTGTATCCATCAGAAAGAACATTACCAAAGGTCAATAATTGGTGTATAATCCTCATAAAATTAACCTACATGCGTAGAGGCTCTGCTCTGTATGCCTCCATGTTTTAAGTATCCCCAAGAATAGAGGATTCTCCTATCAGTTAGACTACCTGGGATAAATGGAAATAGCCACTTTTATCACGTCCCATCTTGCCTAATCCCATTTGACTGTATATGTACCAATTCTTCCCTGAAATATGTAGGTGGGGTGTTAAGGTTAAGTATATAGAAAGGGAAGTAGGGTGCGGGGGGCCAGGGACTCGCCCTTCATTTTGCAGTAAAAAAAACTGTAAAATGCAGTGATATGGAATTCAGTTTGATGGTATGCAAGTAAACCTCATACATACATTCCTGTGTGGTTGTTCTTTGCAGCACCCGTTTCCAGTACGTGTCAGGCCCCAAATATATTCTTGCACTCCTGTGACGCTACGGGTGGGCAGTTCCGCTGCCACCACCCATAGGTGCTCCTCACAGCGTCGACATATTTGGGGTTCCACTGCAGCTCACACCTGCTTATTGCAGTTGATGGATGCACTGACTGTCATCACTTCATAATCATAATTAAAGCGAGTCTGAGACAATAAGTGCTCAATAATAAGTGCCAGGTCTGAGCCCTGGCAAACACACCCACACATTAAGCACTTGCAATTTCTCCAAGACAATGTAGCCCATCCTGACCTTCAGTCCCAATTGGTGAAGAGAAGCTTAACCCAGCTCACAATATACTTACTAAGGTTGAAAGTTTCCATAGCATTAAGCAACATATTGTACCTTTTCATAGTGTGGTGCTTTCCACTATCAAGTAAGACAACGGCCAGTTTTCAACTTTATCCATATTGGTATTACACTCATGTGGGGCGGGGGGGTCAACTTAGTATCCACTACTTTCTGCTGCACGGCTATTATAATTTAGTTTTTTGGATTCCCAATTTAACATGGACAGGGTTTTCTAAGGAGTAGAACTCTTGATTTGTATTTGGCTTTGTTAGCACTAGCATTATTGTTTACCTCATCTAAGCAGAAAAACGCATCCCGTGTGGGTTTTTGGATAGCATCCGTAGTTTAGGACGCAGTCTCCTTCTTATGCCTAGAACTCCCTCATGCTACTATTGGCACCTGCGTTTTATCTTTATTTATGGTATTTATGGAAATGCTGGAGACTAGTGGATGGGACTGGTGTGATCCTGCGGGTGGAGGGGGGAGTTCTGCCTCCCCATGATGCAGGCTCTGGAGGAGGTGCAAGGGGCACCTCAGTTTCCCCAGCCCAACCCTAGCCATGCTTTTGTAGGTAATTGTGACGGGTCAGAAATATGAGGCAGACAACTTTGTGAAGGTTTTTTCAAAAGACGCAATTTTATTCACTCCAAATTTTGGATAAACGCCTCACTATCCCTACCCTAACAAGGATTTCCCTGCCTAAAATAAACTAAAATAAACACTCTTAACAAGACATCTCTGTCCCCCACATGTATACATACAGTAGCCCAACAAGGTAATGCATTGCAGTTCTAAGGCAACAAAACATAACGAAGGAGAGACTGTTATATGGTGGTCAGTCAAATAGTCAGAAAAAAAGTCAAATGTATTATTTTTTTATTTATATGTATTTTTTGGGTTCGGTAAGTAAAAAAAGGGGTCAAATTAAAAAAAATAGAAAAAAAGGGGGTTGGGCGGATCTCCCCCCACCCCCATTTCGAAAAAAAAAATGTATTGAAAAAGAAATTCGACATTTTTTTCGACTAAATGACTATAAACCCTGTTATATTATGAACTTATCTGTGAATTCCCCTTCTCCGGATTCAAACAGGATTCTGCTCCACAGTTCCAAAAAGAAATAAAAAAATCCCGGTTTGCAACAAAGTTCTAACGCAGTTCTTTGTAACTCGAACTTGATAACAGAAAATGTTCAACACTCCAGTGGTTCAACAAAGGTTCTTAGTCTTCCTCTTGTAATAGTAAGACAAAGTAATCTTCGTCATATAAACAAAGAATGTTTTCTTAGTTCATCAGTATTAACATGAATTGTCTTTGTCAGGATGCTTTTTGGCAACAATTTCATAGATCTTAAGATACAATACGATGGATTATCAGAACCATGAAAGAGGCTGAAGGTTTGATGAACCAGGGAGATGCGAAGGAGAGTACGCCTAAGGATGTGGGTGGGAGCCAAAGTGTGGGCCCCATAACCTCAAAGAAATACATGAAAATGGGTAGGGGGAGGAAGTTGAAAGGGCTGGTCAGGAAGACCTCGGGGGATCCGCCAGTACATGATATGTTGACATTTGAACCTGAAGGGAGGAGTAAGTTTAGATATGCGTAGGACCTGAAGGTCTCGGTAGGTTTAAAAGCTGTGAGCCACCTGTAG
This sequence comes from Ambystoma mexicanum, assembly GCF_040938575.1. Lineage (NCBI taxonomy): Eukaryota > Metazoa > Chordata > Amphibia > Caudata > Ambystomatidae > Ambystoma > Ambystoma mexicanum. The sequence continues at coordinate 529,613,854 of NC_090923.1, forward strand.
TGGGGTAAAGATGGTGTAGGGGAAGGGGGATATGTTAATCAGGTGCATTGTATTGCCCTCCAAATTGGTTTCCCCGTTGGACTGAGAAATGTCCAATGTTTCCTCAAAGCGGAGCACAGTTAGTTGCTGGGATGGGTTGGGTGGGGGTGTTGGTGAAGTTTCATTTGAAATATTTACTGTGGGGAAGAAGTTGGATCACATATGTAACTGTGGGGGAAATGGAAAAAGGCCCAGGACAGCGACGGTGCTCTGGGGTTTATAGTCCCCTGGATGAGAAGACAACTGACCAGTTGGGGGAAGATCTGATGATCCTGGGCACTTGGAATGTTGATGGATTAAATTCCCCTGTGAAGAGGAAATCTGTCATGCGTAAATTGGGTGATATGTCGCTGTGGTTCCTGCAAGAGACACATTTATTAATACAAGATGGAAAGAGGTTGCAGGCCAGGACGTTCCCACAATTATTTGCTTCTGGGGGTGAGAAAAAAAACAGGAATGGTGATCCTAATTGGGGAGCAGGTCCCAATATCTAGAGTGAAGGTTCTGAGAGATCCCCAGGGGAGGTTCATTTGTGTGCGTTGCCTCTTGTGGGAGTGTCCCTCCCTTCACTTTGGTCTCCCTGTATGCCCCTAACACTGGGAAGGATAGTTTCCTGGAACGGTTTCCTGCCCGGGTGCTCCCCTTTGCAGAGGTGCAGATCCTCATAGGGGGCGATTTTAATCTGGTGTCTGCTACTAACATTGATTTCAGGAATGCTGTAGCCTTGGGGTCCCTGGGGGAGGTGGAAGCCTGGGGATTGTTTCACAGGGTGGAAAGGGATTACTCCTTCTACTCACACGTGTGTTAGGCAGAAACCTGTGCAGTTCCCTCTGGGACCACTGCAAAAGATTTAAGACTACAAGTGTTTGGCAGTAAACCCACTTGGTAGCAGTCTGTACCACACAGATTCACTTGGTAGCTGTGGCTGAACAGTCAGACTTCCCTGAAGAAGAGTTAGGCAGTATACAGAATATTCACAATAGGTCAAGAGAACACCCTAGAACAAGCAAACACTGACCAGACCAGAGCTTGGTGTAAAAGAGATATAATTATTTATTTAAAACCACATCTAATAAAACACACAGGCACTTATTTTTAAGCAGTTCAAAAACACGGTCACTAAAAGATATACACTCCCTCAAAAGAATATTGGACAAGTCTTAAGTAAAGCCCCACTTATTTTCAGACAGCGGTGAGCGCTTAACGGAGATGGCACTCTAATAATTTGGTTAAAAGGAAGAGAGAGGCAGAGCATAAATTGAAACAGATCCCAACACTTTCAAAAGAACACAGCAAGAGGGGAAGGCAGAGTCAAACCGTGAAGTTAGAGTTCAGAAATCCGGATCCACTTTAAGAGGATCAGAACGAAATGTGTCCAAGGTCACATGGTTGAAAAGTGCAACAGAGTCTCATAGGGTTCAGAAAGAGTTGGACCATAAGAAAGGGACAAGTTAGATGGTCAAGGCGGCCAGCCCAGTCCAGAAGGTTAAGGGATTATTATTACCTTGTAGCAATCTTAAGAAAGGAAGGCGTGGCGGACACGGTACCTTAAAGTGGTGAGAATACTCCAGCGGGGGCAGTTGTTCCTGGCAGCGGATGCAAGTCGGTGCTTCGTCCGGGGGAAGAGAGGATCTCGTCGGGGACGAAGACAGGAGTCCGTTGCACTGCCAGAGAAGAAACCAGCCGCGGAGTTCTCAGTTAAAAGGAGCGGTCCTTTTATTCGCGGTCCAGTGGTAAGTGGGTATCCGGTTGCCGGGGTGCCTGGCACGGCAATTCGACCACAAGACGTCCTGGGATGCGAGGAAAAGAAGGTAAACTGGTTGTGCCCACCAGTCAGGGGAAGAAGACTCTCCAGCTGGAGATCTTCTGTCGTTGGGAAGTGGTGAGTCGGTTCCGCAGGGCTCTCCACTGGTGGTGTCGTCGTAGCAGGTCGGCTCAGCTTCTCCCTCGTCGGATTCTCAGGTCCTGTGGCGACTTCTGAAGTTGCAGTCCCAAAAGCCCTGCTTTTATGCAGCACACCCCCATTCACTCAGCCTAGCTGTCAATCAAACATGCTAAGTGGTGAGCCGGCCGGCTCACCACTTGGGCCAATCACACAAGAGTGCGACTTGAGTTACCAAGGTAACTCAGTCCAGGGTGCCTAAACCCCCTCCCACACCCTCTGTGGTACCCAGACCGAGTGGCACCACTTTTGGAGGCTTCTGTGGAGAAGCCCGCCAAAAGTGGAACAAAGGGCTCGACTTGGGTTGGAGTCACAGAAGAGAACACAAACGCCATTTTAGAATCGAGTCCTGGCAAAAAATACCAACCGGCGAATTAATATTAAATAAATAAACCGGCGGTATGTTCGAGGCTATGAGAATTCAATAATTAAAGTTGGTAGCCTCGAACAATGGGAAAATCCCATAGGGATATATTCGCGGTCGAATATAAAAAGTAGTATCCACTGCTACCAGCCAAAACTCGATCAGGGGGGACGGAGACGTGCCCCCTCGACTAACAGACCCCGGGGCAATCGAATTGCCACGGCCAGTACGTCCACAATATGATGGTTTGTACTGGTTTCTGTTCATAATTTGGGACTAGTAAAGCCAATGGTGACTTTACATGCCCTGGGAGACAGTAGTCAGTCCCAGGGTATGGAGTCTATGGTGGGGTGTCATAGTGACACCCCTGTGTCACTGCACGGAGGGTGCTGTGTAACACACACAGTAAAAACACATGAGACCCTATGGAGTAAAGGACCCCATAGCCCATAAAACACATTACCAGTCAAAGGAACACCATAAATCATGTCCAAGAGTGGGAGAAAAAGAGTCTCACTCTTGGCAGGAGAAAAAAACAAACTCCAGAAATCCAGCAAAGCTGCTGGGGGACTCACTAGGTTAGGAAATTCAGCCTAAACAGAGAATTCTCCCTAACAACATGCACAAGTGTTTCTCTGGATTGGATCTATTTTTGATTCCCTGTATCCATGTGTTAATGGATAATGGTGGTGGACATTGGCACAAGAGCCCTGTCGGACCTCGTGCTGGTGACCATTGCCCTATCCATTGTGGGTAGGACCGAGAGGCGTTGGCGCCACTGGAGGTTGTATGACCCAATATTTATTTATTTGAATTCTTGTTGAGTGCACCACATGCCGCAGGCCTCAGGGCGCGCACACACACACACACAACACAAAATTGAGGGACCAGGTCCTGTGGCGGGAAATGGGAGAAAGAGATCACCAACTACTTTTGGGTAAATGGGGATTCTGGCCCTTCGCTGAGTATTATATGGGATGCAATGAAAGCTGTAGTTCCGGGGACCCTGATTAGCAAATCAGCAGCATACATTAGGACAAGACATTTTATCAGACTGGGCCTGGAGGGAGAAGTTCAGCAGGCATAGCAGGCATATAAGAGAACGAGAACGAGGTTGTGTCGGGAACTGCGAATCCTGCAGGTAACGCGTAAGAAGCTGGAGGAGCAGTTAGCAGACAGAACTGGTCAAGTCCTGCTAAAAACTTAACAATTCTACTATGCTAATGGGAATCGGGCCAACCGCCTATTGGTGGCTAAGCTCAAGAAAACCCCAAACCGGAATTTGGTCTTGGCCGTAAGGGATGAGTGAGGGGGGTATTGCAACAGGGGGGAAGGTGAAAAATTAAGGTTATTCGAAGATCATTTTGGGGAAGTGTTCAGAGCAGAGGAGGACCAGCTGTCTGCCCAAGCCCAATGTTTGCAGGGGTGAACATGCCATAGCTGACAGAATTAGAGTGTGGATCACTAGAGGGACGATTGTGCTGGGTGAAGTGGAATGGGCTATTAAATCATTGAAGGACCAGGCCCAGGGCCCTGATGGCTTTTCTGCCCCTTTCTATAAAAAATTCAGTTCCGCCTCACTCCCTCCTCTTCAATTCATTACATGCAGCATGGGAGGTGGCGCCTACCATGGTATCTCAACTACGGTGCTGATTCCCAAACCAGGGAAAGATTGGACTATGCATCATACCGACCCATCACTCTTACCAACATCGATTCTAAGCTCTTCACTAAGATCCAGGTCCGCCGCATCATGGAAGTGCTCTTCCGGATCATAGCCGGGCACCAAATTGGGTTGATTGAGGGACGTAGCACCCATGACAATGTTAGGAGGGTTTGTAACCTCCTGGTGGTGGGGGTGGAATCTGGGGTTGGAAGCACATAAGGCTTTTGATAGAGTAAGCTGGGGGTATCTCAGGAGGGTCTTGGAAAGCTTTGGCCCAGGTTACACTAAATGGGTCATGGTTATATTTCGGAAACAATCGATTTCTCTCTGAATTAATGGGCAATTCTCGACTTGGTTGCAGCTCTCTAGGGGCACCAGACAGGGCTGTCCTCTGTTCCCGTTAATATTTGCGTTGTGCATGGAGCCTCTGGCTTGTCGGATCAGGGATAACGTGGGCATCAAAGGGATTGAGGTGAGTGGAGTCAAGTATAAGGTCTCACTCTACGCGGATGACATTATGCTCACTCTCCGAAACCCCCTTACTTCCCTGGTTTCTCTATGGAGGAACTAACGAGTTATGACACGATCTCGGGGTTCAGAATCAAAAATGAAGGTTGAATAGTCTGGATGTTTCACTGGGAGCCCTAGAACGACCTGCCATTGAAGCTTTGGCATCTATACAGTGGTTGCAGGAGTCCATCCCGTACGTGGGGGGTATGCATTCCTAACAGGGTCTCTAAAGTGTATCGCTGTAATTTCCCCCTGCTGTTCCAAGCAATGTCCGAGGACCTGTGTAGATGGGGTAGACCAGAAATAACTTGGTTCTGGAAAATATCCGCAGTGAAGATGACTCTCACACCTTGCTTATTGTATGTATGTCTAGCACTGCTGGTTAGAATCCTGGACTCGGATCTTCACACACTACAGGGGAAGGTTCTCAAATTCATCTGGTGGAATAAACAGGCAAGAATCTCAAGGAAGATGTTAATGATACAGAGGGCTGTGGGGGGGGGGCTCACTCAGCGGTGGGGGTCTCACTCACCTCGAATATGTAGCCAGGGATCCCTGAATACGGCACATGGCTTCTTGCTCTTGTCGGCTACCAAGAACACACTGTACTATATGGCTCGGGCTCTTCGTAGGCGGGGCACAACACAGGTCCCCGGTCCAATTACACCGGTGTTCAATCCGGAGATTCGCCCTGGGTGGGACTGTAGGCGTTTCGGCCTGTGGACAGCGAGGGGCTTAGTAACACTACAGCAGCTGTATGAGGGGGGGGGTGCCTGCTCACTTTTTAAGAATGTTAAGTCGCCTTTAACCCACCCGAGACCGAACGCTTCAAGTACCCACAGTTGAGATACTGGGATTCACATCCCCCCCATGAAACTTAGGGCAGCTATAGAGCTAAACGCCCTTGAGTTGATGATCTGAGGCAAAGTATCACAGATTTCCAGACTCTTGGATACAGAGGGCCCAATAATACGACTACCATACATGAATCTGTGGGAGGAAGATCTGGGGGCCCAATCGAGGATGAGGCATGGCTACGTATTTGGGAGAGAATGCATAAATCATTCCGGAATGTGCATACAAGTTCTGCCTTAGGTGGTACATTAGACCAGAAAGGCTTCACCAGATCTCTGCAGATCATCAATCCAGCTGCTGGCGGTGCTGTGATGCAGTGGTTCTCTCTTCGATATGCTGTGGATGTGCGCAAAAGTCGAACTCTTCTGGAAAGGGGTGTTGTCCAAGGTCAAGGAGATCACGGGGCTGGATATCCACATGAACCCGCAGGCAATACTGCTAGGGGATACGGTTGGAGGGCTATTCTCCCTATCTGGTCCTATGGCTGCTTTGATTGGGCACCTTCTCCTGGTGGCCAAACTGACTATTGCATGCAACTGGAAAAACAAGGAGGGACCAGTGACCCAGATGTGGTTGGTCAAGATTTGGGACATTATAGTGGCAGATAAAATCACTGCTTGAGGGACCGAGTGTTCTTGATCTTCTTGTATACAGGATTAGATTTTGTTATTATTCCCCACTTGTTCACTAAATCGCAAATGTGAAATGGGTTATGTGATCATATTGAAATGTAAAATGTGTATACACGTGGCTGTTCTTTTCCACAGTAAGTTAAATAAAAATTCTTTGGAAAAAAAAAAGATAAAATACTTCTGCTGCACTTTGATACAGTTCTTGCTTCAGCAATAAAAGTTCATCAAGATAATTTAACAACACCACTTCACAGCACTTCATCAACTTCCACCTGGTTTACTTCCATGCCAGGCCTACTACTACTGTTCGGCTATACACCCCTGCCCAAAAAGTAATTTACAACAAGTGCTTCTGTGGTAAAGGTCATCTTACAACACCATTGCAGTGTTCATTACTTTACAACATAAGGCTTTAAGCAATTCTTTGAGGGCAAGATTCAAATTGGTTCTTTCTAGTGCTCTTTTGTACTTTTCAAAACCTCTGTCATAAATCAACCAACGTATCTATCACTGACAAGTAAAGGATACAGGAATAACCATAAAAGGATACAAGTGGTAGGGTTTTTCTGGATCCTTGAGGAGAGGAAACGGCTTGAAGGTAGTGAAGTCATTAATAGACCTTCCAAATGATGCCACTCTAACTGTGCTAAACAGTCAGAGGGAGGAATCACTGGAAAGGGTGTGGAGAAACAAATGGACGCCAGCCTAGGAGAAAATAATGTTTCATGAATATGCGTCCCAACTTTAAATTCTAACCACTAAGTAACCAATAAGGACACCACTAACCTGTGGACGTTGATAACTGGAAAGGTTCCGACAAAAGGTCACCAAAGCAATTCAAGATAGAACCAACAAAAAAGGAGGGAAAGGTTAGTAAGGGAAACGTATCCCGAGCGGCACGACGGTCACGCTAGATACCGGGTTGGTGCACCACAAGATAGCGTCCAAAGTAATGTGCACAATAACCTTCTTAGTTAACAACCATGAAAGTTTGTTGGAAGAACTTCCTTGCTCTTGTACTGGAGGTAGTGCGCGGCAGAACGCTTCCAGGAGCCGCACACTCAGTCACTAAATGCAGCAGGGCGAGTTAGGAATCCACCTGTTGTTTCATCACAGGTAGCAGGGCTCTTTCCAAAGAGCCGCACATTTGACTTCCAGGAGCCGCACACAAGGTCCCTGAATGCGGCGGTAGAAGTTTAGGAATCCGCCTGTTGATTATTCACAGACTGCAGGTATCATTCAGGAGAGCCAACGTGGCCTCAAGAGTACAAGGAAAACCGTGTGTGGTCTCTTTACACACGGCAGAGCAATTACCAAGGGCGCAGTTGATTATTCACAGGCGGCAGGCATGTTTCAGGAGAGCCGCAAGGTTGTCTTCAACACGCGGCTGCAAGAGTTCAATCAAACCGCGTGTGGTCTCTTTACACATGGCAGAGCAATTACCATGGGCGCAGTTGATTATTCACAGGCGGCAGGCATGTTTCAGGAGAGCCGCACGGTTGTCTTCAACACGCAGCTGCAAGAGTTCAATGAAACCGCGTGTGGTCTCTTTACATGCGGCGGAGCAATTATCAAGGGCGCCGTTGTTCATTCACGGGCGGCAGGTATGATTCAGAAAAGCCGCATGTTTGTCTTCAACATGTGGCCACAAGAGTTCAATGAAACAGCTTGTGGAATCTTTACACGCAGCAAGCAATTACCAAGGACGCTGCTTCAAACACACGGCATACAGCACGGAAGGTTCTAATGAGTGCTGGTAGTTCTGGAAGGTCGCGGGAATTTAAGATCCACCTCCCATCAGACGGAATTTAGGAAGGGACACGAGCAATACTCCCAAAAGAAAGCTGAATAATGTTGCCAGGGCGCAGATTCAAGCTTCAGTTCCCGGACTCCATGTGTTTCAATCAGAAGCAGCGAGCGTTTCCCAAGCGCTGCTAATAAACGTTGAGTAGAAATCACGTGATACTAACTGCTTGTACTAACATCGTGTATAATGCAAACACCGCTTTCCAGGCAATGTATTGCATAGCCTCCATCTGGAATAGAAAGGCTTTGAGGTTCTGTAGGCATAACAAGACCTATGAGTATAGGGCGCTACAGGGCCAGGTGTAATCTGACTGCCAGGCATGACACTCTGCTCCTCTCCTTCCGAATAACCTTTTCCAGAAGAGCAGCCTTCTTGCCACTCTTGTTTCCCTGCTGCTCTATAAACCAAACACTTACAAACATATGGTTTTGTTCTGCTTCTTCCTTGGCTTTGGCAATATGGGTTTATACCAGCGTTTGTTATGTGCTTCTTCAGATATGGGTAATAAGCTTCACAACCTTTGGAACAGTTGTTTGTCCCCTGCTGACTTTGGCAATATCTGTGGGTTTTAAATTGCCTTGCTGTTATTTTCTTTTATTGCCCCATCTTGTTGCTGGGTTCTAAATACACTTGTATGCTTAAGGACACAGTCCTTTAGATTTGCAATATGTTTTCTCTGGTGTTGATAGTTCGGTATTCAAATTTGCCTTCAGTGTTGACTTTCCACATAAGTGATCGTTCGCTAATCTGAAAACTCCTGTATCGAGCATGTGAGCGGTCATGAAGTGCTCTGGTGTCACTTTTAATTGGTGAACTCGCCAGGTAAGACGTGCGCATCCGATTCCCTTTCTGCTGACAGGTACTTCACTTCAGTGGCTCTTCGCAATCTGCTGATTTCAGTCTGCTGGCCGCCCATGCCACTTGCACTAATCATATCATATATCATATCACGCACCGCTTTCTTTGCTCCTGAGGCTCTCTGGTGCTCGCCTGCCACCAGAGAGAGCCTTGTGGGGAAGAAAGTCTTCCATACCTTCGCGTCCTACTGCACAGCTTCTGCAAAACAGGTCATCAGAGGGCTTGCTTCCCTCTCACACACTTCCCCCTGCGCGACCGCTGCAATTAAGGCTTCTGAAGACAAAGACCCTCTCAGGATCGGCTACTGCTCTCTGCTCAACAGCGGTCCCGCCGTCTTCTCTCCCCTCTGGAGTCTGCTTCTGCTGCTCACAATGCTCCTCCTTCTTTCTCATGGCCTGCACCTGAGGAGGCCTTTTAGGTCTCCCAGTCTCCCTCAGGTGTGGGCCATTCCCGTAAACAAGCTGCACTTTGCAATCTTGTTCCTATTTATCCCTGTTCTTCATTCCAGTACTTCAGGATTATGGGACTTGAAGTCCCTAATGCAAAAGTTAGTTTTTCTAACTTGATTTTTGGTCTCACACACATTCCTGTTTCCAATAATATCCTTTAAAGGGATATCATAAGTATCAGTCAGAAGACTGGATGGTGTAGATGAATACAGCTCTTTAGAGTTTGAATTGGTATTATTTACAGACTTTTTTTCACTGTACCTTTGGGAGTTAGGAGTGCTTTTAGCCCCAAAAGTCTTCATGGTTTTAGAAGGATTTTCATTTCTCTCAAGGCCTAAAGATTGATTGTTTTTATCCATACTACGATGTTCAACTTGGAGAACAAAAAAGATTGACAAGCCATTACATACTTTGGTATTGAGGAGATGTCTTCCCTAGAGGACGATAAATACTGTGTCCCTCCCCACAGAGTCCTCTTATTCCCCTGGGCCCTTTCTCCTCCCAGGTGATCTTTCCACAGAACAACAACCCCAAGGTCTGCATCAAAAAGTGTCTGCCTTTCCAAGGCCTCCTAGGAGGAGACTTTAGGCAGGGTTTCTGTTAGGACGCCACATGATTCATCATATAATCATACTGTCCATAGAAAGGCATGGTGGTCTGGAATGAAGGGCTTTTGGTGGGGGAAAGGAGGTCTGCAAACAGATACATAAGCATTGTTTAGTGCACAACTGAGGTTCTGTAATAACACTTGTGCCATTTGGAATTGAGAAGGTAGATTCTCCAGTGGCTATGAAATTGAAGCTGCCTCCAAGCTAAAGGGTGCATCTAACTTTTGATACAAGTTTTTAAAACCCTGTCTTGAAGGCGCAAGATTAGAAAAGACTCCCACCCTTTGGGTTGTCACTCAAGGGAGCAAAAGAGAAAGCAAATGAATGAGGGTAGTGCTACCCTTGTGGATGGGAATTCAAATCTAAAGGCTACAAACCAAGAGAAATGGGCTCAAACAAATATGGGCAGTTAGGCTGGAAACATTTTGAAGAGAGGCACAGTTAGAAATTGATTTGAGATTCCAAGATGGCCGCTGCACCTTGAGGACGTGCGTGCGTGCAAGTGCTCCATCATATGCAGCTCGAATTAGGGCAGCTGCCCCCCTATTGACAACATTGAAGCTTGGCTTCTGCCAGAGGAGACACCAGGCACTTTAGAACTGCAGTGTTTGATCACCAATACTGTTGCAGGAGGGCTAGCCCTTTGGTACGGTGTTGTCTGCAAGACCACGTACCAGCTCTTGGAACAGTAGGTGGACACCAGAGCGGGGACACTTAAACTGGTATGTCAGCAGGGCGCCGCCTGCCCACCGCGTTCAGTCGATTTTAATGGCTGCGACTGGCCCAGTCTTCGAGATAACATCTTTGCCATCCTGGGGATCCCTCATAGACGCCGAGCACAGCGGAGATGTCGCGCAATCGCAGCCTTCAGACTCAGCTCCATCAAGATGAGGGATAATTGAAGGGACTGCAATCGCAAATATAAAGCACCTGTCATGGACCCTGTATAGTTCCTGGTAAATACCAAAGGAGGGAAGACTCTAGGTGTCCTTTTTCTGCCAGAATAACTTACTGTGGATGTCCTTTCACTTAGTGGGGGTTGCCAGTTTCCACAGAATCTTTACAGAACAAATGGGGGACAAAACGATACCGTATCCTGCGCATCAAATGCAGAGGAGTAGAAAGAGGATGACCCAGGCTGGGTGTACCCAAGCTCCTCAAACTATGACAAATCTGCTACAAAGACTGTGGGCAGTGGGCCAGGTCACACCCTTAGCCGGAAACACATGTGCAGCTAACCCCGGCAAAGAGACTAGCAGCCTCAATCCGGAAATGGCTGCATTTTAGGAGGACTTTGCAAACAGTTTCCAGGAGTTCCAGGACAAGTTTCTTGCTTCATTTCAGGTGCAGTTCACTTCCTTTACTACGGAAATTAGGCAGTCACTATCCGATTTCAGCAAATACATATCTTCCCTTGTCCCCAAGACACCAATTAGCGGGCAATCCAGGAACTGGCACAGGAAAGCAAATAGTCTGATATAGCCCTAGAGGAGTTGGCCAGGTTTACACATAACCTTGAAATACAGTGTGAGGACCTTGTGAACAGATCCAGATGCTCTAAAATACAGATACAAAATCTTCCAGAAACTATCTTAGACGCTGATTTGAAAGACAATGTAATTCATATCTTTTCAGACCTAATTGCTTGACAAGGTACATAGAACAGGCCTGAAGAGAAATGATCCTGGTGCTCGGTCACGTGATGTCTTGGCAGCATGCACATCATTCCCGCAAAAGGAACAGATTCTCGGGATGACACAGGCTTTGTCTCCAATTACTTATAATGGTGGTGAGATCCAACAATATCAAGATCTCACAGATTACCCTTCCAAAACGCTGTTAGATGCAGCCGCTGGTGAGAACATTACAGTCGCGAGAAATTAAATACAGGTGAACTTTTCCTTTTGAATTTCTTTCCCTGGAAGGGAGACAACATAGGATCACCTCTCTAGAATCAGATATGGCCTTATTACAAATCGAGAAAGATATCAGTGGGGGCCTGTCGGAGGCCGCTGATGGTTGCTTGGCTCAGCAATCTAAACCCTGGGAGTGGACAACCTTGTCTCAACGTGGTAAGAAAGATAGGGTAAAGATTGGAAGGCACGACTGAGAGGGCCCAACTTAAAAACACCAGGATAATGAAGCTCAGATGAAAGCAATCACAAGAGCATGGATTAAGAACTGATTCGGAGCACACCACCTTGGAAATCTGTTCAGGTAACAGATGGGGGTACTAGGATATCCTGCACGTTGCCCTGGGGTTCAAGTTGATTCACGGCTGGGGTTTCGTACCCTGGGCAATGTTAGGTACTGTGGCTCACGGAAGGGGCCAATGTTTGGGGAGACTGTTGGGATATTTTGGGTTAAGGGGAGTTGTAGAACGGGGTTGGCCAAACAAAGCGGGGGTGGGGGAGTCTGCGATGCATGGTCTTAAAGAATAATATCAAAGAATGCAGTGCCTGAATGATGTAATAATATCATGATATTTTATTTTTATCAGGATAATTCAAGTATTTAACGTTAAATATCAGGGGTCTTGATGCACCAGCGAAGCACAGGAAGCTGGAATCCCACCTGTGGCGCTACCAACCAGACTTGGTGGCGCTCCAAGAGACACACATTTATCTGGCTGATGGATACCAACTTAGTTTACAACACTACCTGGTTGTATTACAGGCAAATGCAGTGAGGAAGGTAGCTGGGGTGTTGATAGCAATCATGTCTGTCCCCCACATCAAAGTGCTTTGAACAAAAATCCATAAAGAAGGCTGTTATATTTTCACAATCTTGGCGCTCAGCCTAAACAAATTAACGGTGGCTTTGATTTATGCTCCTAACACTGGCCAGGAGGGCATCCTAAAATCAACTCTTACGCCATTGGAATCTTTTAGTGGTGGGGGGGGGAATACTTCTTCTAGGACATCTCAATATATCTTCGGTTTGGGACCCTGTTTGTTATCGGAGCACTGTTATCTGTTTCACGCAACCCCCGCCATCAAAATTGCTAGTACAGAAATGTGCAATGTTGACCTTGGTAATGTGTGGCCATCGCTTATGGGGGTGGGAGAAAGGATATACTTTCTATTCATATGTCCACCGTTTTTTTTTTTTCACGCACAGATTATGCCTTGATTTCGAAGCCCCTTTTAGGTATCGTCACCCAAATTACACGTCAGACGATTGTACTTTAAGATCACAGACCTCTTATCATAGACCTGAACATAGTTGGGGGGGGTGGAGGGATCAGAGGTTATGGGCTTGGCGATTCCCATCTGAAGTCATGGCGGATTCAGTGCTGAGAGATAAAATTGAAGTTCTTTGAGTTTAACCTGATGCAGGAGACTCCATTAAATGTGACATGGGACGCTTTCAAAGCAACTTTTAGCAGAGTTTTAATAGCAGAAGCACCTGTCCGACGCAAACAAAAAATTGCATTAGAGATAGAGTTGGAGAGAGAGTTGGAGGAAGAGCTTCGACGGGTAATGGGGAACTGGAAAGGAAACAAATGTGGGCGGATTTCCTGTCTTGTTCTATAAGATCTATCGGAAGGTGTTGACTCCTAAACTCACTCACTTACAATTTGTTTAAACATTCAGGTCGCATATCCCCTACTATGGATGAGGCAAAGATTGTGCTGTTTCCAAAGCCTGGAAAAGATCCTAGCAGATGTGGATCATATCGCCTCAAAACCCTTGCAAATTTGGACGCTAAAATGTATACTAAAATACGGGCCAATAGGATAGAGGATCATACACCTAGATCAATCAGGTATTTATTAAACACATCATAATATTAGGCACACCTGTCATATTCTAGAGAAGGTCGAAAAAAAGATATTACAGCGGTCTTGCTTTCTCTCAACGCTGAGAAAGCCTTTGACCGGGTCGTGTGGTCGTAATGGCCAACTCTCTCCACCTATCTCTCTTCAACTCAGAACCAAACCGGGCTGCCCCATGTCACCGTTGCTATATGCCATTTGTCTGGAGCCATTCCTTGCCAGGGTCAGACAGACTGAGGTCATTCAAGGGATTAACTTGGAAGGGGTATCACATAAAATGATGGCTTCTGCGGAAGATATGCTGCTCCTTGGATCCGATCCGGTGAACACCTTGAAAGTTAGTTATCGGTCGGTAGCAGGTTTGAAAATCAACCTTACTAAATTGGAAATTGTGAACCTCTTCCTCCCCACCCCCCCAAAGAAGTGCACTCCCTGCAGTCACATACACAATTTGGCTGGGCCAAAGATGGAATTAAATTGCTGGGCGTCACCATAACTCCTAAGATTGCCAAGATGTGATGAGGCTAATTATCCCCTGTTGCTCAAGGAAATTATGGGGCAACTAGTTAAATGGGGTCCGTTGACGGTCTCGGATTAACTCGATAAAAATGGTTATCCTCCCCAAAACACTTTATTTATTTCAGGCACTTCCATTCTGGGTCCCAGCTCCCTTCTTCAAAAAGCTACATAAAGTGATGTCTGCATTTGTATGAAACAACAAGCTCCAACGGATCGCCTATGATGTTTTAATGACTCCTACAAATAGGGGAGGCCTTAGTCTTCCAAGTTTTACCAAGCTGCACAAATCCGAATAGTGAAAGATTTGTGGGGAGTAGACACTGTAAAACGGTGAATCCAGATGGAGCGAGCGATAGGAGGTCCACAGCTCGGAGAAACCTTATGGCTCCCTAAGTATGATCGTTCCCCCAATATTCACAAGAGCAGGATCACAAGCTTAGTAGAAGAAATCTGGGACTTAGCGGTGAAGCAATACCAATTCACAACGTTTCCTTCACACCATTGTTTTTGAATCCGCAGTTTACTACGGGCCTCAAACCCTCGGCGTTTTCTAGATGGAAGCAAGCAGGCTGTACAAAATTACGATATCTCTTTCAAGGCAAATATCCTAAACCCTTCATCCAATGTAAACAAAAACTGGGTTTGAATGAATTTGCTCGTTTTCAATATTTCCAAGTTCGGCATTGGATACTGGCCCTGCCAAAACAAGTGGCAACCAGAGAGTTAACATCGTTTGAAAAATTTGCTATCTACAACCCGGGGAATAGGGCTCTTATATCAGACTTGTATAAAATCATGTCTGAGGCTACCCCCAACATCTCACCATGTTATAAACAACTTTGGCAGCTAACGCTGGGAGAACCGGAACCAGAATGGAAGGGGCTCTGGAAAGATATCCCCAGACTTACCTACTCAATCCAAATCAGAGAATTTTGGTACAAGTTGTTAACTCAATGGCACTGTACTCCAGCCCGTTTGCATAAAATGAGATCGGCTATTTCGGACCAATGCTAGAGACATTGTGGTTCGCTTGGGGATTGGGGGCATGTATGGTGTTGCTGCCCGATCCAAACTGGCTATTGGACAGAGATAGATAGACATATGGTTGAAATGTTTGGTTTGGTAAAGCCTGGTACTCTTAGGTCTAGCATACTGTTAATGTTGGAGGCGAATATGAGACGGAGCTCTGAACAAAAATGTAAAGCTTTTGTAATATTGGCTCAAAAGTGGAAATCTAAAGACGCGCCGCAGTTTAGCGAATGGTTCTCCAGAGTCTGGAACTTTGTTGTTCTTGAATGGATCACATATTCTATACAGGGGAATCAATCGAAATTTGCACAAGACTGGGACATGGTAACATTTCTGCAGAATGGCTATAATATTCGATACTGCCCTCAACATCTTCAAATTCTTGGTATTCAATGACTCTGTGAACATTTCAATATGTACCATGCACCGGTAGAGGGGGTGGGGTGGAGGAGGAGCGGGGGTGTCTGGGAAGGAAGGGGTTTGTTAACATCTGTTTTACAAAATGATAATAAAAACACATTTTAACAAAATTGATTTGAAACAAATAAATGTAGCTCCAGCCTAATAATCGTTTCAGGGAGAAAACATTTTAAGACTGTAGATAGTGACAGGGTTAGCATAGTTTATTGTAGTTGGGTATCATCTAGATTTACAGTATGTGGAGAGGGTACGATGTCCTTTCATCGCCG
Organism: Ambystoma mexicanum; assembly: GCF_040938575.1. NCBI lineage: Eukaryota > Metazoa > Chordata > Amphibia > Caudata > Ambystomatidae > Ambystoma > Ambystoma mexicanum. The sequence continues at coordinate 529,629,599 of NC_090923.1, forward strand.
GTACTTTCAAAGCCTGGTATTTAAACGTGCACATTATAACGAAAATGTTCATCGAATTTATTAGGGGCGGTTGGAAAGAGTAGATAAGTGTTTCGGGGTCTGGAATCAGTAAACATAGGTGGGAGCGGGGTTAGGGTGGTAACCTCCTCAACCCCAACAAAAATGTTTTCGATGAACATTTTTGTTATAATGTACACGTTTAAATGCCCGACGATGAAATGACATAGAACCTGTGGAGAGAAGTGGTCATACAGGGGTCTAGCAAAATCCTCCAGACAGTCGAAAGTCTTTGACCGGCAGATGAATGTAAAGCTTGTAAAGCTAAGGGACATGAATCCTGCATTGTGTGATTGGCAAAGTTGGCAAGAGTAAACCTGACGCAGGCATACCGATGGAAAGGGGCAAAGCCTAAATTCCCAATGAGCAGTGTGTTCACAAGAGTGAACCCGGCAGAGAGATGTCCACAGTGAATTGTATAAAAAGACATTAAGAGTCGTGAATGTCACAGATGAGATTGTGTTGAAAAGGCTGTAGTAAACCCGGTGGAGGGAAGGCAAACATTCAAGGGGGGTCTGAATCCGGAAGAGGGGGGTCCAGGAGTGAAAAGCCGTCACCCATCAGAAAAGTCTGGAGTGAACCCGACGTAGGAAGGCAAACATTTGAGAAGGGATCCAAGGATGAAAAGCCATTACGCCACCGACAGGTGAATGCTACAGAGAAATATTTTGAATACATGCAAGAGTGAACCAGAAGGAGGGAGGCTGATATTGAAGAGGGGTCTCTGCCCGGGAGAGGGAGACCCAAGGGTGAAAAATCATCACCCAAGTGCAATCAGAAAATAACTTTTGTTTACGATTTGTTGAAAGGAATTGTTTGTGGATCTGAGCCCGGAAGAGGGGGATCCAGAGGTAAAAAAGGCATCGCCCAACGTGCAAGCAGAAAGGAACTTTTGTTTATTATTTTGACATACATCAGGTCATCGGCGGCAAGAGACTTTTTGTAGAAAAGAGACTTAATGTTAAGTTCAGTTCTTGGTGAAATAAGTGAACTGAGCCGCAGGTGGGTATAGTAGACTTTACTAGGTAGACATAGGAGGTAAGTTTACATGAAGCAAATAGTTTAAGTATATAAGCAGGGTGAGACATCCACTGGCCCCCTCATCCTTTAAGTTTCAGGCCCCAACTGACAAATGTAGAACATATAGGCATACTTCATTCATAACATTCCACACCAACATTCTGTCATGGGCTCAAGCATACAGACCAATCAAACAAAGGCAAAACACAGACATAACACATCTTCCCCCTTTACAACATCAGGAAAACAACGGAGGAGGAAAACAAAGAGGAAACACCAAAGAACTCTCAAGAGATGATCCATGAAGGACATCCAACCCAGACCGTACTCTCCACCCCAAAAAAACTTCCATACCAAACAATATGCTCAGAGCAAAACTACTCAACTCCACCAAACCTTAAACTAGCTTTCAAATAAGCTAAACCCCAACACATACATGCATCCACTCCGTAGCGGGCCCACAACGGACGTCATACACAGGGAACCAGCCCTCACTCACAAGACTAAACCAACAAACTCGGACACAGTACCATCATCATCATCCATCAGCCCTTAACAAGGTGCGCAAAGACACCAAAAGAGGTTAAACGCCTCCACCTGTATCCACCAACAGGGTATACCAATCCCCACAAGTGGCAACATCGCCATATTTCACGCTCCCAAACAAGCGTGACTGGGACACACATCCCAATAAACTCCCAACACAAATGTCGGAACCACTAATCCCAACACAACCCAGCAACACGTGTAAGGACCTCAAATCCGCCATAATTAGGCACATATTTTCAGGACCACAAGTGTTACCACAACTGGACACCACGTGCCAAGTCCTACCAACACTTGCACCTTGTGCCGGGAGCACACGTCCCACCAAAACACTCATGTCACTGAAATGCACCTAGTGCGAGGACACCAAATCACCATACTGCACCTAGTGTGAGGACCACAAATCACTGAAATGCACCTAGTGCGAGGACCACAAATCTCTGAAATGCACCTAGTGCGAGTACCACAAATCGCTGAAATGCACCTAGTGCGAGGGCCATAAATCCCACCAAAAACGTATTATCACTGCAACACGAACACATCACTCACCACAGATATCTCACTACACATACATAGGTAAATTGAGCGTAGAAGAATGGTAAGCGGGAGTTAAACACTACTACCGAGTCCATATTCTTTACCCTACAAAGTCCTTTATATTTGATGAACCTGTGTGAGTAAAATTTCGTTAACCAAAAATAGATACATAGCGCAACAAATATGCCACATATAAGGTGCTCACAACAGAGGCCACGGCAAATGAACCACAACATCACTCACACTAAATCCATTCAACACTGCAAGCACTAACAACCACTCTGCAAAGAAGACAGCTAACAAGTCTCACAAGACAACTTAATTAACCCTTAATATTATAAAACACTTTATGATGTCATCACAGCAATACATATGTTTTTCAAACGGAGAAGCCCCCCTAATCAGCAGAGCGTCTTTGAACTTGTTGAAATGTAAGAACTCATCCGGTATGGGAGCTAACCAGCATGTATTCTCTTTTCTTTTTCAAACAGAGAGCCCCCAAATCAGCAGAGCGTCTTTGAAATTGTTGTCACATAACATGTGTTGTCACATAAAAACTCGGCTGATATGGCAGCTAACAAGCACATATCCTATTAATCCTCAAAAGACATGAAACACTTTGTCTGAACATATTTTAGCCAGTACCTTTCTCCAAACAAGATTGTTGCGCTCCTCTTCTCACCAGCAGCATTACAGCATTACTGATGCCAGAAAACTATTGGGCGCCTTCACAAAACACCCAGACAACAAAACACCATGACTGTTCGGTCCCATCCATGGTTCTAATACTGTAAACAGATCCCATCGCAGTGCTCCGCCACTAACATTGTGGAAGAGGAAGTACACACTGCGTTGTCACGTTCCGGCACGCAGCAAGGATCTCTTTTCTTTTTTTTTTTTTCTTGAGCTCCCATACAGCAACAGAACGTTGCAACTCATGATGGCAATTCCACGGAGCACAATCACTAACTCCCCCAGCATTCCACCCGACGTCATCAATCGTCCTGGGAAGCTGAGGAAGACGGAGCTCCACGCACAAACAAACTTCTCTGGAGGACAGTTCAGGGCTGCAGCAAACTCCCCACAATAGCGCTCGTCTGTACGGACAGCCTGAACCACAGCTCGATTTCCCACATTGATGAAGCTGCTTACTAGCTGGTAAGAATCTTATTGTGATCTCTTGCTGCATACACTCCGGCACTTAACTTTTAACCGTAATATCAAATGCTCATTATTCAGTCACTTAGTCACTTAGATGTTCCCCGGCTCCTCTTACGCTGTCGCTATGAAGCTGCACATGTCGACCGCCAAACGCCTTCATTGCACTCTCTATTAGGTGCGTCACAGCCCCCAAGTGTTTCTTTTAGGCGCTCGCAATGACCCGCTATGGCGAAGGGTGTTTACTTAGTGGCTTTGCGACAACTCCAATAAAGGTGCGCTGCGCTGCCCACAACCATCTTTAACCTGTGCAGACCAAAACACTCACTGTGAGCACAGGGCAAGGGGCACGCTCACCTTTATGGCCAGAGGGTGGCCGGTGAATGTCTTCTCTGGCACTCTGCTTCCTTCTTCAACTTGACGCCACTTACGTTGTTCTGTTTTCTTTTACTTCCATTCGTGTTACATTTCCTTCTTTTTTCCTGTTTCTTTTATACACTTTCCCAAAGTCCGACCAAAATCCTTGTCGCCAATGTTCAGTTCAGTTCTTGGTGAAATAAGTGAACTGAGCCACACGTGGGTATAGTAGACTTTACTAGGTTGACACAGGAGGTAAGTTTACATGAAGCAAATAGTTTTAAGTATTTAAGTGGGGAGAGACATCCACCGGCCCCCTCATCCTTTCAGTTTCAGGACCCAACTGACAAATGTAGAACATATAGGCATACTTCATTCATAACATTCCACACCAACATTCTGTCAGTGGCTCAAGCATACAGACCAATCAAACAAAGGCAAAACACAGACATAACGCTTAACCGCCAAAAGTCCTGATAGCTGAAAAGCGGAACTGTTGTCTCGTGCTCGAGAAGCTCTAGCGTGTGCTGTGCTCATGAGTCCCACCTTGTCCCGTGCTCAAAACGTGGAAAAGGGAGACCCCCAGCTACCACATCCTGCCTTATAGTTTGTGAAGACTTCTTTCTTGTGAACATTATCCCACGCTCTTTTGTATTTAGTTGTAAGGATTTGCAATATTTTTAATTTTTATTTTTTAGTATGTGCCCTTTTTATTTGACAAGACGCCACTCGGACTGCCTTATTACTGCATTATTTGATGGTCGTAGCTGGCTCCCATCTTAGTTTTAGGTTTAGATTAGGCGTTATTTCAACCTGCATATACGGTTTAATAAACACCCTTGAACTGTGATCACTTGTGTCTGTCTTTACTGTTGCCACGATGAGTTCCTTACACTACCCAGAACACTAAGGCTGGTGATGCCAGGCATCCAAAGGTCCAAGGGAACCAGTGAGACACCCTTACAAATCCAATGAAAGCCAAGAAAGACCATTAAAGTACTGGACACAAACCCCAAAAACTGAGTGACTCATTTCCTTCCAGGAAGGAAGACGTATTTGTAGGAAAGGGGAAGGACTGAGGACCAAAGTCCTCAGGAAGGCCTGACCCTAGTAGTTATTACTTTAAGAAACTCCCCCGTGGGCTCCATTGAGCCCAATTACCTTTTTTGTTGTTACTAATATGATGTTGGCCTTATATCGTGGCTTGAGTTGTCTGTTGATCACTCGACCTTGCCAGATTGTCTTGTTTAGCTCTCTACTTTTCCTGTGCTGGGGTGGGAGAGCTCAACTTATTCTTACAGGTTCTTGTATGTGTACCTTCTGTTGTGATGGCAGGCTCCACTTGTTCTGGGATCACATGGTGTATAAGGTTTAACCTATAGTAAGGTGGAACTTTTTGGGGATATGAAGTTGCGCTTAGCATATTTAAGCAGTATGATAGCAGTGCCAAAAATTGATGGCAGTATTTAGCATATTAGGACTATTCCTGGCGTCAGATGTTTACTGATGCAAGCTATCATTAACTGGCCATCTGAGGATCTACTGACTTAAGGAAATTGTGCTTCTGGCCCATGATGGTTCTGCATGGTGTGCTCCCAGCAAATCGACTTCTTGCGTTACTATTGAGACTGCATCATAGATAGTATATTTTTGAAAACGAAAATAGCCTTTTCTCCACTTTTACTATGCATGTTTTTGTTTTATTTTTGTTATTTCACTGTGATGTCCCATGGAACAAACGTCATGCAACTTCATTGCCTGTGATGCCATCAGGGCTAATGGACTAGTAATATCACTTTGTATGTCGTCACTTTGTATGTCGTCACTGGATACATGTCAATTCCTGCTACCCATAGCATTTTGGTGAACTGACGTCCCTGTTAGGATACATGGCATGTCACTCCCCCCCATGGCCTGTCACACCCCCACCCCCATTGATGAACACTCACCCAATGGGCCTTGTCCATTAAATTCTTTCTTTGATATTTTGCCTTTGTGAAATTATGTTGTCAGATAGGAACTTAACTGTTTCCAGTGTTAGGTAATTTTAAATCACCTACCAAGAAACCCATTTGTGCAGCATTGATTATAAACCTACCGCTTCTCACAAGTAATGTAATCTTCCCACACACTCGTATAATAAACACTGTAAAATTCTGAAGGAATGACTTGCAAGGAAACCCATCTTCCCTCAGGGTAAAAATGTTTTTGGAGAAAAACCTAAAAGTGAATAATATAGCTGGTCAAGAAACTAGGAATCACTTTTGGTATCATTCTTGCATTGATGTTTTTTAATCCATCTTTGCTTTGAGTTAAGGAGACCACCCATGTACAATATAGGTTTAACCCCAAAAGGCACAGTCTAGCTGAAGCTGCTAGGTCACATCTCTAAAACATGAATGAATAAACATCCCGAGATGTCTTCTAGCCTTAAAGGCCTGCTGCATTGAGGTGGCAATTAAGTCTCTAGACAAAGTGAGCTTGGGTCCCAAGATGGGACATGTTAATCTCATATGGAGATACCTGCTGATGAAACAAAAGGTGATAAGTGGAAATGATTCGGATGATATCTTGAAACCACTGTCAATCTTTCTGTTCTATATTATTTTACCTCGTCAGTGTTATTGATATATTTGTTTTTTTTCTCAATGAGTCTCAGTAGGTGGGATTACCCTTGTTATAGCTAGGGCCTCATGCAGAGTTTGAGGCATGTAACTGATTCCCTTTTGCAATGGCGCAGACTAGTTGAAAAGTAATGGAATGGAAGGCAATAAGAAGCCTTTGCTTAATCATTTCCACCCATTACTTTTAATTTTTCTTCGATCCCTAATCTTTAGATTAAACTCCACTACAGAGTGAACATAGAGCTTAACCAAACCCAGACATCCCAGGCACCACCAGCCATTTACATCCTGTGAGGGCATCAAGAAGCAAGACACAGACAGCAGATTCAAAGTTCAAATAAAAATGGTTTATTAACGCAAATGTCATGATGGTTGACGGCTTAACTTACCCTATGCTAAGGTGGGATTTCCCTACCTAAAAAAAACTAATGCTAGCCTGAGTCAGGAAGTTCAAATTAAGTCTGTGTCCAAAGCCTATACTTGCCCTCCCAACTAAAGCTAATCAATGTGAGGGATGCCAGCAGCAAAATAGTGTTCCAAATAAAGTTCTGAGCTTCTTCCAGCTCTGGGCTTACTCTCCAGCGCCCCTTCCCCAAGTTCAAAACATTTCCAAAATGTCTCAAAAGGAATCTTGGGGGTCCCTTCCCCAAGAAGACAACACATTTCAAAAATGTGTCTCAGGATTCGCCTTCCCCAAGACACCAGCTTGCACAGCTTTCTAACTTGTACTTAGGTCATTCTCTCAATATTCAAAACCAATTCCAGATCAACTTTATACTCCTTCTTGTTATGGATAGTTCATACAGATTGCTTTCTTCTGCTTAATTTCAGCAATCTTTCAGGCACTTGTAGTTATTTTCTGTATATTGCTTTGGCTTTCGAAGAATGGGTGTACCTGGTCTAGGTGCAGTTGTCCGACTACACAGTCCACCCATTACAGGTCACGTAACCGGTCAACCTAGGCTGACTTGCTCACACAGGTTCTTCTGGAGCTGTGCCTGTGTTCTGGTTCTCACTTGGCTCTCTCTATGGCAGCCTTTTGTCTTTGCCACAGACTTGTTGCCAGTCATTGGACTTTGCCACCATGAGCTCAGTTATACAGTTCACTTTGTGGTGCTCTTTCCCGTCCACCACGTTGGTCTTGCACTTCTTAGCCATTTTCCATTCTTGCTTTGTTACATTTCATTTGCTTTGCTCTTGCAATATATGGTATTCGTTTTTCACATCAACTTGTCGTTTGCACATTGGTTTGTTAAAAGCTTTCATATGCTCACCAAAAGCTTTAATTCAGTTCGGTATTCAATAGTTTCCAGTTCTTGTTTGCTCACGTGCAGTAATCATCAAAAACCACTTTGGGTCACTGTATCTTGCACCTTAATTCTCGTTCATTCGGCATTCTGTTTTTGCCATGTTAACAGTGTTCCCTTTTCTTCACTCTGTGGTTTCCAGCGTCCCCTCCAGGCGGCTGTCACCTCCTGCTCTGCTTCGCGGACACGTTCTTGGTGGATAGCAAGCGCTGCTTCCAGTTTGCTGCTCTCTTTCTGTGTGGGTCTCCGGCAGTTCTGCACCCCTCCTGCGGATGCTGCTGGTGGCTTACGACTGGATCTCTTCTCAGGCTCGCATTTCCAAATGCCAGCATTGACCAGCGAGGCTCCCAATACTGTGGCCTTCTCACTGCCCTTCCGCCACAGTTGCTTCATTTTTTCACCAGCATCCTGGTTACCTGACAGGACCACTCTCGGCTGCCTCCCTGCTGGTCTCTCTCTGTTCTTTCTGACTCCACCTTTTATTCACTTGCAACCTTTTAACAGGTTGCAGGTGAGTCTTAAGGCTCAATTTCCTGACCACAATTAGTGACGCATTCTGGACATACCTGACCCATACACCAGTCTGTAGGCCTCTTCCTTGTCTCAGTACTAGAATGTTGAAAGGATCTATTTGTGTGCATTCCTCTTAGTCGCCTCTTCTTTCTCCCAGTAGTACAGTGGAATGAATTAGCGGAATTGAGGGAAGAGGTTTTACAATAGCCTATAAAGGCAGGGGGAGGGGGATGTCGGTTCTCAATTGTCTCGCCTGTGGATAACCTCCCTCCAATACCCAAGGACCCTCCACCCAGTTGATCCTCCCTCGCATCTCCACCCCTAATGTCGGGATCCAAAAATGATGGCCTTTCCCTGACCACCTGAGAAGAGGATCCAAGGGGAGTAGGTATGAGGATAATCGGGTTTCTCACAACCCCAACTTTTTTGTTTATGAACACCACCTGCTGAGTCTCGTTATTCCCTAACCTCACAATCCCTAGCCACTGCGTGCAATGAGGATAGTGCAGGGGAAAAGAGGCACAGGGCATCAAATCAATTCAACATTGCAACAAATGAGGCCCCTCTCCATCCAATTGTATGGCACTGTTAATGACCTATGCTGTGGTTACCTCATTCTTCAACCCCTCCAGACATTTCGTCTTGTCTCATGTCAAGTAACGTACACCTTCTGCATGTGCTTAATCCTCAGCAAATAGGTCTGTAACAGAATAGCCTCATCCCTATGCTTGACAGTTCCATACTGTAGGGCTTGTCGTTTACCCTTGCCATACTGACATCCTGCTCCTTTTTTATTTGATACATTTCTTCATAAATGTGTATGTCCGTAGGGCCTCCGTAACACTGAAATCTCTGTATCTTTTCTTTGAAGTCTACCCAACTTCTCTGCACAGGAAATCTCTCAGAAAATCAGTTTTCTGGGAGATGCCACCTGTGATGAATCACTTTCACAGGAAGCAGTGCTTGCAATGTGCATGTTTTGTTGTTGCTAGCAAAATATCAAGCCAGTGGAGTTGAGCAGCGTTTCAAGGAGAGAATTCCCTATTCAGGAGGAGAATATGTAGCTGTGAATTCCAGATCCTGCTTGCTGAGCCGTAGAGAGCACTCAACACTCCAAGCTGCAAATGTAGTAAGGCGAAGAGACACCGTCTGTGTGTTGCCAGAGCCGCCATGAATCACCGAGGAGGAGACGCACACTGGCACTAAAGAAGCGGTTACGTGTCATGGTGCAGTGTGTTCGGTAGCTCTAAGTGGGGCATGGTGCCTTGCCAGAACGCTGGTGAGGTGTTGCTCACACCATCGATGTAGGAGATTACAAGGGCCTGGAATTACTGTGGCCTGGACTGTTTCGGAGCAAGTGCAAATGAAACCCAACAGTTCAGCACACTGGAACTAAAGAAGAGGAGAGCAGCAGATAGTTGAGGTCTTGGACGCCCACAGAGGACCTGATACAGAGTATAGAGGTTGAAGAGGAAAGGGCACAGATTGCCAACAACAAGGAGGCCACTGAAGCCAAGGACTAATGGTACACTAAAGAGCAAGAGTCTAGAGTAGCAACCTGAAGTAAACCACTAGATAGCACCAGAGATCTGATGAAACCTCACTGAGCAGGGAGTAATTGAATCTGTGGGTACGGGAACCCAGTACCACAAAATGTCATGGCAAGAGGACATGAGTAACACGCTTGAGAGTGAAAGAATTTCATTCATGCTATAACAGTCATGTGTTCTAAAAGGGAGACATAAACATTTGAAACACTGGGAAATAAAACTCCGTCCCTTTTCCAGCAAACATTGCGAGGGAGGGAATGATGCATACTGAGATGCACAAACCTATCATACATATGAAATCCTGGAAACTAATGTCCAGGGCAGGTCTAAGAAACATTGAGTAGAGAATAGATGTGTGATTAGAAACCAAATCCATTCCAGTCGTAACGATCACAAAAAATGTAATGTGATGCATTCTTGAAAGTTAAGTCCGTTTTAAAAGCAAATCTCATGGGGAGAATGCAGTGTAAATAATTCTGATAAATTACATTGATCAAGAACCAGATCAAGTAAAGAGCCAATGACTTTTTAAAGTAGAACCCAGATCTGTTGAGCTAATACTGATTTAAGAGTTGTTGGGGCAATAGGGACACCATTTATTCCAAATTCAGTAAGTTCATAGGCCTCAAGGTAACTTCGCTGCTATTTCCTATACTCTATTGTAGGTTGACCATTGGCTAAGATCCAGTGGACTTTCATCAATGCAGCAAATGCTGAGGTGCTGTTACTAGGCTCCTGCCACTTGCTAAACTAGCCGAAGAACATTGTCTCCTCACAAAGTGTTTACTTTAAAAACCTCCTCCTCGCTTCAGTTTAGAAATCTGGGAGTCCTTTGGGAATTTGTTTTCAGGCTTAAAGCAAATGTTTGCACTGTCACTCGAGATGACCATTTTATAATTTCGCAGCTCAAAAAGATCCTCCAATATACCCAATGATCCAAGACCTTGTGATTGTAGGAGCCCTGAACAATTTCTCTCTGTACTGTGCTATTGTTTTATAGGCAGGACTGCCATCTTATCGTCTGGATTCACTCTTTAAGGCTTAGAATGTGGGTGTTTGGAAATTAAGAGGCTATGTCGTTCTCCTGCATTGTTCCCTGAATTGGTTACCTGTGAAATAGTCACTTTTATGATTTATTGCCTTGTCCTTAATAGTACACATTGCCTGACTCCCTTCTTCGTACAGATCTGGTTGGGATCTTCCATCCTCTAGCCAGTGCCTTCTGATAGTCCCTTGTTCCATCTAAACGTATAGGGCCACAGAAGGTTTGCTATTCGGTATCCATGCGTCTGGAATTCTTATCCATTGGAAATTTGTGATTTGATGGATTTCTTGAGCTTTTGGAACTTTTGAATACGGTGAGAACTTTTATTTAAATTTTTTACATTTGTAAAGCGGCCAAGCCGAAGGGAATCTGGGCACTGTTGCAACCAGTTACACTGATAATAGTTATTTGAGCTGAGTTTTTCATTGGACGTTGGGTCACTAGAGGTCCTGTTTAGGCAAATGGCCAGGTTTTGAGAGCATTACGGAAGGGCCAGCAGGAAGTTTCTGCTCTACGCTCAGGCGGTAAGGAGTTCCAGTGTTTAGCTAATGGGAAGCTGTAGCCTGCTCCTCCAGACCTTTTTGTCTTAGGCATTTTTAGTGGGTTAGCATAAACTGACCTTACTGATCTAGTGGATGTGGATCTTTCAATCTTCTGGCATAAGTATGGTGGAGCCGTGTTGGAGAGACATTTGTGCGCCATGGAGAGTTTTGAAAATTACCCTTTCCTGAACAGGTAGCCAATGGACTTTTTTCCTAGTGTCTGATATATGGTCTCTTTTGATATGTTCATGGCTGCTCGAAGGATATGTTTTGGGATGACCTAGAGTTTGTTGAAAATATGTTGTGAGGTTCTGGCCAAAAGTACATTACAGTAATCCAGTCTTGCTCCGATGAATGCTCTTGCAATGGTTAGGCAGCTTGCTGGGGAGAGGAAATGTCTGGCAGCGTTAATTCGTTTTATAGTGTATGCAGCCGAGGAGTCGATTACGTTCACTTGCTTGTTGAAGGAGTGTGTAGTATCAAGATGTACTCCTAGTGTTTTCACTGACGAGGATATTGGTATCTGTACCATCAATGAGGAAGGAGTTGAATTACTCACCAAACTCTTCTAGTAGGGAGAGTGAGCCCACCAGCAATATCTGTCATCATTCAAGCAAAAGTGGTTAGTTGCCATCCAGGTTTGGATCGCGGAGTGTATTTTGTTGATGGTCAGGAAGTCCAATGTGTGGGATCCGGATAAGGGGAGGAAGATTTTGGTGGTGTTTGCGTAGTTAGTCTGAGACACCCAGGGAGTCTAGGAGGTCGAACAGTGGCTTGGTGAAGATATATACGTATAAGGAGGGGGAGATGCAGGACCCTTGCGAACCCCGCAGGGTATGGGAATGTGGAGCGCCGTCCGTATTGGAGAAGACTCTCATGGATCTGTTGGTTAGGAAGGAGTTGATCCAAGATGTGGCTTCTGGTGAGAAGCTGGCGACGCAGGTAAGGTGGTGGCAGAGGGTGTCGTGGTCAACCAAGTCAAAGGCCGCAGATAGGTCCAGGAGAAAGATGAGGGCTGGTTTGCCTTCATCTTTGAGGGAGTCGAGCTGCATTTTCAGGTCAAGCAGGGCCGATTCTGTGCTATGTCTGGAGCAGAAACCTGATTTGCGTATTCCTAGGATGTGGTGGGCTTCAAGGCAAGCTTGAATGCTGCCCTATCGAGAATCTTGAGGAGAAACGGTACTGTGGCGTTAGTTATTCGGGGAGAGTGGGCCGAGGGAGGGTTTCATTTTATTTTATTTTATTTATACCGCGCACCAATGACCCTGACGCATGAGGGCACTGACAGAAACAAACACAGAAAATCAATAGCCTAAGACTAAACCGTGATCTAAAATAGATAAACAAATTTAAAACGGGAACAGATGAGATCAACAAAAGGAGAAATATTTAATAGGAAAAAGCATAAAATGCAGAAATCAGTTCAACACAATGCTGAGCTTAGTGGACGAGGGCATGTCCTGTATGTGTGAAATTCTGTTAAAAAAACAAAGGCAAATTACTGGAGCCACAACCAAAAACGATACAGTCCGTATTGTCCACCATACACCACTTATCAACCTGTAGTCGACAGGGGACTTTGAAATTTGGACTTCATTTTATGTTAAGCCCGGCTAAAACTACTTTGTTCTTGAGCGATTCCCTAGATTCAAATAGTTTCGGCTTGTCCACGTTCATTATGTTGTTGTTTCTGGGATAAAGTTCCTTGCACTAGAATCCATAATTTTTGCCAAAGCTGTTTTTTTATATCGAATATCCTTGGAGAATTGGGGGACCGATGGTAAAGCAAGCTTAGTAGGAGGTGGGATACCCTCCAAGGAAAGGATAGGAGGGACCGACTTTCCTTGCAGGCACAAAGCTATCAGGGCGGACTCTGTTATGACTGTTTGTCAGCCCTGATGAATCCCGTTCTGACGAGGGGAGGTTTGGGAGGATTTTTCCATTACTTTAGGATCAGTTTGAGTGGGCTTCTGCACGTTGGGGGGTTTGTAACAATGGCATATTTAGTCCAGCAGAGACCACCCAGAATTGAAGTTCCTCAAAATTTGAGCAGGCTGCTAAGGCCCGTAGCATATGGTCCTTAAAAAGAAACCAGTTTACTGGTGCATTAGGGTCACCCAACACCTTCTCGGTACTTGCAACAGTCAGTTCTTTCAACTGCTCCCCTTTCTTTGATGGCTGACCAAATAGATTCTGGGCGCCTATAGGACCAAGGCCTTCTGATTTGTCGGGTTCCTTGTCCTCCAATGATACCCCGTGGGCCCCTCCCTGTGTATCACAAAGGTCTGGTGCCTTTTATCTGAGACAGCATGAATAAGGGCTTTAGCAATGTAAATAGCCAGGATTCTTTTAGACTGTTTGGGACTAGGTTGGAGGCAAAGGACGCATTGATGAATCTGGTTAGACATGTGACTATAGTTACAGCGCAATCTTTAATGATCATGGCTGGGCATACATCCCCTTTACACTTTAAGGGTTTTGAGAATCTTTTCTGATTCCTCATCAGTCACATTTCTGAATTTGAATGGTGGAGCGGTATGACCTTTCAACATATTATTCATTACATCAAAATTTCAATTCATTTACAAAAAATCACATTCTTCATACAAACAATTTTGAACAATCATATAGGAAAAAGAAAAATGAGAATATTAAAACTAGTGTTAAGATGTGCGTCACGTGGACACTACGTACCTGCATTCCCAGGAGATGTCCGTACCAGAGTAGCCAGACTGTTTGATCCGTCGACAGGGTGATGAAGGCAACGCAAGGAACCAGCCCCAATTCCGCCCTGACTACACAGGGTTGAAAGGGGACCAGCTCCTGATGCCACGGATAAACTCTTCCCTGCCGAGTAACGTGAGGTCAGGACAGTGCACGCACTGACATCGAAGGTTGATAGCTGTTGGTACTCTGGACAGGATGTCAGGAGAAGTCTAAGGTCGCAGAGCTGTAGGTGGAAGTGTCCACAATGCGCTGAGGTCCAAGCAAGGTAAGCAGCTGATGGGTAGAGTTCAGAGGAGTCCACCGGATGCTGGTACCCAAGCTAGGCAGGAGGCAGGCAAGGCAGTACAAGGGAGGAAGGACTCCAAGGTAAGTCTGACAGGAGAGGAGGAAAGGGATCCCAGCCAAACGGGAAGCAGGACCCAGCCACCCAGAACTAGCAAAGGAGGATCAAGGACCCACAAGACCAGCAGGAATATCAGGGAACAAGGACCCAGAAGGGAAACAAGAGCGGACCCAGGAATGAAGAAGGGGAGAGGAAGGAACAAGGAGCCGGAGTCGGGTAATTGCAAGTAGCCAGGAAGCGGGAAAAGGCAAGCCAAATGTTCCGGGAGCGCTGAGGTGGGTCAGGAACCAACCACGTTGAGACACAGTTGATTCCGGACCCGACCGCTGTTTATATCACTCAGCATGAAACCGAGATTTGGCCCGCAAACCTTTCCCACGCAGGCGCGGTGGCCGAGCGGAAGCGAGAACGAGGCTTGAAATGCAAGCTCGTCGCATTGCGACCTGCAAGGCCAGCACATGCGCACAAGCCTGTGTGCGAACGGGGCATGAGTTTGCAAGTCGGGGAACGCATCTCCCCAAAAGGCGAAATCGCGGGTACAGCTGCCAGACCGGGGAACGTCGTGCGGGGCCGACCTAGGTAGGTGTCATAACAACTAGTACCAGCTGTGAGGGGCTTTTAAAAACCAACTAAGGCTCTACACATTAAAGGTCATAAACATAAATAAGCCATGGCTAAGTGTATTCATGGGTAGCAAATTATTTTCCAAGACTTAGTCAGAGGTGTTTAGACTATGCAAATATTTAACAGTGGCATAATTAATTGATTTTCTGGTCGTATGAAACAAGTTCATCCATAGAAATTCTGACGTTGGATTTCTAATATCTTCAAAATAAGATTTAAAGTATAACGTTCTACGAGAACACAGTTCTGAGCATGCTGACATCCGATGTTCCACAGTTTCCACCTCCAATGAGCAAAATCTACATAGATTTTCTGAATTAGGTAATAATCGACATCTACATAGCAATTCTTTAGTGGGCCACAGATTGGGTCTAAATCTCAAGAAATCTGCACGATACAGTGAGCTGGGAGATTTCAATAAGTAAGCAGCCGTCAAGCCCAGTTTTTCAAGAGAAAACGGGTTGTTCGAGAATTGTTTGTAAGCCAATCATTTTTCTCTGAATCGTATCCAATCGTGTTCGCAGACTTTTTAGAGTAATAGATATGTCAGCATCGTACAGAACATCCAGGGCTTTAGTTCTCCATTCCCTTGGCAATTTATCCTCAGATGTTTGCAAATAAGAGGATAGTATCGAGAGCAATCCATTACTGGTTTCTTTCAATAGACATTTACGATAAAGTGCACATACTTTCCATTTATACATGGAGGCAAGTGAGATCAGTCCCAGTTCATATCGGACTACTGCTATTGATTCTGACATAGGTAAAAGCAAAGCCCTCTTCCAATATTGACCCTCAATTTTAGTCCAATAAGAATCTGTTTTCCATTTTTTTGTTTCTGCTCCATAGAGTAGAACTGGAGTTACCTTTTGCTTATAATGTGTAATGATTGGGCTAATTGAGAATTTACAATATTTCATGTTAATGACTTTTGTTTGTGAAATGGCTGTGGCTCACTTAGTTCCTATATTCTCATCATAAGGTTTATCATACTTATGATTGTTAACTAGCACACCCAGATATGTATACTGGGACAAAATCTGCAAATTAATACCTTGTAAGTTCCAATTGTTGCATGATAATCTTTTTTTACGGGTGCCAAATTGATAACCTGAGTTTTTGTGTGTTAATGTTGATGCAATTGGTCTTCACATATATATCTAGAGCTGTTGGCATGAAATGCAGCCCTTTTGGAGTTTTTGACATTAGTAACATGTCATCCGCGTACAACAGCCATTTTATTGCATTTCCTTGTACATGTGGGGAATCAAATATGAGGTTTTTGAACTGATGAACAATGTCCGCAATGAAGAAATTATACAAGGCTGAGGCTAATAAAGACCCTTGTTTAAGGCTGCGCCTTGTTGGAATGGAGTTGGATAATATGCCCTCCTGATGTCATCGAATGTAAATACTAGTTTGTGTGTGTAATTCGTATATCCATTTAAGGATATACCAATGGCAAGCAGCGGCCATAAACTTTCTGAATAGTAACTCTCTTGGCACAGAATCAAAAGCCGTGCGGAACTCTATAAAGGCGGCATAAATGGGCTGGTTGTTCTTTTTGGCATGTTCTGTTATCGCTGTCAAGGTGGTCAAATGTATCGCCGTCCCTAGGCCTGGTACAAAACCTGTTTGGAATGGGTCTCTGAGGTCTGATGAAGTCAGCCATTTGTTAAACTCTGCCAGCACAAGCCGCGAGAACATTTTTCCCCGACAGTCTAGCAGAGCGATGGGGCGGTAGGATTTCAGGTCAGATCTGTCACCTTTTTTAAAATTGGGCAAGATGATGGACTTCCTCCAGGACAAGTGAATCGTGCCCGGTCTCATTATAGACCGAAAGAGGTCATATAGAAGTGTGGCCCAAACATGCAGATTTTGCTTTAACATTAAGCTATGCAAACCCTCTGGTCTACATGCACGTGATCGACTGATTTTTGTGATACAATGAACAATTTCATCACTGTCAAAGGAGAAGTTGTGGGGGCAGTTTATAGCATACAAATGTATTCTCAGATCTGGAAAGGGTGATCGATAGACATTGTCATAGAAATTCTGCCATGTTTCTTCCAAGAATTGGATTGTACAACATATTGAGTTTTATGTAGAGCCGTGTTCAGCAAAGACCAGATGCCAGCTATTGATTTACTCAACATTTGAGTCAGCATCTGGCTGCCATCATTTTGGTACTGAATGGCTCTCCTCTTCCGTAGCCAGTTCTTATAGACCGACTTCAAATGTTTAATTTGGGGAGTAATTAGGAGTTCCGAATGAGATTGCAAGTTTCAGATCTTTTTTCGTAGTACATATTTTTGATGTTTTATCATCGGATCAAAAGCATGGTGGGGCATATGAGTATATTGTCCATTGGAATGTTTTTTTTTGCTTAAACATTTGCATAGCAGACATACGGCAAACTTGTTCCAGCATACTATGATTTTGATGCAATTCCTTGATGGTTCTATCAAAATTGTGTGATTTAATTGGGTGCCCCTTAATGCGATTACCTGCATTAT